>NC_133932.1:33754994-34056836 GCF_031877795.1 Strix aluco | reverse complement strand
GTCCCAGAAGGGCATGGGGGTACAGTTTAGTACTTTGCTTGGAACATGCCTTACCAGCAGAATCACTCATGCCTGCACAGTAACAACTGGTGTGGCTAATGGCTTATTTATGTATTATTCTTCTGTCTGTTCTGTTAGAGAAGCTCTTTAGTGCAGATGGGTTTTTCATAGGCTATGCTGATCTTTCAGGCACAGACTTATCAAGTGCCTAGAGAATGTTTTGAGGAGGAGAATTTTCTCTCTTGTTCTTCTTTATACTTAACTTTCCTGAAACAGTGAGATATGTGATGTGTTTACAGAATTTACTCCTAACTTTGTATAGTCTAGCAGGCAGAATTGTGTTCATCTAATGTAAATGAGACTAACCACATTAATTTCAGCTCAGGTAAAGAATTCCTGTTCAGAGTAATTTGCAGAATGCCTTTGTTAGCTGAAGGAGCCTTCAGCATGCAGGGAAGTAATAGTTTGTAAGGGTAGATCTAGAAATTGGTGTTTATGAATAGAAGTTTTGTTAAGGATTATAGAGCTGTTATATACCCTATGATATAATGCACTGGGTGTTTTTCTTTCGTTTTTTTCCCTTTTCCCACACAGAGTGTGTAGTGGCATGTCACAAGTTTGTCGAAGTCAATGCCCTGGGTCTAACAGTAGCTGCCCTTAGCAGCTATGATTCCAACATGAGAGCAGCCGCATATTTTGTTCTGGCTTCCTTTCGTTCTCATCTGGAAGGAGCTCGCTTCCGAGAGAAGAGTCAGGTAAGACTGAGCTCAATTGATAGTTTGCCAGGTTAGACATTTTAGGTCATGGACACTTGCGGTAGACTCACTGCTTTACTCATCCATCTAGGTGCACATGGTGAGAGAGCTAAAAGAAGCTTTTTATCCTCTGTTTCATTGTTGCTCCTCTATCGCTTTGTGTTTTCCTCCTGTTATAATCGATGAGCAGAAAAAAGGGGGGAAACTGTTTTAGAAATTCTCAGGAATTTTATTTGTAGGAATGGAAATCCTGATGGGATTGGTATTTGATCTATGGCCTATAAAATATCCTAAAAGCTTATTTATGTATCCCCACTCTCCTGTTGTATTTGTTTGGGTTATGGTTCAAGCTTATCTTCCTTGGGCTCTTGTGCTGCAGTTGCTGTATCTCTTGGATGCTGTGCAAAATGGAATCAGGCAGCCAAACCTCAGATTTACCTTCTCTTTGACGCTGTACATTGCTCGTGTGGCACAGCAGATTCTGAAGCCAGGTACTGTAACCTACTGTGCATGTTGAACTCCTGGGGTGAGTCACTGTGCATGGAGTACGTCCTTGGCCGATACTGTACGATGAGATAGCTGTGACCCTGGTAGGAACCATGAGGTGTATGATTTCCCATGTTTCAAAGAAAAACTTCCAATGCTTGTGTAGACTGCCTTACTGGAGAAGTGGGAAGTGCCATTTTGATCTGTGTACAAAACCAGTCTGATCCATCAGGGGTGAAGCCACTACCTCCTTGTAATTTTCGGGTGGAGGTGGGCAGAGGGCTAGATGAGTAAAACTAGATGAGTGTCCTGGTCCTGTTCAGCAGATCAGAGTAGGTTGGCCCGAGTATCCTTATGTCCTTAGACACTGAATCAACATTAGTCACTGTTGCGAAGGAGAATTGTAGCACTGGGGAGTAGTTCAGTTTGGAAGGGACCTTGTGAGGTCTCTAGCTAAACCCTTTCCCCAAAGCAGGGCCAGCTCTGAGGGCAGACCACTTTGCACAGGGCTTTATCCTAGAAAACCTCCAGACCTCTAGACTGATCCTAGAAAGCCTCCAAGGATAGAGACTGTATAGTGCCTCTGGACAACTTGTTCCGGTGCTCATGGGGGAGATGTCTGGTCTGTAAGTTAAAAATTATGGTTGCCTAACATGAAGTGTTGGGCTTGAAACGTGGAGAGATTTGCCTCTCACTTTGCTGCAGATTTCTGTTTTGTCAATGAAGTAACATTGGATTTGCTGAAATCAGAGCCATGTTGAGTGTTTATCTTCTCACCTGCTTTGTGCGCATTCTGAATAAGCTTTTCATTTTGGGGAAGAGAAGGGGAGGGGTGGCCAACGATATAATCAGAGCAGAAGGCCTCCTCGCTGTAATTAATGTACTGTTCTGACAGCTAGCTGAAACACTGGAAAATACAGGTTCCGTTTATTTTTCTGCGTGGTTGTGTATTGTGAACGTTGTCCTCCTCCACAATAACTATTGTTTCTCTTCACAGAGGAGCACATGTATATAAAGGTAAACAGATTCCTTCTGTCACACCAGTATTTGGACCTGAGGAAAGTACCAGGGTTTTTCCAGCTTTTCTACAGTTTTGATTTCGAGGTAATGTAAGAATCCCATCTTAGGTGTCCGCTAATTCTTCAGAAAATAATAGAAGAAAGCCATAAAAATGCAATGAAATCTTATTCTTCCATAGGTAATTAATTAGAGGCATCTTTGGGTTTTTTTATATTGGAGTTAGAAATATTTTGGGGTTTCTTTGTTGTTTTCTTAATAGTAACATATAATGAAATCATGAGTTGTGCTGTGCATGCTCTGTAAGCACAACAAACAGAATGTTCTGCCCTAGCTAGCTTACATTTATATTTGAGTTTAGATTATTAATGTTGAGTTCAACTAAGGTCTTTTAGAAACGGCAACTTTTAAAGTTCCATTATCAGTGCATATTTGGGCTGCAGAGTTACTGTTCCTGATGGATGTTATTGATTAAATTTGATAAGGATGAAAATTGAGAAGTCTAGAAAAACCTGTTAAGCACTGTGCTACCGCTCCAAGGGAACCAGGTTTTTTGTGCTCTTATGAGCAGGCATTATTTTGAAATGTCTGATGGTGGTATTTTTCTTATGGCTTCTAGTACAAAACAGAACGTGAGTGGATTCTCAGATTTCTTGGAGAAGGGCTGCGTGATAAACATTGCTATGAGCTTTACGACTACCAGAGGATTTTCCAGGTTGTTCTTTCCTTTTTCAACAGTCCTTTGTGTGATGAGAGCTCCCAGGTAAGAATCTTTTTTTAAAAAAATAAAACAACCCACAAAAAAACCCCAAACCACAAGAGTTTGCATGGTTTGGAGATTTTAAACAAATACAAAGCAGAAAGGAGCAGTTGACTCTTCCCTTGCCCTCTTGAAAACCTATTCCTTGTTGATTTTGTGCCTGTGTGGAGCGGGAAATAATTGCTTATGTCTAAACCAGAGTCACATCCTCCTCCCCTGAAATTGGAACAGGTCCCTGCCATCAAGGACTTCACTCAGTTTCATCAACTGGTGGCCTGGCACTAGTCCTATTTCTACTGCTTCATGGAAGATATTGTAGAAACCACAGTTTTACTCATACGGTCAGGGCCTTTGCTTTTTTAGGTCTCCTTATTCCCTAACCAGCATGTTACCTGCACAGTGCTTTAGCAGGAAGAAAACTCACATGCCAGAAGCTTTCATGTTCATAAGCATCCACCCTGAGAAATCCAGCCTGTTAAAAGTATCTCAGTTAGGTATCAAAATCTTGGACAAAAAGAGAAATTGTCTTGCTACCTTAAGACTTCTTTTCAAGAGTAGTGTTTGTGTGTATAAAGCCTTGAAAAGAGAATGTCTTTTTTTTTCCTGGGGTTGCTTAAAAGATGTGGTATTTGGTAATATGTTTTAACTTTAAGTTGATCAGATCCCAGATACCATTTATATCCTTCTGAAAGATTGATAATAATTAGATCCTGACTGTATTCTAATTTTGTAAAAAGAACAAATTATGTTTTCTGTTTCAGAGTCGTATTCTGGAGATATTACAAAATGCTGCCCATGTCACCAGAGCTGCCTATGAGCTGATACAAGATCACAGCCTCCTAACCTGGGTACTGCACATCTTAGAGAAAAGGTAACTAGGGAAATAGTAGTGAAATGGGAACAATTTTACTGTCTGCAGTAGAATAATTGTGCAGCTGAGTATGAAAACAAGGGTGACAGATATGGAGATGGCCTATCAGCGGCTGTGACATTTGGCACCTAGGGCCATACTGGGAGAACTTGCTGAACTCTGAAGCGTTCCGTTGTGTTTCTGAAAATGAAATCAAGGTGTTTTGAGGTTGTAGTAGGAGGGATGATGGTGGGGTGGCTCCATGTTTTTGATAACACTTTCTTGAAAAACTTAGAAAACAAAATGGCACCTTATTTTAGCATATGTGACTCTTTCAGTTCAAATACTCTCACTTCACGTGCTATCATAAGACCTCCTTACACAGTAATTGCCACAATAATGAATTTGAGCCGTCTGTAACATTTCTGCTCCTGCTGCTTCCTCCTCCCCTTGCCTCTCCCCCACATACACTCACACGTGTGCACACATACACACGCTCTCGTCCGCGCACTCACAAAATCTCTTTTCCATAGATTCCCCTGGCAGGTTCAAGCAAGGTTTCAGGATCATCAACAGTGTGATTGGCCTGAACAGGTTCCCAGTACTGCTCCCTTGTTATACACCTCTCTTTGGTACAGTTTGGTACACTTGGAAGTGAAAAAGCCTGGACTTGGCCTCGGGCACCCAATATTTTGTGATTGTACTTTTGAGAAGTATTCTTGCATCCACTGTACAAAAACGAGATAGCTCCCTTCCCTCCCCCTCCAGCTCTTAAAATAAAAAAGTAAATAAGGCTCCTGATATTGTGCTGTAAGCACTGCTGTTATTACTTAAGGTCTTAGGAACATAAGGAACCAAGCTGTCTCGAACAGTAACTTCTCTAGAGAAATGGTGGCACTGGTTGCAATGTAATGGAATACTTGGCAGAGCTGTGTAATGAAAGATGCAAGTCAGAAGTCATTCGTTCCATGCAGGGGCTGTGATACATGGCTGTGTTCCACAGCTGCAGCATGGCAAGAGGAGGGCAGTAACCAGGGATGGGGCTTCAAAGGGGTGCACTTTCATCCTCTGATGGGGCCCTGGCTGAGAGGCACCTATTGCCATTCAACAGCTTCAAAAGTGCCCTAGAATATGGTCCCTCTAGGTGATGGACTGGTTCCTGATTCGGATCTGCCTTCCAAATGAGTGTTTGCTCCTTTTTTTTGTTTTTCAGGTTTCTGGAAAACAAGCTGTTAAATAAAATTATTTCCTTACTCCATACTCTGTGGCTAACAAATTTAGGAGGCAAGAGAGAAAACAAGAATCAATCCCAGGAAAACAGGAAGTTTCTTCCTATTCAGCTTGTAAATGAATTTCTGTATGTTTTGATCACATTAATCAAACACATTCGGTGAGTCCTTTTTTTTTTTTGTCTTTTTAATCAAGTTGCATGTCATCTTCTGTCCAACGCAAAATTTATTAAGGCCAGAAGAATTTCTTGATCTCTGGTAGTTTAATGCTTTTTTTTCCCCTTCAGTTTGAGTGTTGAGTAGTGAATTTTGATGACATTTCTTTGACAGGAAGATAAAGCTATTTAAATACGTGGGGAATGAAGTAACAACTGAGGCACAGTTACAAGTTCTACATCCTTAATTACGGGCCATTTTTAAGCTGCTATGTTTCACCTTTTTCCGGCTGGATTAGAGCCTGCAGTTAGCAATGCTATTTACTGCAAGGATCTTTCATACCTTCTGAAGTTTTAGACTTTCTGTGTCTGTACCACACGTGCAAATTGTATGAGGAGAAACCGTGTAAAGTTCTACATGACTGTGTTAAGAAGGGGTCGGTCTCTTCTCTCCAGATCTAGAGTACTTAACCTGTCTAAGCACAGCAGTTGCAGCAGGGATAGTAGAAAGTAAATGGGTAAACAGTTCTGCTTGGGTTCATAATAGCACCTGCAGATCTTCATGCAGACAAGTATTGTCACAGTCTGGAGAAACTATGTTTATTTTTATTTCCTCAAGATTTTGAACATTTTGGAAAATAAAGAAGCGTAGGGAAAGCTCCAGACCGCTGGTCTTTTCCTCGTGTGCTACCCACCTTTGCTATATACAGGCAGGAGGGCAAAGACTATGTCTCATGGTCTGTTCTGCCAAACACTGATGGAGCGAAGCACTGGGCATTCAGTGGGAATTAAACTAATTATGACTGACATCCTGAGAAACCAAAGTCTGTGTCTAGAGAACTGCAGGAGAAAACTGTAAGAAGAGACTGTAAGGAGAAAAAGAATTGTACTTATTTTATTTTATTAATTAGCATGCAGAAAAATACATGGCACTTCTGTTTTCTTTTCATAGGACTAATTTAGATCTAGCCAAACTGACTCAGTTTTTCAGTACACTCAATTCTGTGCTGGAATATCGTGCTATAGTTGTTGAGGCCTTCAAAGAAATGAGCCGGTTCACTGTGAATGACAGTGTTCTCTCAAACAAAGAGATCCTGCTGCTGCTGCATAAGTGGAGCATCATCGAAAAAGACCTGCAACTGCAAGAGGATGTGCAGACTCTTGCTCAGAAATACCAAATCAAAGAATTGCTTAGTAAGTACTAAAATATTTCAGAAAAGTAATATCGTTTAGGCTGTTAGAAGCTAACCATACAAGTGAGGCAAACTTCATAGGAAGTAGTAATATTAACTTTTGTTGGATAATCTGATATATCTTGGGGGAGGAGGAATGGAAATGGAAAGCAATTTTTCAGGTCTGCATTGGTAGTGATTTCTAACTTTAACATAATTCTGGTAGCTTTGGAGAAACACAGTTTTAAAAAGGGAAGGAGCTTTAAAATGAAACTTCGTTGCAGATCTAGTGTCAGGCTTTGAAAAATTGTATTCTTAAATGAAACCTTAAAAAGCCAGTGCCTGGAGGCTTTGTGCTCAAAGATTTGAATCATTCTGAGTGTGGATGGGGCATCTGAAAGTGAAATATGGGTGAAAACTCAGTAAAGCAAGCAAAAATGAAATAGTTAATTTTTCTTACTGTCATCAGTGTTGGAAGAAAGCAAAATACATTTGGACTTGTATGACTTCTCTTGTTATCTCTGTGAATAAAATGTACAAGGAACTTTGTAGGGGGAGGTGTTAAACAGCGCTGGTTTCCTGCAAATACAACTGCTCTTGGTGCACATGAAAACTTCTGTAGGTTTCTTTAAATGTTCTGTATCAGTTAAACTAATTATTAACCTCTCACTATATTTAAGGGATACTATAAAAGCTTTAGTTTTTCTAAAGTTTTTCACACCCTTTTAGTGTCTTTCTGCCAATGTAGTGCATGGAGCTCTGCTTGGGGATGAATGAGGAGCTGACCGAGGGCTTATGGGTCAGGATTAAAGGGAGGGCAGGGACAGGAGACATTATAGTGGGGGTCTGCTACAGGCCACCTGACCAGGAAGACTGAGCAGATGAGGCCCTCTATATAGGAGCAGCCTCACGTTCACAAGTCCTGGTCCTCGTGGGGGACTTCAACCACCCTGATATCTGTTGAAGGGACAACACAGCAGGGCACAGGCAATCCAGGAGGTTCCTGGAATACATTGATGATAACTTCCTTCTCCAAGTGATAGAGGAGCCAACAAGTAGAGGTGCTATGCTGGACCTTGTTCTCACCAACAAGGAGGGGCTGGTGGGGAATGTGAAGCTCAAGGGCAGCCTTGGCTGCAGGGACCATGAAATGGTGACGTTCAAGATCCTTATTAGGGCAGCAGGGAGAGTGCACAGCAAGCTCGTTACCCTGGACTTCAGGAGAGCAGACTTTGGCCTCTTCAAGGATCTGCTTGGCAGAGTAGCATGGGATAAAGCCCTGGAGGGAAGAGGGGCCCAAGAAAGCTGGTAAATATTCAAAGATCACCTCCTCCAAGCTCAGGAGTGATGCATCCCAACAAAGAGGAAGTCAGGTAAGACTGCCAGGAGGCCTGCATGGATGAACAAGGAGCTCCTGGAGAAGCTCAAACACAAAAAGGAAGCCTACAGAGGGTGGAAGCAAGGACAGGTAGCCTGGGAGGAATACAGAGAAACTGTCCAAGCAGCCACGGATCAGGTCAGGAAGGCCAAAGCCCTGATAGAACTGAATCTGGCCAGGGACATCAAGGACAACAAGAATAGGTATAGGTATGTTGGTGATGAAGACTAGGGAAAGTATGGGCCCTCTCCAGAAGGAAACAGGAGACCTGGTTACCCAGGATATGGAGAAGGCTGAGGTACTCAACTTTTTTGCCTCAGTCTTCACTGTCAAGTGCTCCAGCCACACCACCCAAGTCACAGAAGGCAAAGGTGGGGACTGGGAGAAAGAAGAACCACCCACTCTAGTAGAAGATCAGGTTTGAGACCATCTAAGGAACCTGAAGGTGCACTAGTCCATGGGACCTGATGAGATGCATCTGTGGGTCCTGAGGGCACCGGCAGATGAAGTGACTAAGCCACTATCCGTCATATTTGAGAAGCTATGGCAGTCCTGTGAAGTTCCCGCTTGACTGGAGAAAGGGAAACATCACCTCCATTTTTAAAAAGGGAAAAAGGAAGACCCAGGGAACTACAGGCCAGTCAGTCTCACCTCTGTGTCTGGCAAGATTGTAGAGGGGATCCTTCTGGAAACTATGCTAGAGCACATGGAAAATAAGGAGGTGATAGGTGACAGTCAACATAGCTTCACTAAGGGCAAATCGTGCCTGACAACTTTGGAGGCCTTCTGTGACAGGGTTGCAGCACTGGTGGAAAAGGAAAGATCAACCAGTGTCACCTACCTGGACTTGTGCAAAGCATTTGACACTGTCCCATACAACATCCTTGTCTCTTTAATTGGAGAGACACGGATTTGATGGATAGACCATTCAGTGGATAAGGAATTGGCTGGATGGTTGCACTTAAAGAGTTGTGGTCAAGAGCTCAATGTCCAAGTGGACAGCAGTGACAAGTGGCGGTCCTCAGGGGTTGGTGTTCGGACCAGCGCTGTTTAACATCTTTATCGGTGACATGGACAGTGGGATTGAGTGCACGCTCAGCAAGTTTCCCAACAACTCCAAGTTGTGTGGTGCAGGCAACAGGCTGGAGGGAAGGGATGGGCCATCCAGAGAGACCTTGGCAGGCTTGAGAGGTGGACCTGTGCAAACCTCATGAAGTTCAACAGGGCCAAGTGCAAGGTCCTGTACATGGGTCGGGGCAATCCCAAGCACAAATACAGGATGGGCAAAGGGTGGGTTGAGGGCAGCCCTGAGGAGAAGAACTTGGGGGTATTAGTGGATGGAAAACTGACTATGAGCCAGCAGTGTGTGCTCATAACCCAGACAGCCAACAGTATCCTGGGCTGCATGAAGAGAAGTGTGGCCAGCAGGTCAAGGGAGGGGATTCTCCCCCTCTGCTCCACTCTCGTGAGACCCCACCTGCAGTGCTGTGTCCAGCTCTGGGGCACCCAACGTAAGAAGGACATGGACCTGGTCGAGCAGGTCCAGAGGAGGCCACGAAGATGATCAGGGAGCTGGAGCACCTCCCTTATGAGGACAGGCTGAGAGAGTTGGGGTTGTTCAACCTGGAGAAGAGAAGGATCCGGGGAGACCTTATAGCACCTTCCAGTACTTAAAGGGGGCCTGCAGGAAAGATGGGGAGGGACTTAATCAGAGAGTAGTGACAGGACAAGGGGTAACAGTTTTAAACTGACAGAGGGTAGATTTAGATTAGATATAAGGAAGAAATTCTTCATTGTGAGGGTAGTGAGACACAGGAACAGGTTACCCAGAGAAGCTGTGGCTGCCCCCTCCCTGGCAGTGTTCAAGGCCAGGTTGGACGGGGCTTTGAGCAACCTGGTCTAGTGGAAGGTGTCCCTGCCCATGGCAGGGGGGTTGGAACTAGGTGATCTTTAAGGTCCTTTCCAACTCAATACATTCTATGATTTTTAGAGAGTTATTATAGTAGCATCTGTAACTTACTGTATATGTGGTTTTAAAAAAAATCTGTTGCTCCAAGCCTCAGGAGCTTAAAAAGCAGTTACAAAAATGGATCCTTACCTGAAATTTTGTTTCTGAGGTTACATTTCAAGAGTTGTCTCCATCTCCCACAGCTCCTGGGGGAAAAATGCTGAAATGCATGTAGTTCATTTTAAGCTGCGGAGTGCAGCAACATAATTGAAATTTCTGATTATTTTATCAATGACTTCTCGAAAACAGATTGCCATAAAATGTTCTCTGTGTGGTATGGTAGCAGCAAAGTGCTGTTGCTGTTTGGGAGATTTGCTGCTCCCTGTGACACAGGCAGCATCTAATGGAGGGCAGCCCTGTATCAGAGAGTTCAGCTGTCTATCTCTTCCGTTGGGGTGTGAAAAATTCATGTGCCCTTGGCTGACAGCACCTCACCCAGCCAGACACTCAGCCAGGATGCGGCTGTGCTGGAGGGAGGCAGACTTCGCAGCTTTAGCCTGCGCCATTCCAAAGCGACGTAGCTGTGCTGATACCTCCTTCCATAGGCAGGCGTGTGCTATGCCTTCGCTAGCCCAGAGAACAGCGGCTTGAGCATTTCTCATGATGTGGTGTAAATAATGTAGCCTTCCTCTTGTGGCCTTGGCTTCGCGGGGCTGGGAGCCAGGGTCTGGGTGACATTATCGCTCTCTTCAAAGTTAGGTGATCCAGTTCAGAAAAGTGTTTCAGCCTGTGAGTCACCAGGAGCTGCCTGTAGCCCATTTGCTCTGAATTGCATAGACTCAATTAGGCTGCTAAATGAGGCTGGTCCTTACCCTTTTAGCAACCGAAACAACACGTGATACCATCTTTCTTGCTTAATTTTGTACCAAGAAAATCTTTTGGAGTATCTGATGTTTGTTTTGGTGGTGTTTTTCTTCTTACAGAAAATATTAAAGAAAAGAACAAATCTCAAGCTTCATCTCATACATATCATCACATTCGGAAAAAGAATGAGATAGAAAGAGAAGATGACATTGCTGCAGACCTGAAGGTCTCTGAGCTGGAGAAGTGCAGAGATCATTTGAATTCCATATTTGCCCATTGGGAGCCTGTTTTCCCAGCACCACCTACCAAACACCACGGGGAGCCCCTCAAATCTGCTGACCTTGCCGATGAAACAGTCAGTCTGAGCTGTGCGTCCACTTACATAGTAACTAAATGGCTCGTGAAGTCCATGGTTGAGCACAGCCTCAATGTGCAAAATGTTTCATTAACTCTGCGGTGGCTACAGAATTGCATCTTGCCACATCCAATGGCAGTGCAAGAGATGCTCAGGGATGAGACATTGAGAAACAACATCTTCAAGTTTTACACCCAGATCTGTGAGGCCAGCAGTGGGACGGCTGGACTCTTTAAGGAGGTCTGTTTGTTCAGTTCAATCATGCTTCATCTAATGGATGCTCAGGGCCTGACCAACAACAGCTTTCATGAACTTGTGAAAACGTTGTGCCTCTCAGCAATGGCGGAAGAGGACGTGAACAAGAAAGGTAACTCATCTTTTCACTCACATTACAAGGTGGTAATGGTAGAAAGTAGGTAGTTCCATGTTTTTCTTAATTAATCAAAACAGTCTGAAGTTTGCCTGTGCCCGTTGGTGCTCATAACTTCAAAAGTAAAAGCTGTGTCTTTGTTGATGTCGGCACAGGGGTTGGTAGCACAGATTAGGGTCACACTGTAGGGGTTTCTGATAGTACAACAGTCATACTCTCTCAAAGAAATTTTCCTTTCTGGGACTAAAATGGTGTTCAGTGAGGTATGAAAAATATAATTCCAAGAGGAAAAATAGTCTGCAACAAATGAGTCCATGTGGGTATGGGTTCTGATCCATATGTTCACTGTTATCATTTGATATCAAAAGCCACAGGTCAGATGTTCAACTTTTTTGTTTAAAGAAGTCAGAAGGTTGTGCTAACAAGAAACTGTTCTCTTTCCTTAGTGTGAGGAGGATCATTGGCTTTGCATGGGCAAGAACTCCACAAATTCTCCATCTAGAAAAAGTTAGGAAACTATTTTGAAACATAGATCTGGGGGTGAAATGGTTTGGTTTTGTATTACTGTGTGGAAATAGAATATCTGTTCTGATTTTTCTCTAATTTTTCTTCTACAGCTGTTTGTGTATTCCTGACTTCTGTTTACATTGGGGACATATGGCTTGGAGCACAGGAGCCAGATATGTTAATAACCCATGTCAAATTGATCTGCAATAGTACAGATGATAAATTAAACAATGATGACTTGGAAACTCATAAACAAGGAGAAGAAACTATTATGCCTCTTTGCAAAACCCTTTACTTGGCTACATTGGGGCATTAATTCAGTGAATTGACACTTAATCTTTAATGTTATATGCTCTGCCGTCATTGCTGCGAGCCATGAAACCTTCCTGAACTGTTCTCCATACAAATCTAACTTGTTTTGTCATAAAGATCAATATTTTATTACTGTGTGCAAACTCAGAGGGGGAAAATTGTATTTGTCATCTCTCAGTGAAACATTAAAGCTATAATTTCCCTTTTCTTGAACAGTATGGGGCAGTGAATGTTATTTATATCATTTTTATTACAATTTTAACTTTATGAAGAACCAAAAAAGACTGATTAGTGCATTGCCTCTGGACTGTATTTCAGTCCCCATGTAGTTAAACTCCATCCTCTCTCCAATATAAGATGGGGAAGACAGACTGCAGAACTTCACCACAATGTGGTATAAGTGCAGTGAACAAGTAGGCAGAGATTTAGCCACAATGATTTACTATTTCTTAAAGAACCCAGTTTCTTTCATGATACATGATACCAAAACCAGTATGAATAGAAGACTGAACACTGGAATCATGATGGTCTGGGATTCTTCTTGGTTTTAAACTAAATGGCTTTTGAAAGCATTTATATCTGAGCTGGTCTGGTTTTATTCTCCCTTCTGTTGAGTTTTGGGTGTTGGTTTTTTTTTTTTTTTTTTAATTAAAAAAAGCCCAGACCACCGCTGCTGGGACTTGCAACAAAGGCCCATCTTCTTTTCACTCTGAAAAGATGAGAGATGGAACTAAAACCCAAATGACTTGCTGCTCATTGATTATACATGTTTTTTATTGGAAATTCTCTGTGAAATCTGATAAATATTTCTTGAATGTGGCCTTGAGGGCAGTTTAACATATCATTCCAGATATGCAAACATGCAGAGTCTGAACTTGAACCTTTGAAATGTAAAACAGGATTTATTAAATTGACTCATGAATATGTGCAGTGCCTAGGTACTTTGTACAGATTCTGTACAGGGAAAAAAATCAGAAATGCACACTCCTTGTGATGTTTATTTAATTTGTTTGGGTTTTTTTTAATAAAAAAATGTGAGATGCAAATAATGAGGATTGTTTCTGCATCTAAATGTTCTTGTCCTAAAAAATAAATAGTATCTATATCAAGACAATTTAAAAATAACACATATTTCTTGAAAAAGCTGCAAGCCTATTAGAGGCTAAATCTTGTGTCATATAAAATCCCTAGGGTCTGACATCAGGAAATCTTTGTGATGAAAAAAACTTATTTTACTTAGTTAAAAAAAAAACAGGCACAATGAAACCGAGGGAGTTCCAAAACGAACGATGTCTTTCTATCTCATCTAACTGGGAAATAAAATGTCATGACACATAGGCAAGGGAGTTTCTCAGCTGTCTTGAGAGACTGAGCGCATATAACAGTGGTTTATAGTATGATTTGCTTGAGAGAATTAAAGAAATGAGGTAAGACCATTCAACCAACCTAAGGACAGTAGTACAGAAACATATTTTCTCTACCCAAATCTATCTTAACTGGCAGTAAATTAAATTAATTTTCCCCAAGTTGAGCCTCTTTTTCCCATGATGGTGCCTGCTAAGCGATCTCCCTATCTCAGTCCTGACCCACAAACTTTTGCATCCCATTTTCCCCCCTGTTCTGCTGAGGGGGAGTGAGAGAGCAGCTGGGTAGGCATCTGGCAACCCACCAAAATATGTATGGTGATGTAGCCCCTTCCGATCCCTTAATAAAGTAACAAAACCCAAATCCTAAATGCCACAACCCAGTTGTTATATGCTGTCCAGCAAGTTGCAAAAATGTTTTTGGGTGTGTACTTGCATGCCTTGCAATAGCCTTTCACATGCCCTTTGGCCATGTTTGCTTAAAAAAATAAATTGTGCAACTGTGGATAGTGCAATAAATATATGAAATTTTGGAATCACAGTATCACCTACTTCAGGCTTTCAAAGATCATGTCTGTCCGCAGAAATCCATAAATACAAAATATTAGCTCTACTTTTTTTTCAACCAGTTGAACAAGTGATTCTTGAGTGAGATCTCATTGTAGAAGCAGGCACGGCAGATGCAGACAGGCGTGCTAAATTACCTATGCTTAAACAGCTATTTGCACACCTTGGTATCTCTCTCTGTGGATGGAGATAGTGATTTCTGAACGCAGTTTTGTCACTGCTAAAATAAGGAAGGTAACTTTCAAGCCTATAGCGAGCTTTAGCTAATGAGATGCACGGTGCTATAGAAGTAGAAAGTAATATCAGGAGACCGTGACTATGACTAGGGCCAGTTGTGCATGTTGGTATGCTTCCTTACAGTAGTGCATCTAGATCCTGACCAATTGCACATGAATCCATCCTAAGGGTTCATACTCAAATGATGATCTTCTGATGGCCTTAAGTATTCAGGAAGGCCCAGCAGTGAGTACTTTCTCCCTAGCTTGTAATGTTTTGTTAGTATCTCCAATACTATTAGCAAAATACTCAGGGTTGGAGGATAGTTCATATGCATTTCTTTTCTTCTTTTTAAATGGTAGTTTTGGAAACAGAAGGTGAATGCAAATGCACGGACAATTTAAAGCTACTAGCTTGTCTTCTAAAAGATACATAGCTTGTATGTGCTTATCAGTAAAGAGAATGTAGCTGTGCATGTGGGAACTTTTAAAAATAAGGCTTAATCTCGCACTGTCTCTGAGCTTCAACATATTCTAGTAATGTGACAAAAGATTATTACGAAATCCTGGAAATAATGGTTAAATATCTTTAAAAGCCATATACATAGTTAGCAGTTGAATGATTTGTGTGTGTGAATTACTGCCAACATATTCAAAATGCATCTTAATAAATTATATAGATGGAGAGTCATTATTTTAAGAAATTAAGCTTGATTAAAATAAATTGTGGAGAGTGTTTGGAAATGGAAAACTTGCTCCATATATGGGTCTACATTTTAAAACAAGGAGTTTCTACAGTTTACACAAGTTACTCACTTTGATGCTGTTGTGATGAGAACCATGTGGATGAAGCTCTAGAGCACTCTGCAGCAGGCCCAGTGGTCTGGGCTGCCCTCACAGAAGTTATTGCCAGGACAGGCCTTTTAAGCCTTTTACTCAAAACTCACAAAAACTCGGTGAACTCAACAGCCTAGAAGAACATAGTGCCTCCTACATATGTAGACCATGTAGAGTCTGAGTTGTGGGTGGGGCTCCTCAGGATTTGAAATGGATCTCAGCGATGGGCTGCTGGTACCAGTGCTCAGACGAGGACACCTTAGCAGGAGAGGACTTCATGTAGCATGAGCAACTGGGCAGAATGTTGTGGCTTTTGTGGGGGTAGTGGTTTAGGGTAACATTTTTATAGAGGTCAACTGTCTTTGAACCAGCAGCATGAGCTGATTTGGGTCACAGTTTGTTGACTGGTGGGTGCAGCATTTCAACCATCATGAATGCTGCAGACCACACAGGGAAGGAAGGCCTCTGTTAATGGAGGACCCTGGGGGAAGGGGAAATAAAGTGCTCACTGTGAAGAGTAAAGCACTGCAAGAGCCTTGAAATGGGAATGTACAGAAATGTCACAGAAGGAAATGCATTTCTCTCTCCCCCCGCTCCCCTCCTCCCAAATTAGGTGCTATAAGGTAGGTCTGCATTTTGCATATTATTTATTACTCTTTATATACTTCATACTATATTATGCCTTCCATTTCCAGGTAATTTGAAAGGAAAGGGAAAAAAAAAGTCTTTTCAGTGGTTATGTACTTTGAGTCATGTTCCAGTGCAACTAATGAAAGAACACCAGTTGTTACGAATGGGAGTATTCAGATCTTTCAGAAATCCCCTTGGAATTCATCTGTAGAGAAGAGGTTCTTGAAAATCAGGGTGATACGAGTCTGTCGTGAGTCAGGGAGGAGGATGCCAGAGCAGACTGCGCCGGCAGGCAGTGCAGAACTTGCAGGAGAGATGTTCTAGCTCAGCGTAGATGGACGTGGCAGGAATGATTGGATTGCAGTTGCTGCATCCTTGGGGAGGGAAATGGGTCTAGATGGCTGGGTTCTCTTCAGATTGTCTTTGATGATACTATGTGATTGCAGTGGGGTTAAGGTAACTGTCCCAGTTTGCAGCGGGAGAGCTGGTGCCAACAAGGGAGTTGATTCATGTCTCCTGTGAGAACTACCTCAGCTCCAGCAAAAGGTAAGGGTATCTGAGGGGAGGGGAAGGCTGCTGTGGCCATCTGAGTTGACCGATGGAAATGTTTGGTTCTCTGATATATCTCTGTCCATGTGGCACCTTCAGTTCCTGCAGCCTTTCCTTGTTTTCTCCATTTGCCCATGACTCAGTCTGACTCAACAGACTTTACGCCTTGACAGGTTTCCAAGCCCAACACCCGTAGTAGTTTGCTCAAAAAGCAAACTGCAGAAGTGTTTATCTCAGAGATTAAAAAATTTGAAGATTAAAAAAAACCCCACAATACAAACATATGTCACCAGGTTTGGTCTGTCTCTTCTGTTTAAGGCTTTTTTAACACAGCCCAGCCCACCCAGTCTCTGGTAACATCATAGCCCACACTCCCTGCACACAGCATAAGGCTGCTCTGGCAGTGCTTCACTGTAGGAGTTTTTGCTGCCTGCTTGGGGAAGTGGCATTCCTAAGCTTCTCAAGCTTCAAATGAATTTTGTGTTTTTCTCAGCCCAGCAACCAGCTATGCAGTCTTAAATTCCATTCCAAACCTTGCTGCCTTCCTCATCCCAACTCTGCAGTCTCAGCTTCATGCTTACTGCAGCTCTAAGCGTACCTCAGCCTCTCATGGACCTTTGCCTTGTCCCGCCTGGGTTTAGTGAAACTCCACATGTAAGGAGAGGTGGAGAGAGCAGAGGCCACTGAAGAGGGAGGGAGTGCGAGTGGCCCTTCCGACTCTGCTCCAGCTGAGCTGAACCCGTCCTCTCCACCTCACCAAAAAGCTGCTGTGGCCCTCATGGAGGGCTGTAGCTTCTGTTAAACTACTTGTCAGTCGAGGCTGAAAGCAGACAACTCGTGCAGAAATTAAATGTTGCTTTTGTGGTTTTGCCAGCATTTCCCTTTGATACCAAATATGGTAAACACACTTCTCTTTTTCTAATGCCTGGGTAACTAACAGATACCATTTCAAGACTGTTTGATATTAACAGTTTCTTTTCCATCTACCATATCAAAATGGAAGCAAAAAGTAATCAGTTATTGGTAGCAAAACGGCATTTACAGGCAGTAGGTAAAGCTAATGACTTTATTCAGTAAGACACTCACTTGAGATAATTAGTGCTGCCATTAGCTTTTTAAAGGCTGTTCTAGGTGAACAGTGTTTTAACAAATTTTAAGTAGCCCAAATATTTTTTGCAATAAAAAAGTAAATAAAAGGCATACTCAATCATTGAGGGAACTGCTGAGCTTTAAGTTAGTGAAGCAAGTTGTAACCCTTCTAAAAGCAAAGTTTTATTGTCAATGTTGCACTTGACATTGTTGCTCATTTTCGGAGGATAGCCAAGTGCAGGTATCATTAAGATGTAACTGATGAGTGTGACCTGAGGACAGAGGCAGAAGTAGATGACTTGTGGCTCTCATGATACATAAACAATGTTGGTTATGCTGCCTGTTCAGTAAGATCAATGGGATGCTTGCTTTCACAGCAAGACAACGCAGTGAAAACCAATGCTGCAGAGACACCCCCGAGGATAACAGGACTCAGCGTGCATTCAGGTGAACTCTTTACAGGATTTGGGGCATAACTGGTATAGACTTCCCGCTGGAGGAGTAAATCTGGTCTCAGCCAAATGGGTCTTAATGAGAACCACTCAATTGGCAGCACACCCTTTGCCCCACTTAACTGGGAGAGGAGTCTGAGTCTGAATCCTTACTTAAGAAAGACAGAGAAATTTTACAGTCATCATCATCACCATCAGGATCTAAAATGTTGATCTAAAATGCTGATCAGGAAACTCCAGCAACATTGCTCAGATATGGCTGTTATGACTTCCTCTTATGTATCCAGGATTTTTCAGGTTTGTCCTTTGTTGAAAGATATTTTTCTTCTCCTGAACTAATTCAGGTTTGTGGTATCAGCGTTTAATAGACAGTCACAGCACTGAACTTTGCAGCCTGGAGAACTGTACTGCCGGTTTTGTTTAACCTGTTCCAGTTTTAACTCTGGCTCAGATCCTTCCATGAATGCCAGTTTCATCTGAAAGGGAGGTAGGTGTTTGAGAAGCAACCACATCTGAGTATGGGCTACTGACATCATCGCAGTGAGGCTGTTCACCATTGGAACTGCTTTCTTCTATCTGGCTCCCTACAATCACGTGTCTGTAATGTGTGGAGATTTAAAAAAACATACAGTTATCAGGGATATCTGTTTGGAAGAGAGATAGCAGCAGTTTCATAAGGCAGTATATTATCAAAGTTTTTAAAAATACAGAAGATGATTCTTCTAACACAAAAGACATTGAATCCAGCATGAGAGATTCTTTTGGACTTCGGCCCTCTTTATTCACCATGAGAATCATGTCCTTACCTGGAAATGGAGTATGGACAACAGTGTCATAGTGTGAGCTGTGGTTGATATGTGGTGACTTTCCCTCTCAAGATGGGACTTTCAGTCCAGCCCTTAAGCTTGGTTCTTTAACTGGATTTTTAAGGAGGAAACTAGAAACTTTGCTATGACTTGCTCTGTACCAAGGGTGAAGGGAACTGTCATGGCTGCTCCTGGGAAAGAGAAGAGGGATGAGCTTCATGTGACTGTGAATGGGTGTCACTGGGAACAAGAACAAGAGAGATGTGTAATACTTGGGTAAGATTCCCTGACACTGGGGTTGGGAAAAGGCAAGGCACAGCCCTAAGGGCTAGTGGGGATCTGAGGAAGAAAATGGGACAGACCTAAAAAGGAGTGGGTAGGACTATGGTAGCAGGAAATTTCCAGTGTACAAATAGTAACAATACAAAGATGTTTGGTTCTGCCAGAAAAACAAGTAAGGGGTGGGGTGGATGGAGCGATGCTATGAGAACAGCAGAGTGCACCCTGCCTCCTCCTCCCTGAGCCTTCTTCCCAGCAGCTTCCCAAACTTCACCCTTAATAAATAGCAGATGAGTCCTGGCCTAGAAGCAGTAAGTTCCATTCAGTATAGCTGAACACAAAATCCCGACTACTACTACATCCTTAGGGCTTCAAAGGTGGGGAGGAACTTTACATTAGGAAGGAAAATGTAACCCAAAAGTGAGAATGAAAATGGAAAACTTCTGAAAAATCTTATTAATGTCCTGGAGCCATGGCTTTAGAGATGAGAAAGAAGACATCTTTGACTAAAAGCCAGTGTTTCAGTGGCCAGACAAACGTAACAACCAAAATCTAAAAAACAAGATAAAGTAAATGGGATGAAAAGGAAAATAATTACTTTTAATACTTTGGAGGAAGGGAAATAAAAACTTTATAGCTTCAAATTTATATTGATTAATTGCTAATGAAACTTTAAAATATTTGTGCCTGGCAAGACTAATACAACAGGGATTTTGCCTAATGGTAATTCCAAAAACCAAAACAAAACCCAAAAGTCTCAGCAACAGGCCCACCACAGGCAGGCAGATTTGAGGTTTTCTTTGCTATGATGCAGGCATATTCAAGACACCTCTCTTCTCTCTGTTTGACAGAAGCAAGACAAAAATACTCTTACCAAAACAGGACGTTTTCTTTCCAGTCCATTAGGTAGCTAAATATCATCAGCTAGCTATCCATATTTTACAATCAGCTGGAGAACTTGCATCCCAGAGACCTGGAGACTGTCTGAGGAGAACTCTGTCCAGCTGTTGTTAATCATTAACCGTCCCTGGAATAGCATGGAAGTTTGAGGAGGCTGGAAGAGCCCCAGTGTCCCAGTACTCAAAGACGGCAAACTGATCAAGCCAGGTCACTGTAAGGCAGGGCAACTGACCTCAGGCCCAGGAAAAATCATGGAATTAAAACTAAGATAAGATACAACTGAAAAAGTATTTCAAAGGACAGAAAAACTAATTCCAGACAGCGTGGTTTATAGAAAGACAGGTATGGTGAAAAATGTCTGATGTCATTTTTTGAGAGGGACACAATTTGAAGAATAAAGGTGGCTGCATATATGTAACTATTTAAGCTGCAGTAAGGCATTTGACTTAGTATTCCATACTGCCTTCTTTAAATAGAACTATACACAAGCCCCATTAAACAGCTATTATGTGAATCAGGCTTCTCAAAGAGTAACTGGAGACTGATCTTTGACTGTGGCTGTTTCTAGCAGGGCTCCATAAGCACCTGATTCTGTTTTGCATTTTCATCAGTGACCTGGAAGTAAATGTAAAGCCACTCTGAATGAAAGATGCAAATAAAGATACAATGGGACAAGGAGGAGCAAGCAGTCATATAGCACAGACTGGACAGCTAGTTAAGATGGACCTATTCAAACAATGTTAATATTAAATTAAAATTAAATTTAAAGCCTCAGCTCTGGCATTAATATTTTTTATTGAGAACTGCAGATTTTTCATAGACTGTTCTCCCTAAAGACAGTGAATTGTGGCACACAAAAAAGCTTGAGATACTCAGAAAGAAAGCAGAGCTAATATTTTGTATTTATGGATTTCTGGGGACAGACATGATCTTTGAAAGCTTGGAGTAGGTGATACTGTGATTCCAAAATTTCATATATTTATCACACTATCTATCCACAGTGATCACCTTTTGACATTCTTCATTAATGAACAACTGTAATTTTTTAAAATGCAAATACTTGTTTAGCCCTAATTTTATTGAAGAAGTTTATCAGTTAAGCCAAGATGCAATGCCAAGGCATTGTGATTTAGCTAGGCAGAGAAATAAGAAATACTGACCAACTTAATAAACACAAGAACTTGTTCTCCTCTTCAGAGACTTTGGGAGCCTGCATCCCTGCCCTCAGTGGGCATCACTCTCAAATCTCTTCCAGTGCACAAGTTGTTTGTGGTTTGGTTTATGTCCCTTGAGAGTGAGCTGACATAATCTCAGGACTGCCTGGACTGGGCATGCTGCACCCTCTGAGGAGATAATGTTGGATTTGATAATACAATTGTTCGTAGGACACTATTTGAATGCATGGCTCAAGTTATTTCACTCTCTTGATTGTCACTTGTAAATGTCTGTCTGGTCACTATTAGATAGAAGCCTTTTTGTGTCATTTAAAACCATTTAACAGTTTGAAAACAAAAAGCCCCATCATTTCAGTTTGTAGGAGAAAGGGCAAAAACAAGAAAGAACTTCAGAAAGCATCAGAGAACACCTTAACACTAACACAGCCTGCTTCCCAGTACCTGAGCAGTGCAGTCCACTGCACAGCCCATCTGGATGGATGTTTGCCTGGTGGAACCAGACTCGGAGACTGTCTGAGCAGCGGCCACACCAGCCTTGTTCTGACCTCACATCCAGCAAGTGGTGTCCTCTCAGCTGCAGAGTCTCAGGGCATGGGATTTCTGGAGCGACATGGGCTACTGGTAAGGATCCTGGCTCTGAGTTCACACATCCATTCACACAGTGGCTGGTGCTAAACCAAACCCCAGCCCGTTAGTTTTCACTTGGAGTTATCAGTTATCTCTGAAGAGCCTCAGCACCACCCTAACACGTGTGATACCAATCCCCGGCCTCTCTCCAGTGTCATGATACCTGCTAAAAGGTATGGAGCATGTTTCTTTAGATGACAGGAGTGAGAACACTTTCCTGTGAAGACACTGTAACTTGAGCTCTGGTGGCTGAAGCCTTATAACAGGCTTTGACAGTTCATAGCTAGCCATTTTTTACAGCCTCTCTCCTGTGGGTCTGACAGCTGCTCACATCGAAGGGAGCTGGTTCTGTCAACGTGAAAAAGTTCTTCTAATGATGGAGGTGTGAAATACCACTTTATCCCTTGAAACCAGAGGCTTGAGAATAGCAAGATTATCTGCTTTTTAGATTAAATCTAAATCCCAGCAGAAGTAGGGAGGTGTACTCTGCACTGGTAAGGCCACACCTTGAGTATTGTGTCCAGTTTTGGGCACCTCAATACAAGAGAGATATCGAGGTGCTGGAGCAAGTGCAGAGGAGAGCAACGAAGCTGGTGAAGAGCCTGGAGAACAGATCCTATGAGGAACGGTTGAAGGAGCTGGGACTGTTCAGTTTGAGGAGGAGAAGGCTGAGGGGAGACCTCATCACTCTCTACAACTACCTGAAAGGACACTGTAGAGAGGTTGGTGCTGGTCTCTTCTCACAGGTAATTAGCGATAGAACAAGAGGGAATGGCTTTAAACTGCAACAGGGGAGGTTTAGACTGGACATTAGGAAAAAATTTTTCACAGCAAGAGTGGTCAGACAGTGGAATAGGCTGCCCAGGGAGGTGGTGGAGTCACCATCCCTGGATGTGTTTAAGGGTCGTTTAGATGAGATGTTGGGGGATATGGTGTAGGGGAGAACTTGTAGAGTAGGGCTGATGGTTGGACTCGATGATCCCAAGGTTCTCTTCCAACCTGAATGATTCTGTGATTCTGATTCTATGAAATTCAGAAACTATTGGGGAGAAATTTGGATAGATCCCCAGGAACACTGTATGTGGGAAGCCAGCTGTAATGACTTAGCTGTCTCAGCTTCTTCTGACACAAGGACAGATGCTGTAATCTATGCAGACAAGTCATGTAGACCTCAAATACTGGTCTTGTGAGGGTCCCGACCATGAGATTTAAGTACCACTGAGAAACCGCATTCTTTCTGAGCTCTTAGCCAATCTTGGCTAGGTATTTCAAGATACCTGGATGTGAGAATATGTGATTACCACTAGTGAGAGACAACAGGTAGAGATCACAGTCGACTATTTCTTAAGTGAGCTTATAGACAGACAAACTGTCTATGAAACTACTGATTCCAGGAAACAGTCTACTGTGATAGGAAAGAGAGGGCTGAAGAAAGTAGAGAACAGGAGCAACTGCCTTAAGAAAGTAGAAAACAGGAGCATGGTCTCCTTAGCCAGAGAAGTACCTCTCATGAGGATCTTGTTATTATAGTATTAAAAAGGACCTCCTCTCCCCAAAGACAAGGTAGCATGCTCAAGTAGAGCTGTGAGATGTCTTACTGTCATCTGAAGGAATATGGTGCTTTGAGTGTCAGATTCACTGCCTTTGTGTACAGAAATAGATACTTTTTTGTTACTGTAATATATGGTGGTTATATTGTTCACTAATGAATATCACAATCTTGAAGATAAGCTAAAAAAAACCCCTCTGAAAACTATCTGCCCTCATGTGAGATCTAGGATATTGCTATAGATTTTTTTTCTGTCCTAGGGACAAAAATCCCTGAGCTGTCAAATATCCAAATTAGTTCTCCAGTTCCAGGAATGAAGCAGCTGTTGCAATTGATCTGGACAGAGCAAAAAATTGAAAGAGCACCTGGACATTGTACAGTCTGGCCACCGAATCAGTGGTTATCTGTCCATGAAGGAAACTCTCACCTGCAAACTGAGAAGAAAGCTGGCTGTAGAACAAGTGTTTTCAATCCAACTCCCACATCTCTGTTTGGCAAGTGGAATCCTCAAACTGTGTTACAATATGCCCCAGAAATGTTGGGTAAAAGTTGGTGGTAGTCAGGGGGAAAATATCTAAACATTGAATTGGGTTTCTTATGCAAGAAATCTGTCTGAAGCCAGCAAGACTCATGCTGCCAAGCAGTTCAGAGTCCCTTGATTGATCCTCTCTGTGGCTACTATGACAGCAAGAAATGTCGACAAACGGTGAGACATACAGATCTTCCAACTCTCTGGGTACCCTTTTTTTTTCCTCCCCTACATTACACTGTCTGCTAGCAAAGTGATAGCCAGTAGATTTTGGATGTCCACAGCAGTCTCAGTCACAGCTGTCAGGACCGCACAGCCTCCAGTGAAATGCATGGGAAACCTGTGTGTCCTCTTAAGAGGTCCAGGAAGGAACTTTCCCTGCTCCACTTCACTGCATGAAGTTCCAGCCTTGGCCAGGAGCTGTGTCCAGCCACTACCCTTATTTTTCTGTATCATCTTGTATGGCAAGAAACATAGTTGAAGCGAATGTTAATAGTGGCTCTTGATTACAGCAGTGTGGTAATCTGCTGCCTTGGCATGCTAATGGCTTTGAATTAATTGGTCCCATGCCCCGAACCTTTTTTCTTTATTTATTTCTGTAGGGATAGTGTAATGGTGACAAAAGGGACTGGGACATGGATTCCTTGCTGCAGCTTTCTTGCAGGCATCAACCCTTCCCCCTCTCCCCAACTCACTCATCTGACTTGGCACCAAATTACTTTGTATTGCAGAGAAGAGTGTGGAGCAATCAGATCATGGACTCAGGTCCAGGACCTCTCAGTGTCTAAGGACTATGCTGTGGCATAAGTAGATCTAGTTGTTGCATATGCCTTTCAGAAGACACTTTTGACACTGACTTCTTTTCTGTGTGGATATGCAGGTAAAAAGCAGACTATACTGTGGTAGATTGCATGCCCTTGCCAAAATAGTAAGACCTTGGCATACACAGTGGTGGAAGAGATATAATCACTGCATATAATATAAGGCCAAAATGTAACCTTCAGGGACCCCCCAGAAATCCAGCTGCCAGTAAAGACAGCTGACATGCAGCGATGGAGGTTTGCTCAACAGTCAGCTGAAGCAAAAAGGTACACTCTTATGAACTGCCAGGCATGAAAGCAGGATTGTTTCACCAGGGGGTTGAGCAAGTTGGAAGAGTACACGCTGCCCTATATCCCCAGGGCTTGACAGAGAGATGGATGAGCACAGAAACAGTGAAGGTAAAAGTTCTCCAGCCTTGACCAGTGACGTGTATGTACGTTCATTGGGTGAATGTATCAGAATTATCACTGGCAAAGAGAAGGCAGATTTCAATATAAAAATCATCATGCCAAGGATAATGGATGGATTGCATAAAAACAAGATGACAGGAGGATGGTGGAAGTTAACAGGAAGAACTTCTTTCAGGCACCTCACGTTTTATTGCTGGAATTGGGAGAAGTGTAATTGGAGTAAGGTTAAAAAACAAATGGAACTCAATCAAAAAGGGCAAGGTGTGTGTGTGTGGGGGTGTGTTGAATAGTCTCTTCAGTCCTAAACTTCTTCTAGTATGTTACAAGCCTAGAAAAATGATAAGACAGGATGATTTCAAAGCCTAAGCAAAGCTCATCCAGTACTGCTTTCCATTAATGATTCCTGGGCTCTCCACAAAACATTCCTAGACTTCCTTTGTTCAAAACAGCTCTTTCGATGGGCAAAATTGAACATATTATGGATAAATATAGATATTTTAAAGCCAAGTATTTCACTCAGTAACATAATGCAAAAGTGAAAATTTTTAAAAATCAATACTTTTGTTTAAGTGTTCCAAACACTCTGAGGCTTTCATGTACAAAGACTTCTCCTGACAGCTTTTTAGGAACAGTAAATTAATGGGAACATACCTCCGTTACCCTGTAATTTTATGTCCATTTCCATGTGTTTCTGATATTGTTAGTTTGCCTCCTGCTTTGTGGTTTATTTTGGCAAGTTGCTTTTTTTATTGTTGTTGTTACCTTTTGTGAGCATGCCAGAGGCCTTATGGTGCCAATAAATTAGAATATTAGTGCTCCTTTTTACTGCCATATTATACTTGTTTCCCTCTGCTTGTTTGTGACCTAATCTTGAACCTCTGCCTAATCTGCTGAGCTGAATTTTCTGCGTCCTGATCAGATTAGGAGGAGCAGTGGGCAAATGCATCCTTGTTTACATAAAACGTGTTTGCCAGAAAAAACTAGCAGCAAACAAAGTAAACCAAATGTAGAAAGCTGCAAACAGAAACCTGTCCTTAGACAAAGTTCAAAATCACAGGCAGCGTTAGAACTACATTCCCATTCAACATGTGGGTGCTGCACATCAGTGGGCGCTGGGTCTCCACCAGGCAAATCCACCGCAGCTGAATTCACAGGACAGGGTCTATAATCTTTTAGGAGGCTGGGGATGTGCCTGTCAACAGCAAGGTGTTTATGCAGCCCCTCTTTTCAGTCATGGAGGTTTCAGGTGCAAACATGCTACTAGAATAGATTAGCTATTCCATCCATCTGCCACTGGAGGATATTTCCCTGTTTCATCAAACCCAGCTATAAAAACAGTCTGGATAACACGAACATGGGGCTCTGGGATCTCTGTCTGTAGAGCTAGATATGCTGCACACACTTAGAGCCTGAAGATGCTATTGTGCTTTACTGGGCTACTCACTAGCTCAGATCCATCTCTGTCTCCCTAATGCTGAATAGTACTCTACTGAAATTTAAATTAAGGTACTCAGGTGAGAGTGACTGAATCACACCTGTAAACTTTAATCACTAATGAAATGGCCTGAGGATAATGCCAGGAGATTTTGTCCCAACAGAAAACCCAGTTTAACCATGTTGTCTCAGCCCTAAACTGACTGGTACTGTGAATGTCCTACATCCATGATTGGCAGGAGTTTCAAGTCATTTCACATCCACACTTCCAACTGGTTAATACTCTCTCTAAGTGTATTTGTAGTTTTACCATGGGCTTACTATGCTGAAAGACAGAAGTTCAGATATGGGCCATCTTTGGGAAGGAAGGTGTTGTCATACTCCTTCCAGGATTTGCAAAACAAACAAACAAACAAAAAGGAAAATTTGCCCAGATCTTCAGCCAATTATAAGTCAGTAATTTCTGTGAGTTAATTTAACCTACAAGAACTTAAAAGTGTTTAGGGACTGAGTCATACACTTATTTTAGGCAAGAAAGAAGCTTGCCTAACCTTTTGCATAACAGGCCAGAGAAAGATGGAGCATAGGCTCCTCACAGTAATTTTTGGATGAATACAAATGCATGTTTTTCAGATGTTCAGTCACCAAGTAAAAAAAAGAATTAATCACAACCCATTTGATATTCTACTCTAAATTGTTCCAGTGAATCATTACCTTCACATAAAATATGTGGTACACCCGAGTTTGTGTAGCATCAGCTTCCAGCCACTGCATTTTAGTAGGGTACTTTACCGTCTGATAGTTATCATGGGGCTCTTGAACTGGACACTAGTGTTCTAAAAGATGCAGACAGTTCACAAGAAGCATCTTTGAGCCACTGCTCCTTGAGAAACTAATTGATTTGGGTTGATTTCTCTCACTGTAAGATATGTTTTTGGAACTCAAATCAGTTTTTTCCCCAATTCCTCCCGATTTCTTTAAAACCCCTTTTAAAGAGTGCATTCTAACATAAGTACAACATTCTTGGGATGATCTAAGCAAGGGCACACATACTGTTATCTTCCTGATCTCACTAATAAATTTTCTCTTAATTTGATCAAGGCTTACAGAATTGCTTTGGGAGCTTGTGTTCACCTGTTTTACCACCATGATTCCTACTTCCTTCTCAGGTGTGGTTTACAAGAGGTACTTTCCCATTCTGTGTGTAGAACAGACACTTACTTCCATAATATGCAACCTGGAGAGCTGGGATATATAAAATGCATATTGTTTGCCAACATACCTAGCAGGCTAGACTGCTCTGCCTAGCCTTGTGGTTTACTGTTCTATCTTTCTGTCACCTGCAAACCTCATCAGTTATGGACTTACTTTTATCCAGGTGATTAATACAAACAGTGAATAGCTGTGGGTTGAGAGACACTCAGATCAAATGATAACATAAAAAGTGTCATCTCTGTGTGCAATTATAAATGTTGTAATTGCTGGATCACTTGAAGCAGTGAATGACTGTTTCATGCAGATTATTTTATCACACTAATCTATACTTACTTTATCTCTGGTTGTACTTACTTTACTGGAGTTGATCCAGAGCGGGACATATACAGTAAAATAAGGAAAAGAAACGTCACAAACGCAGCAAGCCCAACCCAAAAGGCTATGACAATAGAATCTGTGGACACAACACAGTAATTCTGTCAATGGTACCATAGCAAATAGAAAACACAGCAATATAATTTATGATCTCTAAGAAAGGTGTGTCATTTAATTAATTCAATGTAATTAAACCCTTGAGAGAGAGCAATCTGAGTGCCAATTTGTTAAAAGTGTTAAGAGTCTCCTAGCAGTTTATCGTAACAGTGCACAGCCAGGGCTGGGGGAGAGATTGGCAAAAAAAATCTAGTAAGTGTGATGGTGACTAGCACTATAGGTATATTTAGAAAGTAATACTGAGCCCTGATGGGCTTCACAGTTTCAGCTCTTTGCAGGGGATACGGTTTCTTTTACAAAATTACAGTGCGGTAAGCAGTGTGGTACTCAAAACTGAGCCATCACCGCTCGGCCTATAGCCAAATCCTGCTCTTAGGTGAAAAAGTACAACAACCCATGATCTTTAAGATGATACTTTTAGGGAGGGAATTCTAGCCTTGAAGATATTTTCTACCAAGAGAAATATCAAGGAAAGCTTGTTGAAAAGTGCCTGGGACCCTCACAGCACATCAGTCCAGTGGAAGAGAATGTGAACCTTCCCCTGTTCAGCTGCAATACTTCTGTAATCAACATAAAATTGTTCAAAATGCAACCTACTTTATCAGGACTAAGTGGTTTCTTTAAGGAACAACTGGATTCCTAGCACTGATGTATGAGTTCACAATTGGTTTAAACCAGCCTAAAATCCTGCCACTACTGTTATCCCTGACTCAGATGAAAACTTAGAGGTTTTTTAATTAGTAAAAGAAAAAAAGATGAACTGATCCCTGACCTGGGTAACCAGTGCTAATGGGAGTATGAACTGGTTGGAGGAGAAAAGGGAGTTGCTCTTTCATGAATGAAGGCTACGGTGTTGCTGAAATGCCTGCCTCAGTTACGGGCTTGCTGTTAGATGGGATGAATCTGCTCCTGCTCTAGTAGCACATTTGGTCAGTGTTTCAAAAATGCCCCTTCCTGGGATCAGTGTGGTAGTGCTGAACATCCCAGTTAAAGCCTTGAAAAGGTTGGTTGTTCTGCAGGGCACAAGTCAAGAAATGCCCCAAATTCATAACTGGCTACTCACTTAGACTGAGGTGAAAAAGAAGGGTCATTGACCCCAGAGACAAATATTGACCAAGATAAAATAAATCTTCCATCTAAAAGGACAGAAAACATTGTGTTCTTTGAAACAAGTCCAATATGTTTGATTAGGTGTTTCTTTGTGAAAAAGTTCAGGACGTGTTGTCATCAGAGCCACAAAGAGATTAGGGGGGATTATTCCAGCTCCTTTAAAACTAGGGCGGACGCAGCCGGAGTCTTATCAGAAAGCCAAGTTTTGGCTGGGCTACTGAGAAATAAGAATGTGGAGGGTCAGCTTATTTTATTCTTCCTCTGTTAAAAAAAGTTTTACTGAGCTTTAATTCAGAGGATGGTAAATTAGCATGTGAGGGTCAATACTCTGACCTGCTCTTCCCAAATTTATTATGGGAAAAAGCGATAGAGTGCTACTGCCCGCCAACTCCTCAAGGGAGAATCAGGAGACTTTTGTTTAAAAAAAAAAAAAAAAAAAAGTAAGCTCATGGTCCAGGAATATTCTGAAAAGCTCAAAGTTCTGAAGTGTTCAAAGCCATCGGGACAGAAATGAAAAGTTTGGATTTACAGAATTCCGTATCAGAGCTATTGTGTTTTCATCTTTTAAAAGCAGCTTTAATACGATTCATGGAATTCACTGAAGCTAATCAAATTTGCTCCATGTCTCAGGGGGAGTTTGAACTCTTGAGGGATAAACAGAAACTTCCTGGTTTTAGTGCTGCAATTAGGATTTTTTTTAAACTGGGATAATGTATTTTAACAGTATATCAAAAGCTCTTCTATTGCTAAATTTTACAGCCACCTTTTGTGTGTGTGTACATATGTTTTTAAATAGCCTATTAGTTCATGGGCCAATTAAGCTTTTTATTATTTTTGTACAAAATGGAGAGAGCCGTACAACACTATTAATAGAAAGCAAGACCATGACTTTATAGCTGGATTTAGATTCATTTTCATGAGACAAACACAGTCTCACAATGCTTCAGGGACAGGCCACATAACAGAGGAAAGAAAGTACAGAGATTCAGGTCTCTGTTTTACATTAAATAATAAAAAACCCCAAACAAACAAGCAAAACTGAATTAGGGAGCTATAATCCCATCCCAGGTGTTGTAACGACTCTATGATTCATTTGGGTTGATTCAGCAATGCACCTAAACAAACACTCAGGTCCCATTGCAGTCAGTCAGCAGAGGCCCTCTGGAACATCAGTGCAGCAGTTATTGTAATCCCGGAGGTATCCTGCGTTTTGCCGAACTTGGAATGTTTGTGGCTATCTGAGGGGAAATTATTACATTTCATCTCCAGCACAAAGGGCAAGGACTTGCTGAACTTACTTTGGCTACACACTTCCAAGCACGTGAAGACAATAATCCCAACAGTGCCTTCTGAAGGTATAAGAATGTAAATGTTATCCAAAGACAGGAAAACCTACAAAGTATAGTCATTGCTTGACTAGTGCTTTTATTCAAAACAAGGAAAAAAATAACCAACTGTGGAATTATTTTCCTTGGTGTTTTCTTTATAACTTTTAACTCACTGTTCTCCCACTGGTATTTGGAGAAGGAAGAATAAAACTACCAAAATGATGCAGTCTCCATTCCTCCTAGACTGCTGACATGGAAAAATGTCTATTTTTATAGGAAGAAAAAAACCCAAGCAAACAACAAAAAACCCCAACCGAACAGTTTCACTTTCCTGGCTATCAGAAAACCAAGTCCAACACTTTTAGTTTAGAAATTGATACAGCCAATGTGGGCTCTTTAAAAGACACAAATCATGGAGCAGAACTCCATTTTGACAAGCTGCCTAGAAATATCTTACATAAACAGCTGCCCCAGGGAACTGAAATTGCCTTAACATTAACCTGCTGAGGGGAAAAAGAAGTACATCCCAAACCCTACACCTGCATCTTTTTCTTCTTTGCCTGGGAGCTGAGCAGCTAAAATACAGAAGCCTGTTTTCCTACAGATTTGTTTCCCAAAGCTGAGCCCAAAGGTGATTTCCTCTGGTGTCCAACAGGTCATGATCTCACACTGCAGCCTTTTTTGTCAGTAAAGGTCTTTGCACACAATGTTCTTCCTCTATTATCTGGTCACCAGCTGTAGGAACTTACAGATATTTTGTATCCTTGAGGTCTCCACTCCTTTGTAACTAGATCCAGTTGGAGTTACTGCAGGAGCAGAGGAGATGGATAAACACAAAGTATGATTGCATAAATCATCTCCTTAGAATATAAAAAGACCTGAAAGGTGGCAGACTTCTCTACCTCTTTAGGGGGAGAGGACAAAAAAAAAAATAGAGATCAGTTTACTCTGCTTTCTTAATGGAAATAAAGCTTGTGAGATCTCTCATAAGCACTCACACACTTGTGTGTGGTAATTTCCTTCACGAAACTACCAACGCATTTAAATGAAATTAAACAGAGGGTGAGCGTCTTCTCTCAGAAGCCCAATTTCTACAAGTTTCAAGAAAACAGGCAGCTGGGTAAAGAGAAATATCCTATAAATTGCAAGGGAGGGAAATGCTGTAACACAAATCCACCTCTATTACGTATCAGGCAACCCAAATGTTAGGAAGATGTTATTAATGAGAAAAAAGGGGAAAGGTTAGAATCCTGATTTTTGGGGGTTTTTTTGCTGTCAGCCACGTGCTGGGGACCTATAGCTAGCTTAAGTCAGAGGTTTGGGGTTTCCCTGATGGAATTTGGGCGTAATTATCTGCCCTAACTTTAAAATTAAGATAATCAGAGAAGCTCCTTATAACCTGCCTGCTCCCAGTAGCACCAAATGTTGCTCTACAGCATTATGAAGCAAGATTTCATATATGGAAGGATGTAGATATTTACACCACCTTCTTTAAGACATGATGCTCTAAGTTTGCAGGCAATGAACCCTAGGTTCATCAGCGTAGACAAAAAAAGCTTTTCTAGAGGCAGTGCAGAATAAGAGTTTCTTGCTCCCTTTTCTTATTCTTGGTTTCATAACACAAGTGAAGGACATGAAGCTCCTAGCAGTGTCAGTTCAATCTTTACTATTAGAAAGACAGTTTCTTGCACTGTTAATTAGAGACATGAAAATATTTTGAAAGTCTATCACATTTTCCTTACAGAACAGATCACTATAATAACCTTGGGGAAAGCAATTTTAGTCTCTGAAACCATATCTGAACAGTTGTAGTTGTCTTCAGTAAACTAAACAGCAACCAGTAAAGCCCATAGCTTTGTCATTCGAATGAGGATACAACCATAGGTAGATTTTGGCAGAAATCAAGGGAAAATGCTGCCTACAGCATGAGTGACTCAGACATGCCTACCTGCTCTCCCTTGATCTTTGTCAGTCCATCCAACTACACTCAGTTAAATTAATCCCTCATGACATAGCTTGTCATTTTTCAAAACCTAACCCATGCAGTTACATTAGAAAAAAAAAAAATTACTTGCCACTATAAGTAACCATAGAAAGGCATCGCTATCTCATTGTGCAAAACCAAGTGTGAAACGGAATTAACTGTTGCAGGGTGAATGTGGGGAATGCTATTTTTTATTATATACTTTGAAAATAAACTTCTAAACCCAGCAGCATCAGCTTCCATGGTAATAAAGTATTTTGACAATAATGTATATTATTACTTTATCTTACAGTTCAGTAGCACTAAATCAAAGGAGGAAAGGTAATAGAATATGTTTTCAGGTTGTTGTTCCTGGCTAGCGGAAACATACACTCTTCTTTTACTAAGGTTTTGAATGTTTATCAGTTGTAATGTAAACCTTACATCCCAAGATGAAAACACAATAGTGTTACAAAAAGCTCTGCTCATTCAGTCAACTTTTCTGATAGTAGCAGGTAACTCACACCCCAAACTACAGATTTGCAAGTCATTAGGTTTCCGCTTAACAAATGGCTAAAAAAGACTCTGTCCTTCTAAATAAAAGTTAGTATCAGCAGTCTTATAATTTCAAATACCGTAAGATAAAGCAAAGAGTTTCACTATTAGCAATAACTGCTATTAGAGCACAGTCAGTTTGGATGGCAGACACCCATCCCTACAAACCACGCACATATAATCCGGCATGGTCACTATTGCAAGGAAAACAAAAAATAAGTCAGTGAGACAGGCTATGCAACATTTTTCCTGTACTAGATTAGCACCTACTACTCTACAATACTTACATTTATTAACCTTCAACTTGCTTCCATCTACTGGAATTGGATCTATATAATCCCAGTAATATTCATACGACCAAAAATACTCAGAGGAGTTTGTTCTGTTAGCCATTTCAGTGGTGCATTTTAAACCAGCTCAGAACTCCAACCAAATACTTTTTTTCATCGTACTTCAGCGCCCTCAGAAAGTGATTGCGTAACTGATGCCTATGTAAATCACTCTGGGGTCCTGCAGCTCAAGGACTGCCTTGGTACTAAAAAACATCTAGCAGCAATGAATATTAATGTCTGACAGATATGTAACAGCAGCCCTTAAAACGTAATCCTCGCTTCCTGGTGGGTGATTACATTATTCCTCAGCGTTATTTTAAATTGAGATGGATGTCAAGTAACCTAATAATGGGGTGGACAAGTGCCAGCCGGGTCACAAACCCTTCCCTGTCCGGAACTCACAGCAACACAGCGCTCTCTGGAGCTACTGAGGACAGCTGGGCTGAGAGAAATTTCTGAATTTCTCTTGATGTAAAGAAGTAGGCAAGACATGAGAAAATGCCTCATAATTACAGGATGTTACGGGATGACCGCGTATTTTGCTTTGCTACTTCTTCACCCCCTCCGCCCCGAAGGCAGTGACTGGAGAGGCCGCTCCCCAGCCACGGGAGCCAGGCCAGCGGCAGGGCTTTGGCTCCCGGCAGGCCCGCGCCGTGGCAAACACACGCGTACGTGCTCCGCCGGGGTTCAGGGAACGGCTCACGCTAAACCGTGACACCGACCCTCAGCCCGCTTTTGACGGCGCCGCTGAAGCCCCCAGGGTACGCTGCAGCTGCGGAGGCCAGGGCTGCCCGTTCCGTCGTCGGGCCTGGGCACTCGGAGGCACGGCAGGGCCTGCCGGACACCCCAGGGGCCCCTCCAGACCCGGGCGCACGGCTCGCCCGCAGGCAGCCTTCAAAACGCGAAAAAATCCCTTTTTCCCGTGCCCCCCCCAGCACTCGGACTCCCCCAGAGGCGTTTCGGCAGGCGCCGCCGCGGCCCCCAGGGACAGGGCGAGAGAGGGGGCGGCCCTTCACGGCCGGGGGGTGGTGCCGCGGGGTGGGGGCGGGGGACGCACGGCGCGTGGCCACGCCCCCGGCGGGGCGGTCGGTATTTCCCGCCCTGGAGGGCAGGGGGCGGGGCGCGCGCGCGTCGCTGCCGCTTCCGCCGCGGGCCGTTCGAAGGCGATGGCGGGCGCGCGCTACTCACCGCTGGGCGTGGTGGGGGAGCTGGGCTCCCTGGCGCTGCTGGAGCTGGGCGGCGAGCGGGGGCTGCCGGAGCAGCAGCAGCAGCAGGAGCACCAACGCCACTGGCGGCAGCAGCAGGAGCAGCGGGCGGGCGCGGAGGACGCGGACCTGCTGCCCATGGTGTTCCTCTGCGCCGGCTGCAGGCGGCCGGTGGGCGACACGCTGAGCTGGGTGGCCAACGACGAGGAGGCGGGCTGCATCCTGCTGCGCAGTGAGTGCTGCCCCCCGCCCTGCTCCCGCCGCCCTACCGCCGCGGCCGCCGTTAGTCACCCCCCTCCTTTCCCCCCTGTCCGTGCAGGTGCGGCCACCGGCGTCTCGGTGGACGAGGAGCGGAAGCTCTCCAAGCGGCCCGGCGAGTGCGGATGGTGAGGCCCGGAGCCCCGCTGCTGCCCCGGGGGGTCCCCAGCGGTGCCCTTCCCTCCTTCTCCTGAGGGAGCCGGGAGGGCCCCCGGGAGGGCGCTGAGGAGAAGCCCGGTGGGCGGGAGTGCCCGTGTCCCCCTGGGCAGGGCCGGGGGGCCTGCTGGACCTGGGCACTTATTTCGGGTGGTCTGTGCAAGGTGCTGGTGTGTTAGTCTTGCTGAGCTCAGCCGGCCTGAGGAGCCCCTGGGAGCGCTGGCTGAAAGATGAGTGCTCATAGTTGCACTATGCAGAGCAGGAATGGATGCTCTAAAAAAATTGTAATGGATGATTTATTTTTTTTTTTTTTAGAATAGAGATGGGGATGGGTATTTCTTTTTCTTTTCTCCTGAATAAATGTTATGTATCTTACTTACAGCATGATAGAAACATTATTCTGCTCTGGCTGCTCACTGACCCTTGGCAACATCTACAGATGCACACCAAAGCATCTCGACTACAAGAGGGATTTGTTCTGTTTTGATATTGACTCAATTGAAAGGTAAAGGCAGGATTTTTATTGGTAAACCTTGCCCACTAAACCTCACCCACCAGGCATCATACTGAGGGATGTTCCTGTTAATATTTGCAGTGTGTCTAGAGGTAGCAGTTTCTGCTGCTTTGTTCCAGGGTGGTTTTCTATGTTACTGTTAGCATCGTAGGGCTGAAGTGTGAGAAACATCATCTGTGTAATGTTAGACAATTTTAGAAAAAATAAAATACCAGGGCTGCCTTTTATATAAGAAATTGCATACTGCCCAAGAAAGTAACACTTGGTACACAATACAGGAGGGTTTCTTCTCATTTGATCAGAAGAGACTATGTGTGTGCTCTGCTTTAAACCACATAAAATGAGCCTGTAGTCATAGGTAGTACCAAATAGGCCTGGCTGTAAGCTATTAGAGGTAAACATTCTCAGCAGAGAACATGGGCAGAGGGGCTTAAGCAGAACTTAGAGTGAGGTCTGACCTCTGCTAATCAGGTCTGCTTTTTCCTTGATAAGGTAGGCAAAAACAAATCTCAAAACTGAGTATGTACTCGAGGCTCTCACTTAACTGTCTTACAGTCAGAAACTGTCTAGAAAATGAAGGTGTGCTATTGTGTTGGGTTTTAATGGTTTATAGCACTTTAAAATGGTCTTTAAATATTTTTCAATAACTATATCCTGAATTGAGTCTCCATGCCAGAGTGCTTTCATCCAAGCATGACTCTAGTAAACAGTGATAGGTTACCCTTATTTCTGTCTGGGACAGTTTTAATGTTTCTGCTTTTTGTGAAGTTTCACTTTATTCTGCTGTGTCTATGTGGATGTTCACCTTCCTGCCCTGGACAGTTGGTTTTTTTCTCTTTCCACAGCTATGATGCTTTGCTTTTTCCATGGCAGTAAAATTCTCTGGAACACCAGCATGGCCACAAAATGGCATTTTCTTGGGCAGTAATGGTGATGGCCGGTCCTCCCAGCTAGTGCTACGCTATTCTCAATGTCTGCATAATTTTTCACTGTGTACTGTAGCACCAGAATTCATGATTGTCTCTTGGAGTTCTAACTTTCATAAAGTGTCTTGGTAGTTCTGTGCTTAAAACTGTTTTCATTCCACCACACAGTTTGTATACAAATTACCAAATATGCAAGCTTTTTTTGTTGTCTCTGGAATCATGCTTCCACTCTGTTAGTGTATTAATCATAATGTCATAATTATTGAGAACAGTGGATGAGCCCTACAGATGTGTTTTGCCTTTTGAGTGAAAAGTGCATGATTTAAACTGTAGTGTATCAGTTACATTCTAGGATCCTCAGAAAAGCAAGCTCTTACTGATGAGGAACCTTTAACTCTTGAAAGTCGAGCTGTCTTGGAAGAGGTAGTACAAAGGGTAAGTTTTAACCTTATAACTTTTTAAATCACTTCTATGAAATGTTAATATTCTTAAATAGTTTCTACAGAACAGCTTATTTCATCCAGATCAATTCTTTGGGTTTTAATATATGCTGTAATACTTCATGCTATTAATATCTGTGTTATGCAAGATTTTTCTTCAATTTTAATGTTAATTAGCATTTTCTGTTTATCAAGCACAGCATTAGATGCCTCTTTATGTCTGTCAGAAATCATAAATTTAGTTTCTAATTAGTTCTGCTTCACTTCTCTAGATTTGCACTTTTAGTCATGTCTCTTCTGTCTTTCATGTAAACTGACTTAATGCTTTTGCTGTTACTTTATTTATTATATAATATTTCAGTACAAAGTTGACATTTTGCTCTTCTGAAAACTTGTGATTGCAGGTAGGGAGAGTTGAGAGCAAATAACGTAATGAAGTTTGTTCTGAAAGCTGATGATTGTCTAGCAAAAGATGAATGAGCAGATCTGACACCAAGGTTGGAGACAATTACAGATTTGAGAAAGTGTGGAGAGTTAATGTTAGTCGAGTGAACTTTCAAACTATGAAAGTAGCAGGAATAGAATCAAATAGGACTGGTGATGCAAGCTCAAATTTGCACACTTACTGACACCTACACGTGCTCTTTTTATTGTCAAGTTCTGTTTATAACTGAGTATCTTTACCTGTTTACAGGCAGACACTGTATTAAAGGCTCTGGAATCAAGACTGACTGCTGTTGAATCGAGTATGGCATCCCTTCACAACAAAGTCTGAAAGAAATTATGTGCAAGAAGTTTAACTGCAGGAGAACGATGTATGTGGAACTTGTAATCCTCTGGAATCTGTGGGATCGTCGCAAAAGCTGTGCGAAGAACTGGAAGGCATTGGTGGCTCATGCTGCGGTAGAACAATGCTGACTGAGTCTTCACCATAGACGAGAAGTTCCTCTCTTCTGTTAAAAGCATACCCCAGAAAGAAATAGAATTTTTTAATTGAGTTTCTGTAGACGTTTAGATTTAACTATTTATTTTGATTTTTATTTCTGAAAGCAAAACACTTATTTCCTGAGTTCCTTGCTATTCAATATCCACTGAACTGGGTGTGCATCTCCTTCCAAAACCAATTAGAAAATACATCCTTGTGATGTCTGAAGGAGCAACATGTCATTTTTCTTGTCTTCACAGCCTTTGCTTGACCTGTGCCGTTCCTGTCTGAGCACGATAACTGTATGGGTGGTTTTGTTAGTTGTCTTTTTTTGCAAGCTCAAGGCTAAAATGTCATGTAAAAGAAGGCTTTAAAAGCATTAGATAAAATGGCTTTCCACGCAGTATTGAAGGCCGTATGTTTTACAGCTTCAAGGGGAGGAAAACAAACAAAGCTGGTAGTAGCAGCACACTTTTAAGCAAAGCTTGGTGCATATATTTGAGCAATGAATTCAAAATGCTAATTGAGAACACTTGTCAGTATTTTGTTGTTTTAATGCAGATATTTCAGTTATTTGTCTTTGATCTTCTGTGTATTTAACTAATTGTCAGGGTTTCTTATATAGTGTGAGTATTCCAAGTAATTTTCTTCTTAATAAAACAAAAGCAGGCAGTTGTAGTTTTAAAGGAAGAATAATTTTGAGAAGGCTTTTTGCTACCCAACACTACTTAACCTCAATTTGCAGTAGTAAAATTTTCTCCAAAATCCTAGAATGAATTTTCTACTGTTCTCCCCCATTGGTAGGCACTGTTTCTCTTGATGACTTCTCACCCCACCTTTTCTCTTACTGCTTTGTTTTGAAGTAGGAATCAAGTTTAGCATGTAGTGATGGGTCTCGTATTCTTTCATGTTCAGGTAACTAAAACATTTTGTTCCTTGCATACCTGCCAAAGGAACTGTAAGCACTAATCTTTCTAGTCAAATTACCTGGTGTAATTTTTGAGACATTTTCTTCTGTAACAAGTTTTTGAATGCTAGTAAATGGCATAATAGACTTCATCCTGGATGTCTGAAGAGAACCATGAACTCTGCCCTTTAATTGAAGGGTGGGTGATGTTTTTCATTATATACAGAGTATGTTTTTGTTGGGAATGTTAACAGTTGATGGCTTGATAGGCCTACCTTTTCAGACATAATCCTTTTTTCAGATATGTGTGTATTTAACATGTGGATTTCTTTTTCTGCTAAGGACAACTATGGGAGCGGGGACACAAGCCCAGAAGGATCTCTGTAGATTTTTTTTTTTTTTGTAGAGATGAACATGTGTTCAATTTTTTTAACCAAAGATTGAGACAACACAGCATGATCTTTTATATCTGTATTCCAACAAAGCAGCAGCAAAACACAAAGGTGCAAAGATAAACTTGCATGTTTCTCTGATACTTCCATATCCAAATTATTGGCATGTTAGAGGTGGGAGACTGAATAACCTAATATTTGTCAACCTGGAGGTAGCTTCTAGGTGGGTTCTTGTAGTTGTTCAATTATATTATCTAAACTGTTTTAGATCTACCCTTGATAGAAAGAACCAGGTTTGGCTTCAAGCAGCACCTGTAGCTTTAAGCATGTTCCTCCATTAAATGTGGAGGACAGCTAACTGGTTCAGAGTGAGCTCCCTAAATAGATTCACCAGCCGAGTTCCTTCTGAAACTCCTTTAGATAGATTCCTGGCACCTGTCTCCTGCGTCCTGTATATTGCTACTATGTGTAACAAAAGTATATAAAAGTATATGTAAGCAAGTATTCAAAATAAGAAATGGTTGCTTATTTTAAGGTAAGCATGTGAATTCCATAGATATCCCTCTTTTCTAGCTACTTTGGGAAAAATACCTGCTGAAGAAAGAACCCAGAAACCATAATCCCACTAGTATGCCCCTGAATTCACAGGCAGAAACGTCTACAAAGAATCTGGATTAGAGTGTTTTCCTGTGATGGAACATACACAGGTAACATGTTTTAAAAGTGCCTGTTAAGTAACCATTTTTTCTACTTGCTTTAGTGTTATGGTCTTCCATATCTTGTCTTTAGTGAATACCTGCATTTGGCATCAGTGTATATTTAGAACAACGTCTCTTAGCATATTGTAGGTGGGAGCTTGAGTACATTAACACAAGAGTGTCTCTTAAAATAGTGTTTCCACGCTCTTCAAGGGTTGCCAGCTTCTGCTTTGCTAAGGTGTGCAATGAACAGTCTAAATTTAGAATAAATTTCATATGAATGTAGATATTTATATCTGCATGGGGAAATGTGTGTATGTGTATTATTACAAGAAGCTGAAATATTTACTGTGAAGTTCAGTTAGGAGTTAGTATCTTGAGTAGTTAACTGGACTAAAGGTAACAGAGAATTTTTCTGTTTAAATGTATAAATGTGTATTATAGTACACTTGAACAATTTTTAACCGTTAAGGAGAGCTGTAGCTGTTACCTAACCAAATCAGTAGCAAAGTTTGTGTGCCAGCGGGATGTACAGTATGCAGTCACGTAAAGGTTATTGCTCCTTGCTTAATAAGCAGTACCTATTACTGGGTGACAGTTCTTTCTATACCCAATTTCTCAGTTTCTACCCTTGAATGCAGGATAAGTAGCAAGTTTAATTTTTGGGGGGAAGTGGCATGCTCTGTGGTACACTTCCTTATACTTGTCCTAGGCACTTTGTGCATTATGTGCTGGAAGGGAGAAAAGTACCATTTCTTTTAGTGAGTTCTTTAACTTTGTATGCAGCTAAAAATGGCAGAGGTTTAGTTTAAATACAGCAGTACTTTGTAACTCACTCTAATTAGAGAGAAAGTGGTATAACATAGAATACGTGTCTTCAGAGGATTAAAATTGAGGTTTCCGTATCCCCTGATTCAAACTTTAAAACAGTCTTCTGTAACTTGAAAATGACCCCAAAACACTGATAAGAATAACAAGCAAAACTCCCCGTGTAGAGAATCCCCTAGCAGGAAAGGAATGAGGCTGGAGAAGGCAATACGTTCCACACAAAGAATGTATTTAAGGCTGGATAGTGTTGTGCATGTTCTCTGTAGTTTATTAATAAGCACATCATGGAATTGTCAATTGAAGAAAAGTGTCAAACAAAAGCTGTCACAGGTGTGTTAAAAGATCTGTATATGATTAGGAAAGATGAAAACGGAGTTGGTTTAGATGGGATGAGCTCATAAGCTGTTTTTGAAGCAGGGATAGGGAATAAACAGGTGAGCTATATTTTAGTCCTAGCCTTCCTCTTATGACCGTAGAGTACTGTTTGCTAGAGTGTCAATGTGTCTGAAATACTGAAATTCTGTTAACTGTTTAACTTAAACATACCCACCCCCGTTTCCCAGTGTCTTTTGCCCCAGGTAATGCTGACAGGAACCTTCCCACCCAGCGCCTGCTGACATCTTGGCTACTGTTACAGAAAAAAGCAATGATTTGTCTCCTTTCTTACAAATTTTGTCTATACTAGCATATGTGTCTGTACTTGAAAACTGTCCCTAACAGCTTTCTTTCCCAAACTCATCTTTGCCAGAAATGCTTGTATGACTTCAGAGGATATTGGTCAAAGCTTCCATTGGTGGTAACTGTGTTCTCAAAGCTGACATGCTGCTATTTTACAATAGTTCTGTGAATGGCATGAGCTGGGAAGATAAATACATGCTATGCTTTGTGTTCTGTGTGAGCAAAATCTAGCCTACTGTGGTCCTTAATCTTCTCAAGTTGGGGGAAAGCTGCTGCATGACAGTCGTGTTAACCATGTAGAAGTATTGATGAATGGACTGTAAAGCATTTAGCAGCACACATGTACTTGTCTGTAAGGGCCTAGGAAACCTGAGGGAACCAACATGGGGACAATCACTCCTTTCTGCATGAGAGAGTGGAGTGTCCAACAAGGATGGTTAGCAAGATTCGTGCTGAGTTTGGCATCTGGTAACCCTTCCATGTGCCTTTATCTTTGTTACAGATGACACTGATCAAGCTGCTGAGGTTAGGACTTCAAAGTTGCCAAGGTGACAGAGCCACAGATCAGGTGTTTTTTTAATTTTTTGCACCAAAACTTCAGGTTAGGCTAAGATTCATAAGTTAGGTGGAGATTGCTTTTGTTGATTTTCCAAATTTAGTACTGCATCAGAGGCTGGACATACCTTCCTGAAAACATGTCCCAAACAGGCAGTGTTGAGAGTGGTAGCTCCTGGCTAATCCATATTATAATTGTAGCTCTTGATTTCAGGAGAGGTCTAAAAGGTGAGGGTCTCAAAATTCTCCTGGCTGTTGTTCAAGTTTTTCTTCTGGTAATAACAGTAGAAGTAGTAAGTAGGAAAGGAGCAAAAATTAATGTTCTTGTCTGTGATTTCTGCCCTAAAGAAAAGGTTTGGAAAGGGTATAGGGAGCAGTTAAGTGTGCACTACATGGCAAGGCGTGGTAGAGCAAAGGTCCGGCAGGTAAGCAGTGGGCTGAAAATTGTAATTGCTGCTGTTAATCTTAAAGCACCATGGATATAGCTGGGGCTTCCTGGAAGGATACCAAGCAAGCAAGATGGCTGAAAAGACACAAGGAATAGAAAGAAGGGAAAGTGTAAAACAAAACTGCTACTCAAGGTGGGACAGATTTCACTTGGAGGGAGAAGGGAATTGGGGGTGGAGAGGACTGAGATAAAGGTGGAAACACTCTTAGGCTGTACTATGAATGCTTATGAGAAAGGAGAACACCCCTTGACTGAGGTTTCTAGATCAGAAGGTTAGGGTCCATGTGTCCTCTGCAGGCAAGGAAAGGTTTCTTCCCTGACTAAAGGTGGCCTCATCATTTAGAGACGTAAGGTAGATGTGTAAAGTGAAATGAACCATTTGGCAGGAAGCCCTGGTGTCCACTAGTGCCCTGTAGTTTATCCCATTTAGGCCTTGAGAATCCACTAGCTGGAAAACCACCCCCATCAATGCCTCTTTCCCTTCCTTTTCAACTGGCAGGATAGACAAAAGCTGAAGAGGAGCCTGAACTAGAGAAAGTGTGCCAGAGCAGAAGGAACAGAAAGTGAAGAAGAGAAAACTGGCACATAATATCCTGACAGGAAAGCATGATACTGTGGGAGTAAGCATGAAGAAAATAGATGTGTGATTCCTAAAGGAGCAAAGTACCTGAATCTGTTCAGTTCCAGAGAGATCTGAACATCAGATTCCTTTAGGCCTTGTGTATACAAGCAAACTGACTGATAAAGCTACAGGAGAGTAAACTGACACAGCAGATTGTTTCTGGAATAAAATAACTTTCATCCTCAGAAAAATAGATTTATATGGTGGGGAAAAACCAGAGCAGGCATTGTAGTGCAGATGCATGTCAAGTCCTCTATCTGAACAAGGCAACAGATCCTTTGAAAACCCTTCTCACAAGTCTTCAGGGCAGGGAAGGATTGCAGAAAATGTATTCCATAACTGAAAAAAGAAAGTCGATGAAAATTCTCAGTGAAAAAAATAACAGGAAGAAAATAGCAAAAGGAGCTTAAGTACTAGTAGATTTTTTTTTCCTCAATATCTGTATGATCTACAGGAAGTGGTAGCAGGAACTTAGCTCTTCTTATATGGAGCAAAAAATTGCAATGTATTAATTGCTTTAGCTATCTAGTCAAAATAGTAGCAAGCAGCTATTATTAATCTAGTTACAATGATATCAGCACTTACTGTCCAAATTTTCCAATTATTGCTAATTCCCATTAATAATATAATTAAAACTGTTATATAGAATTCTAACCATCTCCCCCTCTTCTCTTTTTTGTGATGTTCGCCTTTGTACCCGTGGTCAGAGCGGAGGGTCTTTTTTTCCTCAGGTGGGATGGTGCAGGTATTTCAGTGCCCAGGTTCTTCACTAGGTGATGTACTGATGTTGGTAGTGAGGGGTTAATTAGGACAGCTTGATGTTATTCATGCACACTTCCAAGCAGCTGGCTGCTAACAACATCTTTCTGATTGGTCTACAAATTCAGTAATATAATGTTAACAGGGTAGCAAAATCCATGAACATATATGGTATAATGCTTTGGTGTAATAATTGGAGTTAAACAAAACTAAAGCTGAAAACAAACATTAAACTGCTAGGCAGCTCTGCCGTTACAGCCAAGACAAATTAGACTGTAGTCAACTGACTATTGGCAATGGGCTGATGCAGCTATGACCAAGCTAAAGAAGTTCAAGACCAGACAAGCCCCAACCATGTTTCTAAAGCCTTTTATTGCCAGGAGAATACAAGGGCTGTGGCCTGCTAATAGCAATGATGACACTGTATTGACTGTGCTATGGGGCTACAATAGAAGTCAGGTCCATTTCTACAATGCCAAGTAGCGTGACGCCATCCCCACAATTCTTTCCCTGTGTCTCCCATGGCTTCCTACCATGGGGCTAGGGAAGTGGAGCATTGTCAGCTTGAAAATGAGCACAGAAACACAATTGTGTTTTCTTTTAAATTAACAAGAACTCCAAGCTCAGCCAAGTCACCCAGGAGACCAAACCTATGTAATTTTATAGTACAAGGCTTTGTGTTTTCTGCTAGGACAAAAGCACTGAGGACATAAATCAGGAAAGATCCTCTTGTTTTCACTCTCTGCTGGTGTGAAAGCTACATTTCCCCCCTAACCCCTGAGGGCTAGTGCTTATACCAAGATGACAGAGAAGATTTGTTCTAAATCTTTTGTAAACAGAGAAAACCCTCCCATGGCAAATAGACATTTCAAATAATAAGGAATTAAAAACCAGGAATGCATTTGACTCTTCTGGCTTCTTTTTAGCTATGCTAGACTACCAAAATTACATTATGTTATATGTTATTGCACAACTTCACATGAATCTACTCCATTAGTAGAGCCACTTCAAACATTTAAAAATTATTTTCCATGCAGTTTTCTTCTCCAATAAGAATTTGCTATGAGAGGATCAGGTATAGATGTGTTTCTTACAGTGTTTCAGATGGAAGAATTAAATAGTGGGCACTACCCCTAGTGGCAGTAGGACAGGGAGGCTGCTCCTGGAAGACCATGTTCCTGCTTGATATCCATGGTTTGAGCAGGGGAGGTGATACTGAAGAGGGCAGCAGAATGTCTTAAGGATAGAAAAAGATGCTTTATTTCACTAACAATTTTAACATTCAAACTGTTTAGCTTATCCAGGGAGTGGAAATTTTAGTGTTGTCTGTCAGTTCATCCCTGAGGAACAGAGATCTGTTAATGCAGGGACCCTCAGTCTAGCAACACAGGAGGGGTCAGTGCTTTGGACTGCAAGCTAGGCTAAAACCATATTGGAAGTGTATGATTTTTAACAGAATCAGTAAGGCAACTCCTATGCACTGATGTGCTCAAATAAAGGATGCTCCATGGCTGGCACTGTTCCCAGCTGGCTGTGGCTTTGGGGGGGGCCCTGGGCCGTAGCTGTGTGGGTGGCATGGTTCAGAGCAGCCCCCGAGAGGTGTGGGGCTTGCAGCCAGGGCTTGCTCCATCTGGCAGGGCTGGTGTATGGGCAGCCTTCCCTGGGCCCCTTCCCAGTAAAGCTTTCCCTCCTGGGCCCCAGTTTAAAACCACAAACAAGAGCAGCAATAACAACAACAACCCCAACCCAACAGGGATGGAAACTGGGTTCAGATACACCTCCTATTTGGATGCTTGAAGGTGGTTGACTTTCAAGCTGCTGGCAACTGTCCAAATGCAACCTCAGGAGCTGAAGCCAGCTTTAGGCTCAGGTGCTCTGGCATTTAACCAGTGCTTAAATGTCCACCTGGGAGCTGAACTTCAGGCAGCCCCTCTACTTATTTAAATCTTGACCCAAACGACTTGCTAATATATAACTGCCAGATTGATACGCATTCTATTTTTTTGCTTGCTAATATTACAGCAGGGTAACAGAGGCTCGCAAACCTGCTCGCAGTGCCTCTGTCCCCGGCACCTGTGGTCCATCCAGGCTTTCCTAGTGAGGCCGGGAGAGGGCACATCTCCATAAGAGATTTCACTGCCGCTTAGCAGTGATAATTAGGATTTTCTTCTCCAGCTCATTTTGCTCACTCAGGACTTTGGTTTTTCACTATGTAATGCTGCGTGTTTTTTGCTTTTCTTCACGTATTTGTTCTTCAAGATGAATTTGCAGCCCAGCTGGAAACTGCCAGCTGCCCTGCTTTGTTACTTGGAGGTAGGAGGTGTGGGTTTGTTGAATAAATACTCTTTAGGCTCAAAACTATTCAGATGGAGCCACAAATGAGTCCGCAGGACTCTCATCTGTTCCTTCCCTGGGGGTTCCTTGGGGATGATGTACCATTATTCCTGTGATGCTTTCTATGAAAAAAACCCTGAACAAGACAGGCTTTTCTGATCTTTAGAGTAGATCGAGGCTCACATCTGTCTTTTGCTTCTGATAGATGTTATAGAAGCAAAAAAATGCAGCAAGCATTCATTTAATCCATGTTAAGGAGCAAATGACCATTATTTGACAGAAACTAAAATAATTAAGCTTATCTTTACAAAGCAAAATAAGATAAGGTTGAAAACATGAAAACTTGCGTATTTAAGGATTTCTAAAGTAGACCATAATCTAGTTTTCAGTGGCACTGTGGTACTCTGGAAAAGAAGACCACAGCCTGAAGTTTGAATGGCAAACTGCACACTGTTCACCATGAGCTAATTAACACTGCTGGCAAAGCCCAAATAGTTCCTAAAAGAAACAAAACATCTACCCACTGAATATGTATTTAAAAATATCCTGGAACAGAGTGACTTCATGCAGCGATTCCTGTGTGAGTAACAATAGGCTCTTCATTGTTCACACTTCAATTTTTTTCTGCATTTTTTTTCCAAATCACCAATTTTTGCATCCTCTTTTGAGCTGTGAGTAGCACGCATCCAGAGAAGAACACTGGATTTAAGGTGAACCCCTGAAAACCTATGGTTCTCTGAAACTACTGCTGTTTTTTAATGGCTGTTCTTTAAGCCTTGCATAAGCAAAGCTCTGCATTATATCAAGCCAGCAGGGCTTTTCTGAAAGCAGCTGATGAAAAAGGAGGGTTAAGCTTACGTTTCATATTTGAGCAGGAATTAACAAGGCTTGGAAGCAGTTTGCAAACACACAAGATCTTCCTGGTTGCTGCTATTGGAAGTCTTTTCTTACAGGATCTCCTCCCCAACCCCAGTACAAAGGGCTGGGTTGGCTTAGCTGTGAAGTCCCCATTCATAAGGCTGCTGTTAAATTTCAGGCTGCTTATTTTATCTAGCCCGGTGTCTTGTTAGCCCCCTTGCTGGAGTACTAACCTAGCCCCTTAGGCACAGTGAAAGCTGGGTAGCAGGAGCCAGGGCTTAGGGACACAACTTGCAAACCACTTCCATATTTGGATGGGTTTTGGACTGCAGTGCTAGCTAGTCCCAAAGGCTTTACTCAGCAGAAATAAGCCATACCGAATAACCCACCAAAAGATGGTGGGACCAGATTCCCTTCAGGGTACTTTTCCTTGGCAAAACATTGGCCAGTGAGGTTTAAACTGCTGATTGTCTTTATTAGCTGTCCTGAGTTAAAAAAAAAAATCTAGGTGGTTATTTGGCAATGGAGAGTCCTCACTAACCACTTTGAAGCTCCTGCATTAACATTAGTGGGTCAGCCAGAAGAAAATCACGTGAATGCATGTGTGGCACGAGACTGCCAGCCCTCGCAGCTGATTCACCTGCTGCCTACGCTCCGCCCGCCTCATGCCCATACCCCACAGACACGGTGCTGCCATGTCTCTCTCGCTGTGAGATCCCATGTGCCAGAGGCTGAGCGGCACCTACTACCACAAGGCAAGCAAGGGAAGAGCCACCTCCTAGGAGTTTCCATCCCTCAGTGGCACATGCTCCTGTCACCACCCTGCACGTGGCCTACAGTACCTGAGCTTTAGCTAGAGGAGCCCTCAACACAGAAGGGCTTGTGTGGTTGCAGAAGTCCCCTGCAGGGGAGTTGCATGCAGGATTGTACCTACAGAAAAGTCCATGGAGGCTCTTCTCTCACTGCAAACCAAACTCCAGCAGTGGTGGTGGTGGTGGTGAGTTCATTTGTTTGGTCCCTGCCCCATCAGGGAGCTGCTGTTGTGTTCTTCCCCAGTCTGACTGCCTTTTCTGTCCACACACTTACTTACGTGTTGCTGCAGAATTCAAAACCAAAGAATAGGCAGTGTCATATAGTTGCAGCCTTGGCTGTGCTGCCTGTCACATCACTCCATGTGGGGACACTCACCAGCCCAAAGTTTGACTCCGAGCCCCAGCCAGAGATTGTAACAAACCGGGGTCTGTCGCACGTAGTGCTGTGGCACTGATGTCTGTGCTGGCACCTCCTCCCTGGGATGTCAGTCCCAGCTGTGAAGGACCAAGACCACCACTCACTTGTTTGAGTGCCTCTGGATGCAGAAGCAGAGTTCCCACCATGCAGCATTGTAGCTCATAGTTCCCCCCTCCGGCCACTCTGTACCCCTCATACTTGTGTCTTGCTCACCAGAGACTTCGCAAAAGCTCTTCTGAGCACGTAGGAGTTGGGAAAAGCCAAGGCAGCAGAGAGTCAAAGTCATGTGCAAAAATAACAGGCACTTGGAGGAGTGAGTGTGCTTCAGATGGTCCACAGTCCTCCCCACCTCACTGAGCCTCCTCTGCTGCCAGCAGGGTCTTTGCTAAATCTATGGTGTCCAGGTGTGAAACTGGATTCAGATCAGACCAGGATTACTGAATTACTGGTGGCACTTACTGACTTAATATTGGGCACAAGCAATCATCTCCCTTAAACCAAGATGGATGTTGCAACCGAATGCAGTAACATGCATGGGAAATCATCACTGAAACTGTAAAATTTGATATGGAATTAATCATTCAGTAGAAACAGATTTTTTCCAAACTATCATTTTTGTTCTCTCCTCTGCCCTGGCTACTGCGGCAGTGGCTGAGGTATAAAAACTTGCACACTCTGTTTGTGTTCCTTTCCAAAAATCTGTCAGATTTTTTCTTGGATAGATTTTTTACCTACTGTTATTAATTTCCACTGAAAACTATGATATTTTACTGCTTCATGTTTACATGGTCAGATCAGTAATGTTCACTGAAATGGTGTTGGGTCAGGTCATGTATGGTCCTTTTGAAATGGTCAAGCTTATCTGATCCTAGGACATGTACAGGAGAAACCATGGGCATGGAACCTCATTGCTGTACACCACATCAACACAGAAGCAGATAATACAGTACAAACATTAATCTGCATAAAAAGTCAGCTTCGAAAAATATTTTAAATATAGTCCAGCTCCTGGCCATGACTCCTTGGCATTTAAGAGATTTTTTTTTTTTAAAAAAGATTAACTTCAGGGGTAAACAATCACAGTCATTGGCCAGTCACAAGCCTGGCCAGGTGTCAAAACATAATCCTGTTGTGTCAGGGTAAAGTCAGGGAGATGTTAGGGATGCACCAGGTCTCCCCTCTGCTGTCCAGGTGTTTTGTGGGCCCTCAGTGACCAGGTGAGCAGAGACATCCTGGCTACCAAGAGCTGTGGCCTCCTCAGGCCTTGTCACTGGCATCATTCCTATCTGGGGACTGCCTCTGTCCCTGGTGTAAGTCCACACTGTGTTTGGGATGCTGGATGTGCTTCAACCTCACGCTGCTTAATGGGGGCCCAACTCTTCACCAGCTTCACCACCATCACAGTAGTCCTTTGCTGCCTTCTATCCAGACGTGGACTATTTGCTTTAGTGGTGCACTACTCCAAACCTCATGCACACCCACTGGGAAACACCTTGGATGTGGCAGTAGAGTTGAGGGTGTTTCCAGTAAGTCTTTCCTCAGTCATGTCTCCGATGCAAAGAAACCCAGTCTCCTGCCAGGACCAGCTGTGGTCATGGTGTCTGCAGGAGCTGCCTTCCTGCAGGATGCAGTCTGCCAAGGTGCCCAGAGCCATCCCGGTGCTTCCCTGGTGGCAAAGGGTAGGCATCTGCTGGAGGTCAGAGGTCTGGCACAGTTGCAGAGTAGCAGCAACGTTTGCAACACTCAACAGTGATGGCCTTTAGATTACTCTGCCCTTGCAAAGAGTTACTGGCCCAGGCTAAAGAAACCCCTTGGCATGTGCTGTTGTCAAATCTGGTGCCTACAGGGGTAAAACACAGCTTCTAACAGAAAGCTACATCAAGCCTTTGAGTCAGAAAGGAATGGGCCCACAGGGCCCCAGATAATTCAAGGCTACGTGAGTCTATCATTCACACAAGGCAGATCCCTTTCCACACTGGCAGGAGGAAATACCATTTAAAAAGTTTATTAAACAACATAGTGTGTGTAAATTTGATCAGGAAACACAGAAAGATAGCACCCCGACAGGACAGAGAGCAGAGTCGTCCAATGCAGCAGAGAGCAGCAGTAACAAGACAGAGATCGGGTTGTTATCTAATCCAGATAGCTCAGAAAAAAAAAAACCAAATAGCTTGAATTCCAGAAAAAACATACTGTTTCCCAGAATTTTTTTTTAGATCTTGGTCATCCAGCTAAGCAAGTAGCTGCCACCACACAGGGCAGAAGATACTGAATCTGCTGGCTCCCATGGGACCAGCACCTCAGCTTCAGCATCTCACTGTGAACTGGTATGGAGCTAGCACTGCCTTGGTTGTTCATAATGCTTTTCCTGCTGGTGAGATTTTATTCACTGCTAATCCAAAAAGCATCACCTAGTTTCTGCTTCCTCCTTTGTTTCTAAAGTATACTTCAGAATATTTGCAGTAGGAGCCCTAGTAACTCTTAAATTGCTGCCTGTTTTACCCTTAAGAGAATTATCTGTCTGCCCTCATGACACATGACACTATTTTTTTGGGAATGATCACATCCTTCTTGAAGATTGTTTTGTTTTGTTTTGTTTTTCTGCTCTGCTTGGAAGAAGTGGATGTTATCTTTGAAAACAGAGACAATACCATGGTAAGCCTGTCAGTAAACGGCTTCACATAGTTTGGGAGCCTGGACCCCACAGCTGGCTGTTGTATCTGGAGGGAGGAGAATTGAAGTTGGTGCAATTTTCTGAGAAGCATCTGATCTCTGGAAACTGATAACAGGCTGCCATGCCCTGTACTGGTTAAGGAGGTCATACCGCAGCTTTGTGTGTGTTTCTTCTCATGCTTCCTTCCTCAAGGGAGTTTGTATGGGAGTTCAGTGTACAAATAACAAAACCCCACTGTGGGGATGGGGTGGCTACTGGGTTTGTGTGTTGGTTTTAAACCACTGTCTTGTTTGGAAAGTCTTTTCACAAAGTTGTGCCTATGCTTTCCTACGCAATCACCCATGCTTCTCACCATCCTTCCTCTCTGTTACCTCCCTTTCATTTGCTACAACTCTCTAGCTGGCTGTCACCAAACTTCAGGAGAATGAAACCTTGAGCCTGTCTGGGACATCTTAAGGCTACCTTACCACAGATGATGACATTGATAGTGATCAAAATGCATGCTTGGATAGAGTTACTGCCTGAAAATAAAGTACTTTCACACAGGAGTCACATAAGTGCTTCAAATCCTACATAGATTCTGGTGAAGTCTGTCATTTTCCTCCTGGATTTCTGTCTTGAAAAAATCATATTCTCTACAGAAAAAAGAAAGAAAACCAACTTAAATTATTATTTAGTAAAGACTTGAGAAATACTCTCCCTTATAGACAGTAGGCTTCCTGCATGTTTAAAGTTATTGAATTGTGACTGAAGGGCAAAATCACTAAAGCATTGAATGGGTCATTAAAACTCACAGGATGTTCAGAAGCTCTTCAGAGGTTGGTGTTCCCTGCAGTGGAGATGCCATCTGCCTTCATTTGCATTAACAATGTGTCCTTTAATAAGTGTGCCTCTTACCTGCTGCCTCTGTAATGCACCCCAGTCCTTGGGAACTGCAGTTTCAGGGGAATCAGTCTGCCCATATAGGAGCTGTGCTGGTTCGCACCAGCTAGCCAAGGGCCTGGCTCCATTAAAGCCAGCAAGAATATTTCTCCATTGTTTTAACCAGAAAATAATTGAGTAAAGTAAGTAAAACCTGTTGTGCTTTCAATCCTCAGGATGCTATATTGGAAAAGTGATTTTCAAAGAGGGCATTTTCCTGTGGGGGTGGAGAAGAGCTTGTCTTTCATTCCCTCATTTCTTCATCCATCTCCTGTTTCTAAATTAACATGTTCCAAGTCATACTTCAGTCACAAAGCACAAGATGGGAGTAGTACCTATCTGGACTCCATTTTCTCTAGAGAAGTCTTCTGGCTGGGTGGAAAGGACACACAGAAGGAACTTAGGGCAGATTGGGTACCACTGCCAGCTCTCTTCCTTCATGACTTCAAAAAAAGGAAAAGGAAAGAAATAAAAGAAGAGCTTTGTGAGGGAGATTTCATCCGAAACCATGCATAGCTTGTGTTAGGGTTCACAGGAGGGTTCAAAAATTATGTGTAAACCTGGTTTCTTCTTGCACTACTGTGCTACTGTTTTGGCTTGTTTCTTTCAAAAGGGCCTGGCAGAGCCTCCGTGTAAAAAGATAAGGGAAAACCCAACCCTGTTCAATTGTCCCCATCACTCACACTCTTTCTTCTGATAAGAGCTGTCTGACAGAGAAAATGGTGATGGGGAAGCACTCCCGGCTGGCATGGCTGAGAGTTGGCTTTTAAGCTGTTCTGTGCCTTTCAAACTGTTATGCTGAGGAAGGGACTTGAAAAAGTTGCAACGTGTGGAAATACTAAATGGAGAGAAATCTTATCTACATTTGTTGGTGTGCTTGGCTGCCTGCGTGTATGCGCCTAGACACGAGCACATTGCAGAAGAAGGGCAATCTGCAAAGTGCCAAAATTTTCAAATATCCTGTGTGAAACTTGAATAAAACTTCTCTGATTTTCGACAGCATTGAATAGTACAGTGCATTAATTTACTTCTCTCTGCTTTACTGTCTTTAGGTTAACCTGTGTCTTTTGCTCACTTTAACCTAGATGGGTAAGTCTTGCTTTCCATGCAGGCTCATTTCTATTTTCTCGTTCTGGTAACTTAGGTCAGTGCTGTTTGAGGTGTCAGCTCTGAAGCTTTCCTCCTGCTTCCCTTGAAACTAGTGGGAATATTGCCAGTGGTGGCAGGGGAAGGAAGATCAAACACTGAGTCTTTTGCTGAAGTGAACTTTGAAAATATTCATTAATTCAATCATTTCATGCGCACTGGTTTCTAGCAGAGCTGTAACTCCCTTCCTTCCTTCCTGGAGAAAAAGAAATGAAGACAATCAGAGTTTCAATTAGATGTATTACAGATCAATTGGCATCTCACAGCAAAATAGTTGTTTGCTGTCTCTGCTTTGTGTGGTAAGAAATCTTGGAGAAGAAATATACTAAAGCTCAGGAGCCTGAGGAAACGTGCCACGCTCACTGCCACGTGTCAGTCAGCAGGGAGATCACTGTGAGCTATCTTTTCTTCTGGGATTTTTTGTATATCACAGCCGTCATGTTTTATCAGGCTGCTGGATTTTCTCCAAGCTGCAGGAAAGATGTCCTCCCTTGGATATTTTCTTAGCAGAAGGGAGCATGTTCAAAACGTATAGCTTTCAGTTGGATGCTCCCTGAGGTTAGCTCCCTATCAGGAGGGAACAAGAAGGCAATTTCCTTCCAGGCTGCTCAACATTTGTCTGCAGTAACCCCAGTGCCTCCCTCTGGAAGTGTAATAAGCAAGGGATGGTTTTCATGGGGAGCTCCCTCACCAAGCATCAGAGTGGTATGCAGGAAAGCCGGTAGCCCTGCCTCGTCACACAGCTTTGAGTCTCCTACAAGCTGGCATGTGAACACATTTCACATGCACCGTGCCAGTCCTCATGTGTGATATTTTATTTTTTTTTTTACTTATGGAGAGGGGCTTGCCTGTCTGCCTGTTGATTTGTCTCTCCCTGCAGTAACTTTTGATGGACATTTCAGCTAAGTTTCAGAAAGGGGTAAGAGTCTCCAAGGTAACTCTGGGCTATAAGCTTTGTGAAATTCAGCAGTGTGGTGAGGAAGCGATATACAGTGTCCTACTGAGGGAAAAGTGGGCAGAATTAAATCATTATACATTCTGGACTCATACAGCCTCAGAGGAACTGCAGCACATGACAGCTCTCATCTGGTATGGGTGTGATGGGGGACACGGAGCAGCTGGAGTTACTGCAGCATCAACAAAGGGAGTGGGGATCAGGGATATCACTCCATAAGGAATCCTGTAGCTTTTATACTGTATGTTTGGGTTTGTGGTGAGTGTTCTAATGTCTAACTGATTACCTTGGCTGGATGTGGTTTCATTATCTTGTGGATGGGGCATAATACGAAACCACATTCTTGGCGGTTTAGATTCTACCCAGCTTCTCCTTTCAGATGCCAGGGCGTGAGGTACTTATACAGCTTTAGGGCTCCAGAGCTGTTATTCAGACACAGCAGACTGATAATAATACTCTTATTTTTGTCCCTTTTTCCTCCAGAGGTTTTCAACTGTGTTGCAAAGGCAGGTGAAAGCATTTGAAGGTTGGGAACCAAAGACCTTGTTTCCACATGTCAGAGGGATGCTATAAGACCAGCATGTCCAAAGCAGAAGGGAACGGCAGACTGAGCAAGCTAAGCCTCTGATTTCTCATTGTAAAATCAAGGAAAACTTTGCAGTTTACTTTGCTGGAGTCACTGCACAATCCTTGACCCACCAACAATGAGATTGTGGTTTGGATGGGTGCAGCTGCAAGGTAGACCAGACCAGGAGGCAGCTGTGCCATGTCCCCCTGAGTGACAGCTAAGACAGAGAGTGGCCTTTGATTTCAGTCAAAACAGGAGCAATGCAGTTTTGCATCAGGCTTGACCGATCCAGGTGCACAGGTGTGTCAACAACTTCCTTAAAGAAAGAAACCATGTCACCTCCCACTGAAAAAAGTGAAGGCCATAGGCATGGCTAGCAGTGGGGCAAACTGGCTTTGTGCCTAGGGCACCACACAACGAGGTGGGCTGAGGCCTAACTCCAGGTGCATTGCTGGGTTGCTGTGTTTCCTTGTCCAAATCACTCTTTGTTCCCCGCTTGGGAAGCAGGGATAGAAGAAGACAACTTTATGCCATGAGGGGACAGGACCTTAGCTCTCGAGTGCTCACCGGGTACTCCAGTGATGAACCTTCTGGGAAGTCAGTCTGCAGGAATCTTCTTATGGTCACCAACAGTGGTATTCCCAATGCAGGCGATGCTGCAATGGCCAAAAAGAAATTCCCCATTCTCCTCCATTCAAACCTGAAGCCTTTTGTCTAGCACATCATGTCACTTACCGGTATGGCAAGGTAGTCTAAAGATTTTTATAAATCAAGCTGATTTAGTGACTGTATTTTCTGATGCCATCTCAGTTTTCATACTAAAGGAAATTAGTAATCTTATGCTAAAAGAAAAAAAGAAACAGACACTCAAGCTCTAGAAATTTCCCTCAAGCAGAACTTGCTTTCATTTCCTCTCCAGACTCGTGGTTCTGTAGCTGCACAGCCATGTGTAATGCAAGCTGGCCCTCTTCACAAAGAGCAGTTATACCCTCTTGAAAGGGGGGCGGAGGGAAATGGTCACCAATTTTAAAGTTTCATATCTGTCTTTCCGGAAAATGTGAGGTTCCTGTTAGCTGCAGCAACTGGTTTAATCAATAAGCTAAATAAACAATATTCATCTGGAAAGAGTTAGCAGCCCCATCAAGCAGAGGCAAGTGAAGAGCAGTACATTTAGTGCTGCTGTGTGAGCTGAAGTGTTCAGCTCAGACTTTGGGAGAACTTCTCTGACCCCATTTGTCTGTCTTGATTGAATAGGAGCTCCTGTTGTTCGTTTGCACTCACGTGGACTCCAGCTGCTTCAAACATACAGTCTGCTTCTCTCACTCTGCATTTTACACATACAAGCCTGTGAACACTTGTGTGCAGACACACTTGCATCACAGCCATGCACGTCCACAAGCATACATACGCTTCCCCATGCACTCACAGGCACATGCAGGCACATTTTCTCTCTTAGTATTAATGTAGATTGTATTCACATATGCTCAGTGATTGCTCTCATCTCATGCTGGAAGCAGTCAGGTTAGCCTCAGCTGGAGACAGCCGTGCTACGGATCGGATGGCTCTATATGTACAGTATCTTCCCTATTAATTGGCAAAAGGAACATCGAATAATGCCTATAAAGAGTGAGGGCCACATCCCCTCATCTGGCATGGAGGTGGCAGGAAGAACCTGTCCCAAAGCTTGCCCAGGCAGAGAAACTTGCTATGAGGTCAGTCAGGTGTTAATAATGCATGGCAATTTTTCTTCTAAAAAGGCATCTAAAAAGATAATGCATGACTGATCATGAATTTCACAGAGCAAATGTCTAATTGTCAGCTTAACCTTTGGTATGCTTGGTTGACCCAACAGGGTCGCTAGCACCATGTGTCATCACCACAAAAACACCTGTCTATCTATTTTACCTGTCCTTGATCTACTTAGCTTTAAATTAGGAGGGGAATACACCTCTAGATATGAAAGTGCCTGGCTCCACATAGTGCTGCAAAAGACATTTGTATCCCACCCCCAACAGAAGGAACAGAGGTAGAGCAGGGGTAGTGAGAAGTGACACAGAGTGGAGGATGGCACATCTAAGAGCCGTGCTGGAATCCACCACTCCTGAGCGTTGCAGGGACTCCAAGCACGAAAGGCTATGGGGTCAGCCTAGCTCAGCCATACAAAGAGTTTCTTTTCCTTGTCTTGGCTTCCTTCTCCATCTGCTCCCCGCCATGCCATCCTTCCTCTCCTTGGCACTCACTCTGGCAGATGAGCGAGTCACTTAACTGGGTCATGAACTTGGGAAAAAAAACTCTTGCTGCTTTGCTGTCTTCTGCTGTACTGGGGAGTTTGAATCTGATGACTGCCTGACCAGCTCAGCTCAGCTGAGTGGCAGGGCTACCTGAAGTGCAGCAACCACAGCAAATGCCTGGGGCAGCGAGGGAGGAGGAAGATGGTAGAGGAGGGCTGGGACCTACTCCCTTAGGCGGAGGGGAACTGCTGAGGTTGCTCACGCCAAGCTGTGAAGCTCTGCTCAGGTATTGCTGTAATGTGCTCCCAGACTGGGATAGTTTCATTACTAAAAAATGGGAAGATACAAAAGGGGAATCTTTTTTGCCAGACAAAGGCTAACAGCCCTGAGAGGTATCAAAGAGGAATCCAATCCTGTTTTACGCTTAAGCAAAACCACTAAAGTTAACCCCAGTGGCAGAAGAATGAGGCTAATCTTGGCAAGACTATCTCAAAGTAAAGCTAATGCACCTCAAATAGCTTTGTTGGGGTTGCGCTTTTGGCTAGCCCATATGGCCTGGTTATACTGAAGTAAACAGCACATCTTTTAGCAATGAAGAAAACATCTTGTTAGCTTCAGCTGCCTCCTTTCTATGTGTCTTGAAAACCATGCTGTTTTGTCCCATGACTGCTACTCCTTGTGACACACACAAGGCTAATATTTTTAGTATAATTTAAACAGAACTTTTTTTTTCATTCAATTAATAAATTAAATCTAGTAAACCCAATTTATGTCCTCCAGGAGAAAACAAACCCCTGTTTATTGTACAAGTATCAGGGCTATTTCCCAAATGTTAAATAAAATCTAAAGGGATTATCATGTAAGCTTTACTGAGGATTGTAGACCCCATATTAACAAAAGGCAAAAATAGCCATCCCAGAGGAGAAAGGAGGAACAAAATGGGAGCAAAAGTCAAATAATTCCATGATTTTGTCACAAGCAAGGTAGTGATCTCAAGTCTGTAGCATTTCCATGTATGAGATGTTCTTGGGAAGTCAGCAAGACTAGTCTTGTAAGTAAAGACTTGCCCATTTGGAGAAAATAACTGGAATAGCAAGTGTCACATTAGGTTTCCCACACAGGCTATCCTGAAATAACTGCTTTGGGTGGGAACTCTTATTGAATAGAAATTATTTTATTCCAGAATAGTGACTTCTCTCTGGAAAAGTGTTAATTCTTTTACAATGATATCTGTTCTGCCATCATCGTTTTTGTTAGTTTCCCCACGCAGCTGGGCCCAGCCTTTGTTGTGTGAACTCTGTGCTAGCTAGGATTGGAGCTGCCATTCTGGGCTCAGGTGGTTTTTTTCACTTGGTGCAAAAGCAAGTTTTCTACCATTATTTTTTGTATTGCTTTTAGAATGATGGAGGTTTTTCTTCATTTTTTTTGTCCATGAATGTTCAGTAGTCCTTCCTGAGCTGGTCTTTTTTTTTTTTTTTTTTCCCTTTTTTCTATTTCCAGACATTGATTGAAGATACTCCTTTCTTTTCATTTTTGCAATTATTACATACGTAAACAGCTTTGACTCCATTTACATTTGATGTCTGCACAGTACCATTTTTGCAGACCTTGAAACAAGAGCCAAGACCCCTCTGTTCCCACAGTGAGCTCCATGAGGTGAGGACCCTGCCCTAGCTCCCCCCCAGAGCCCTGTGGAGTATCTCCAGCTTGGAAAAGTTTCTTGAAGGGAAGACTTGGGCACGTCAGGCTGCCTCTCACCTCTTTGGGGTCCAGCAGATGAGTTATGGGCTTCCTTGTCAGCAGGTTCAGGCCTGGTTTTCAGCACCAGTCAAACGGAGGCTTGAAATGGCGTGTGAACCAAGATCCTCAGCCAACAGCTTTGTTGAAGAATATTCAACAACCAAATACAGCATAATTTCAGTGCCAATGAATGTGCCACATGTGAATGGATGTAAATATGAGTGAGAAAAGCTGTCCAAATAGATGTCATCATTAGCTTCTGCTATCAGTAGAGGGTTCTCTAAGCATTCAGGTATAATGCAAAGTCCTTGGGAAATAATAATTTGAACAAACCAGTAAGTCAACAAAAATCATACTAGATACTTGGATTGCATATCTGGGTATACCTTCATTAACTTTACTACATATTTATACTAGCTGAGATTTTTTTTTATCATGTGAAACAAATTTACAGGAAAATAGTAAGTATTTTGCAGACAAGTTCAACAGAAGGTGATGTGTAAAGACCATTTGCAATCTTAACTAAAAGTGAATCAGAAAAATATTATGGACTGAAGGGTCATTGAAAGTCTGCACATTTGACAAACCTCTCTGCAGAAGGATTTGTTTTGTTCTCAGTTCATGCCCAGGGGCTGAAAATCAAACACAAATGTCAAGGGTTCACCTAGCTCTTCAGTCTGCTTTTTTGTTTTGTTTTGTTTTGTTTTTCAAATGCTAAAAAAAAAACCACAAAAAGAAAGAAGAAATAGTTGTCAGAAAATGCTCTGTGAGCATACACAACCCTTTTCAGTCATATATTTTTCTTTCAGACATCTGAAGCTTTTCTTCCTGGTAGGATGTCATTAGCATATAATTAAGGTGCCAGATCTGTGACATTTTCCTGTATGCTTAATGGGGTGAGTTCCTGAGGTTTCTTGGGAGTTTTTTTTCCCCAGACTGAGGTCAAACAGTTAACTAGTCATTCCTTTCCTCTTTCTATTTATACACCATGCAAGGAGCAGGATGTAGTAACATTCTCTTGTGGTTCACCATAAGGAAAATATTCTATTTCTCTTTGGAGACAATCCTCAACAGGCCCCCACAGCAGTACTTCATTTATGGCTTTCTGAGGGAAACCTCTCTGTGTGTCCTCCATACCAGGCACAGCAGCAGAGGAAACTTCTGTCTGCCGGTAAAAGCTTTCTTCCCCTTCTCTTCTACAGCACACCTCTCCTTCCTGTCACACTATATCATAATTAATTTGAATATTAAAGCTCTTTCTCAGAGAAAATGCTGTACTTTTGCCCAAAGTCCATGACCTGATCCTAAGGACCGCCGTAGTCTGTAAACCCTGTCCAGGAATTTAAGCCAAGAATTTACCCATCTGCAGTTATATCTAAACAGGAATGGCACTGACTTTGCAAGGGCACCTGAAATTTTTCACATGTTTGTGTTAGAGACCTAGCAGGACTGTGTAGATGCTCTGGCCCTTCTCTAAGTGCCTCTGTGCCCAGGGCATGTAAACAAAAGAGCCCTGAAGGCCTCCATAAAGGCTCCTCATTCATAGAGTGCCTGGGGGAGCAGGGGATACTGCCCAGCAATCCATCTGGAAAAGCAATTACAGTTGCCTTCCCCAGTAAAGGAGCTTACAGGCTGATCCCCAGCCCCTCCTCAGCTGCAGACAAAGAGGAGAGAAAAGACACTCTGTGAGTCCCAAATACCTTTTCACGGGTGAGGAGGAAATGTCCCACGGGTTTTGTTTTTCCTTTCAGGCTGTCAGCGTCCTGTCCTTTTGAAATCTTTGTGTTGGGCTGGCTGGTCTCCACCTCCACTCAGCGCTGCACAGGAGGCTTTTCTCTGGGAATAACTGGGGGGAGAAAGAAGCAGAAAACGTCACTTATTTTTAAAGAGAGAAAACTTCCCCTGGGAACAGCTGGGTGCCTTTTGAGATCACAGACTTCAGGCTACCCAGCACTTGGAGCTCTTCTGCTCTTTCCTTTCCAAGATGCTCCTTGAGGTCTGTGTTCATACCTTCCCCTTTATCTAAAGCCCGAGGTGTTGCAAACAAGATCAGCACTGAGAGATAACAGTCCTTCTGGCTGGGAATCTAGGATGGCAGCATGGACACAGGATGGAGCTAGTTGTGTCCAAAGAAAGAGCAATTTGCTCTTGTTGAATTCTAACTGAATTTCTTGTGAGAAAATTTCTTGTGACCCTGTTTTGGGGAAGGCTTTTCTGAGTTGGGGAGGAGGTCTCCATCTTGTTGCTGGGCACTCATCTCTCAGCAGGTCTCCCCACTTTGGTCAGATTCTGCCCTACGTAGCTTAGGAAGTGTCTCTGGCAAACTAGTCTGCTTCAGTCTCTGAAGTCCTTCCCACACAGGCTCTGTCCTTTAGCCTTGATCTTTATGGTGTAAGAGAAACTCTTTTGGATCTGGGGGGGGGGAAACAGGAGGGCAGATGAAAGCTGAAAAGGGTAGATCCCTCTGAAAATCATGCTGTTGCTATTTAGAGGCACAAACACTGGCTTATAAAACTCATGCTGTACACTTAAGTTTCATAATATAACATTGGCTTCTTCATACATAAAACATGCCAAATCCTACATGACATAAGAAGGATTTTCAGTGACAACACAGCTGCTGGGAGAGGCTTAATCATTTCACACAACTTGTTGTGGGTAACCTGATGATCACGTGTCCAGCAGGGGAGGATCTGGCTGTGCATCATCAGTTACCTCCTCTGAAGGAGAACATTTTATGACCAAACACAACATCTGGGGAAGATAAACCAGCATAGCAAGGAGTGTTCATCTGGCATCTGGCAAGTGATATGAGCAGGGCATGACTGTGTTTTGCACTTTTTGAAGAAAATGAGCAAGCAATCCAGGATGTGAAACAAGTCATGGATACATTTTTGCAGATGATCTATTGACTTCCTCATGAATGACGTGGAAATGGATTGTAATTTCCAAGATGAAAAACTATATAAAATATGATCTCCAATGAAATGTCTCTAAAAATAATAACATTTCAATCAAACAATTCCAGGAGGAAACAGTAATGCATTTCTCCTGTGTGCACATAGACAGTGCCAATAATGTCTATATTATTTGTTTTCAGATACAGACTTGTTAGACTGCCATCTTGAACAGGCAAGGAGAAAGCTAATCAAAGCATGGGCTTGAAGACGGAAAAATCTAACAGGCTGCCATTGTTCCTGCAGAACGCATTTCCTCTTTCTACTGGTGCTTCCCAAGAGAGAATGGCAATTTCCCAGCTAAGGGCAACTGTCACCCTTTGTTGGGATACTTGTCAGCATTGGTCCCAAGGTAGATTAGAAGGTATAGCTGTGCTGTGTAGTAACCATACATATAGGCTTCACTTAGATGTCACTTGCATCCTGGAAACAGCCCCTTTTGTCAGCATAGTCCTCGTACCAAAGGCAACTGGCATGACAGCCAGTGCTCCCTCCTAGCTTTGCGCCAGTTGCAAACTCTAGTCTGGCCAGTATCCATGTCTTACTTCAGCATTTTGTTTGGTTGAACTGCTAAGATCTGTCCTAACGCCTCTAGTAGGATCAATGCACCTGGTTTTGGGGGGATGGTATCCTGTCCTGGCACAACAGTGAACACTCTAGCAATATCGCCCCATTGTTACCCAGTATCTGGCTTTTTGACCTTAGTTACATGGTACTGATGCTTAAAGCATCTTGCCATGTTGGAACTTTTTACACTGTGTGATGAGAATAGCAGCTCATGAGCCAGGAGATGGGCTGAAGGAGGGGTAACAGGGAGCCCCTTAAAAAAAAAAAAAATCACAATTACTCTAAAAAGCAGTAAAAAGGAGAGTCTGCAGAGAGAGCAGCAACGGGGAAAGAGTTTTGATTCCTCTCTGAGAGCTAGCACTGGAGTTTAGCATGCTCTGCTCCAGAGTCTGCTTTCCCCAGTCAGAGAGAGGCTGAAGTTCGAAGGCATTTGCTGGAAATGCAGCAGGGTGCTTTGCAGTGTCCCTGCCAGCTGTGTTCCAGCTGCGCCTCCCAGGGGCAAGGGGTGCAGTGACCCACCCAGGACCTGTTCTGGAGCAGGCATAGATGGGCCCACACCTGCACCCCTCTGACTTCACTGCATAGTCACCTTCACAGGTAGCCACCTGCCCAACTTGATATAGTTAACCACAGCCAAAACTCGGGCACCCAAGTCTGTTCCAGAAAATTGGTTTCAGCTTTTCTGTCCTTGTCATTTCGGATGTCCAGCTAATGATCCCTGTGCTGCAGGCACGTTGTCCGTGTGCTTAGCAGCCCTCATTAATTCATAGAAATGGAGTGTGATGCTCATGGTTCAGCATTTTCCTGTGATAGCAGCCCGAAAATTGACATCCAAGTATCAGCCTTGCAACTGGTTAAAGACATTAGAATAGAACTGCCTTTCTGATCCATCCATTTAAAATAATTATCAGTTAATTTAGGAAATCATTCAGTGGAGCACTGTGAATTGACTGGAGCAGTCATACTGGCTTGAACTTGTTGACTCGACCTTTCAGTCAGACAACAAAGAGCTTGTGTTGAAGTAGCTAGTCATTGTGCTCATCAGGAAAAATGATTTCTCCCTTACAAGTGCGTACATATTTTTCTGTGTAGAGCTTGATGGAAGATTTAAAACAACTGCCTACTTGCAAGCTTGATAAGCATATTCATAAGGAAACTGGTGCACTTAAAATACCCAGACTAGACCCAAACAGCTACTGGCTATTCCAGTTGAAATGACTATAGCAACCCTAGCATCACAAATATCCTTCTTGACAAAATTACCTTCTAAGGCTTACAAAACTGAAGGGGAGTAAGAAGATTTAGAGAATTTGCATGTGAATGTGCAAAATGACAGTTTTTAACCAGCTCTAATTTTTAGCTAATACAGTTGTAAAGAAAATCTTGAAATGTGGCTCAAAGAAATCCACTAAAAAAATCTGTCAATGAGGCTTGTCTGAATCTGCAAACAGCCCTATAATAAGCCTGATTCCTGGGCCTAAATCATGCATTTCAATGTATCTGGCAGTTAACTCTGGAACCTAACAATGAAAATGCAAACATTGGCACTTTTCACTATTTACCTGCTTCTCATTTTAGTGGAAACATCCAATGTACAGAGTCACTCCACATATATTCTTATGATTTCACAGTCAAAAAATCTCAATCTTTCTCTCCCTGCTAGGCTAAACATTTAGCTCCCCTCTCTATTTTCCATACAATATCCAGCAGCATGTTGAATACAAAACATGATGTGGGAACATTCAATTAATGTGATTAAGTAAGACACAGACTCATGTTTCATGCTAATCATTTCCATAATTCAACAAAAGCCTGCCCCATTTTTAATTTATCTGGAGCTGCCACCGAGTTTCCAGTCTGCTGCACCAGAGCCATCCAAAATGTAGGTCAGGCTTGCCAAGTCCACTTCTGCATGAAGCAATCTGTGTTCTTCCCCAGGGGGTGGGTGCGCACATCCTCACCGCCTCTCCCGCTGTCAGGGTACAGCCAGGCTCCTGCGGCTCTTTCTGCTGGCTGGTGGCTGCTTTGCTCTGCTTTAGGGCTGAGGGATGGCTCCTTGATGCCTCGAGTGAGAAAACGAGTAGAAAGTTACATCCTCATCGTGCATTGGCTGGCTTTTAGTTGCATCAAGCCCATGAGGGTGGCCAGCTGTCCCCAAACCTAGGGCTGGTGGTGCCATGCATTGGAGGGGGCGTCCAGGTGACAGAGTGGCAGTGACTCCAGTGCTCCCAGTCTGTCACTGAGCACAAGCACCATGTCCATGGTGAGAAAAGAGAAGGCCCATGTCAAGTGATCCTCCCAAAGGCTTGAGCACAGATTAAAATTATAACACCATACGGTCTGGTTCCTGGGAGTCACCATGGGGGTGAGGGTTGCTCCCCAGCCTTGCTGCTGTTAGCAAGGAAAGATTGGGAGCTGAAAAGGAAAAGGCCAAGGGCAGGCAAGCCCAAGCACACCAGGGAGGCAACTGTGTTTTGGACAGACTCGGTGGGAGCAAGCTCAGAGACTGGGGAAGCAGCCAAGAAAGAAGGTGGCTACAATACCCAAAATCATTATGTGTGGTGTGTGCAAGTTGCCTTTCATCACCATGACAGGCAGCTTGAGCTTCTGTCAAGCTTTGGAGAAGGACAGGGAAATCCATGGTTATGCCAGGCAGTCAGGAGATCCCACATTAATTCACCAGAACTAATACTTGGTCTGAGGTTTCGATTGCTCTGTCAAGAGTCACTGCACACCCCTTGGATAAAGTGCTGTTCAGACTGTTAAACTGCATGCAGCAAACCAGCTGAGGCAGTTTCACTGGTTCCAGTAGTCATTTCCCAGGCTTGAAACAGGGAGGCTCACTCACATTTTAATCCCTTTTCATGGAACAAGGCATCTCCTATATCTGATGCAAACTTTAATAACTCCCTTGTGAATGATATCATGTCCAAAGACACCTGTTTCCCAAGATAAGGTATTACTAGGATGGATTTTCCTCACTGGTTGTGTAACACAAATTAAACGAGTGACATGATAAGCATGGGTGCCCTGAAACAGATGTCAGCCCTGAGGCCTCAGCCCCATGTCTTCCTAAAAGCTACATTATTAAGTTGGAGGCTTTGAAATTCCATTGAGTACAGATATAATGTTGAGAAACTGCAAAACCCAGGTAAGATATTTAGCTGTAAGGAATCATTGGAAATCTCTCTCGCATGGCTGGGGAACTTTACAAACTACCCTGAAATTCCTTAAGGTACCTTTGTGGGGGGCAGATCTTTCCTCTTCTGACCCTTTTCTTGTCTCTGACTTACAAAAGTTTGGACAGGAAAAAATTCATATGCAATTGTGAAATAATACATAACATGAAATGAAGGGCCTCTATTGATACTGCACATGTTACCTAGAGGCAGTAACTCAACAGGTACATGTGATTTCCCACCGTTGACCACTAAAGGGGAAGAGCAAACATTTTGTGAAGCTTCATTATGCTGTAGATAAATCCGGCACTAGACACACGTGCAATAGCCCAGTGTGTCCCACAGACCATCTGCCAACATATCTTACGGACTTTCATGCATCCATGTCAAACTGCCACTAAAGACTGCCCCAGGGCTCATGGCCAAGACTATGGGCAACTTGATATGACTTTGTAGGCTGGGAATTTGCATCTGGAAACTGCAGCTTTAGGTAGTTCAGAACTGGACATAAACTGCATTACCTGTGCAACAGTCAAGTGTAATGTCAATGAGCTTCATATATTATGTGTGCAGTCAAGGACAGTGTGGTGGACACAATCCAATGATCTAGGGCTTGTATTGCATGCTTCCAAGCTAAATTTCAAACTGAAATCGTAAACTTGGTCCTTTGTTGTTTTTTTGATTGGTAGGTTATAAGAATTGTAAAGAGGAAGTCTTTTCTGGTCCTAAGCAGCAAGCGTAATTACTATTTTCAGTCATCACAGATGCTTAAACTGGCTAGAAAGCAGGATGTCTGAGCTATGGATTTTTTCATCAAATTCAGAACTATTAGCAATTTTCCACAATCTCTCTGTGGAATTCCAAGGAAGTTTAATTTCAAAACAACAGTCCCAAACAAAGTCTGCCCAGCAGCTCACAGTCCTATGAGATGCAATGAAAAATTTCAGGCATCAGGGTTTCTCAGAGAGCTCAAAAGAATCCCAGCTCTCCTGGACCCCCAGAGGTGTGAATGCCTGCAGCCATGGTCCAGGCAGTACTGAAGATGTCACAATTTTTCTGTTAGTTGTTGTGGATTTCCAGGCTGCAAGATCACAAGGATGCCAGCTCCAGGGCAATGTGCCATGAATCTAACCCAGGTTCTTCCCTGTGTCCTGTGCACTGGGATGGATAATAAGCTCACTGAAGCTGCTTGTTTTGGACAAAATGTTCTTTATTCAGTGAGTCGGCAACATCAGACAGTTTCCATTTTGAGCTTGTACTGTTGACCTGGAAAGCTCTGTGCGTCTGCACAGGTTGGGAGAGGCCAGTGTGACAGACAGCTCTGAAGATCATGCAGAAGGGAAAAAGAATGAAAATAAAGAGGGATGGGAGTTCAGGGAAAGTCCCAAGTCCACAAGCAACTAATCTGACAGAATCCATGGAGCGGTTGACTTGCTACACTTGTCTGATGTGACATAGTCTGATGTGACATTGGAAGAAATACTGAGATTTTTCTTCTGCTAGCACTGTTCTGGTCTATTCATCACCTTCAGCTTTTGGTCCGGAGTGCTCAGGTTTGTTGAAAGAGAAACTGTCCACACGTTCTCTCCTTTGCTGCCGAAAGCAGGACTCCATTCAACCTTGGAAATGCAGTAACACATGCTCAAGGGCCTCTGCCTCCAGACTTTCTAGCTGACAATCAAATGGGAGTGAACCACAAAGGGAGCAGTTTCCAAGAAAGACTTGCTATTAATTAGCAATGCATTTTTCATATGATGTGTGGTGATCGTAGAGAAGCTTCAGAAAGTCAAAGACTCCTTAAACTTATTCTAGAAATGCATCTGGGCTGTAATGGTAACTAGGTTCATAACTAAAGGCAAGTTCTTATTTTTAAACTTATTGCAAGTTCTTTCAAAAGTTTGTGAAAAAGAAATAATCCCGTCTATTGGATCATCCAGAGCAGGTGAATAAACATCCTTCTTTGCATCATTTCTAAGTATTGGAGCATTGATTGTAAAGTTCTCCATTGATGGTCTTGACTAGCTAGAGTTTACAAATGCTTCCTTGGGAGCTGCTTTTCATTAAATAGCATGCCTTGTAGCAGCTATCCATTTATGGAGCATCAAAAAGGATGAAAAATGCTGTGGGTTATTACTGTCCCTGAATACCCTTTATTTATAGGACATTTGAGTCATTTTTGCAGTGGCAAGAGCAACGGTGAGTCTAACATGAACATCAGAAGCAAAGCACACAATGTAAATATGGAAGCTGGCTGCTTCTTTGCCAAAAAGCTTTCCCAGAATTTTGTTGACATCACAAAATTTTATACATGCATACATATATGTCAACATCTATACAGAAGTGTGTGCATGTGTGTGTGCATATATGCCTCTTGATGCAATCCTATGCCTAATAAATCACTATGGCCCTATAAAATCCCAATTACTAATGTGTTTAAAATAAAATATGAATGTATATTTATAACTATGTGTAATATTTTATATAACACTCAAGAACAGATGTCCAGGGAGCAGCAAAATTTTAATTAAGGTTTTTCATTGCTTTTTCTAAAGAAGTCAAATCAAAGTCCCACTGAAAGACAGGAGTGAGACATTAAGAAAAACCCACACAGTGACAAATGTTTACATGTATTTTATAACTTACCCTGTACAGGACATCTGTGGCTCATCTAGTGTAAAAAAGCCAAGACTATCTGGTATGAGGCTTTTTTCTATGTATGTTTCTGTAATGATCATGCCATGAGTAGTGTGAAAAAAGCTTTGGTGTCCTGAATTTCTCTTAGCATTTGCCACATAATTTATCAGCACTTTATAAAGAGGTATTTTAGAGCCAAGAAAGCTACCTCAGACAGCAGCAGCAAACTGTGTGTTGCTGAAGCCACCAGTGCTGGGCTAGAAGCCCGGCATCCCAGGGTAACACCATCTGGGAGGGTAAGGCCACATGCCAGGCAGAGGTGCAACAACTGCCTAGAAAGACAGATCCAAATGAGCTTTAAGTAGCAAGTGTGGGAGCTGGTAAGAGTGTGGCCATGACACTATGGAGCACGGTGTGGCTTGGACAGCTGGGCAATTGCCCAGTGCTATAGGCAAGATTTGCAGTGATGCCGTTTCTACACTCTTGTGGAAGCTGCGGTAGTTGGTTTAAAGCAGACTACAAAAACATGGGCATAACATCAGGAATACGCTTGACCTCTGGGTTGACACATTTTTAAGTGTGTGTCTCAGCAACTATAACTCTGCTGGCTGAGGTCCTCACAAATTTTGTTGAATTTGAACCATCTTTAGACACAAGAAAGTCTCATGCCTGGTTTGCAAAGAGGTACCCAAAGGAGAAAAGATTCAGGTCATTGCCCAATGTCCCTGAGGATGTCCCTGAGTGCACTGGACACAGGCTAATGCCAGCCTCTTGTCCCTGTGAACTTACCAAGTCAGAACAGAGGTGGGAGACAGTGGACTCCTCTTGTACATGGAAAGGGAAATTTTCCCGAATTTAAAGGAATTACTGAGCTGGTCCTAGAGGCTGGAATAATAGTGTTTCCCAGAGACCAAACCTCCCCACCACGCAGCACTGGAGGCTGTGCTCAGGGTCCTTTCTGCATACTAGGACAACTCCTCCTATATGTGATGGAGAGGTTATCTCCAGATCCTTGTCACCTTCTCCCCCACCCCACACTCAGAGTCTGGGATCTCTCCTGGTTCCATGTGGCTGGGGAAGCCCTGCGGGACGGACACCGGAGACAGGACGCAGCAAAAGACAAACAACCAGACTGTTTCAGCGTGCCTTTTCCTTGTATATTGAAGCGGATCCGGATTGCCTCTGAGCCAGGCTCCCCAGGAGAGTCATCAGCCTGCTCAGAATGGAGCGATATAGCACAGGAATCATTTGTTTGCTGTCCTCCTAGTGTGATGACTATTGCGTGCTATCAGGGAACCATGCACTAGGTGATGTAAGTGCCTTCCTGTGCAGGATCTATTTCTTCTCAGCCTGTCTCCTCTTGGGCTGAACAGTGCTGAGATGGGTCATATGTCACCGAGCTGGGCTGGCTCTGCAACTTCTCAGCCCTGATGGAAATGCGTATAATAGATAACCTGACAGGTATCCCCATCTAATCTGCCTCAGTGGAAAAAGGATAATATTTTTCACTCTGCTGCGTTCACTTGAAGGCTTTTTTTATGTAAACATTGATTTTGCCTGACTAATGTAAGTGGCCTAATTAGACCTTGTTTCTGAATAGGTTTAGAATTGCTGGTCATTCTATGCTACTCATAAAGCAGCACTGTGTTAAAATATTCTGCTTGATTCATTTCATTCAGTATCTCAAAGGAAACTTCACAGAAAAAAATACTGTGAAATCAGTAGTAAGATGTTCACTCTTGATTCTAATTACTCTCCATGGTTATATTTAAGCATTATTAGATATGATTAAGTGCACGATCAGTAGACAGACCTGTTTTTATACCTAGCACTTAATATTCAGAGAAGGCTGCTGTGATGCGTACCTCACAATGTGAGTAATGTGATGGAAATCAATTAACAGGTGAAAAAACACGCTGGTACATGAAACACTATTTGAAAAGGGCACTCAGTTCTTCCCTGGGATCTTACTCATTAAACAACAAAAGGAAACCCACACAGATGAAGGCTAAACCATTCATTTGAAAGTTTTTAATTTCTTCCCTAAGGGAAGATAAAGAATATTTTTAAACTATATACTATCTACAGTGTTATAAATCCCTCTTTTTTGGCCTAAAACATTTGATACTATAGTACATCCTATATGCTAAATGCTCTGCAGATAGGTGCTTACTAATGCAAGGGAAGTTAACCTCACAGAACTTGTCTGGGATGGGGAATGTTGTTACTCCCATTTTACAGGTAGGAACCCTGCTGGACAAAGAAGTCAAAGATTTCACTCAAGGTCTGGAAAATCTAAAGCGCAGGTAGAAGCAGAGCGCCAGCTCCCAAAGCAGAGATCCAGCCAAGCTGGAGCAGAGCGCTGGTTCCCAAAGCAGAGATCTAGTGGAAATTTAAAGTGCAAACTACATAGTTCAGAACCATGAGCCAGGAAAGCACAAGAGATCTGCTAAGCTGTCTGAGGCACCAGAGTATTATGAAGATGTGCTGCGGGACATGCTCTTCAGGCTTTGGATGCCTCTGGCCTGTCACAAGGTCCCTGGAAACCAACCAACTGCCACCTTTAAGCTTACCACAGTGTCCTGAGGATATGGACAGCATCCACTTCCAGCACAACTAGTGCTGCAGCTGCAGTTTCCAGGATGACTGCACCTCAGCAGCATCCTTGTGGGGCTCAGAGAGGGCATTTGTGGTGTGGCCCTTTTCAGTGAGATAAGAAAATATAGACCCAGAAAATAAAGGAAACAGGACAGTCCTGTCACCATGCTGGAGCCAAGGTTTTGAATGCAGAGATCATTGTCTGCATAGTTCTGGGCCAAGCAACCTTTTCTGCAAACTATTGTTTTAAGTGACACCTAAAGTCTTTCTTTTTTTCTTTTTATTTTTTTTTAATTTTTTTTAACTTCTGCAGTGTTTACACCTGTTCTGTGAAATGGGCTGTTTTTATGAAATGGGCAACTTCCAGACTTGTGCACAACTGACTTCCTTTCCAAACTCCCCTCTACTACTTTTTCTCCTTCCTAACCTGGCAAGTTAAGTTTCTGAGACAAGAGTGCACCTAACTCATCACACTGCCAAGCAAGCCTTTTGCTTAACTACCAACAAGTTGACAAACACCTCCTGACATGCTATAGGTGTCATCCCTTCCAGACCACTTTCCTCTTCTCATAATGTTCTTATTGCTCTTTCTTTTCTTTAGTCCGTGTTCTGCTCTGAAAGTTGTAGTCATTCCTCATTGGTGCTGTTTTACCTGGAAATCAACTTTACGACACTTTTGCAACCAGTCTATCACTTCCAAGATGCATGCAATACATTGTGCACGTGTTGTAGTCAATTCAAACATGAACTGTGGCATTTTGTCTGGATTTCCCAGACATTTGGCATCTTGGCAGGTTATCTGTGAAAATTATTGTCTTTCAGGCAGAGTTATTATACCAAATCTGACAATAACCAAAAATGAGTGACATCAGACATCATGAGGACTGTGAGACACACAGTAATACCACATCCATGGCGACCACATGTGTCTGCAAGCAATATGTTTGGCCTTGCCTGGTTATCACCTCAGGCTTTGAAGAAATCGTTGGTGCTGACGTGTTTAATGCTTGTAGAGAGAGAGGCTTATAATTACTCTGGCAGAAGCAGGCCACGTTCATTCAGTGGGAAAAAAGTGGCCTTTTCCCATGCCTAGAAATGTGACCGCGTGAAGAAAAGTTCATTCAACTGGACCTGCACATAAGCCAGCATCCATCGACTGTCATCTTGAGGAAGGAACACTAGATGTTCTGTGGCAAAATCCCTGCTTCTCCACCTAGATGCTCCATGCACTCATTTCTGCATCTTTTCCTCTGAGCCTTGCTGTTAGTTCTCCTCCCTGTGCAAGCAATGACTCCAAGACATACATTCCATATTTGCATGGCTACAACTTTGCAAGTGCATGATACTTAACAAAGCAAAAAAAATAAAAAAAAAAAAAAAAAAAATTGACAACAGATGGTCTAATAGGACAAAGCTGAATTTGAGGATTAACCAGACCATAATAAAAGCTGTCATTACAGGTTGTCATCATTGGTGAGTTATTTATTAGCTCTAAACAAACAGTGTTCCCTTCAGATACCAAATGTCAAATGTTTTAATATGTAGAAAGCAAGTCTTCCTCTTCCAGCTGCTCCCATTTCATCCTGCCAGCTGTACTGTCTCATCTTCTAAGACCTGCCAAAGAGCCTAACATTAACATACCTTATTATGCACATTATTTTGCCAAAAGAGGCCAGATGAGGCCAAATCATTCTGATAATAAGCCCTGCTGTCATTAAATACTATTATGCATGCTATTGTTGATCCTAAAACCTTTGTGGAATATTAATGAGCGCATCCTTGGCATTTGCTGCACATATTCTGGAGTAAATGGGTTTGGCACTTACTAGATCTGTTCACAGTCCGAAGGGATCTGTTACTATATTGGTCACTTCTGTAACTCAGGAAAAAAATAGGAATTGGCTGGTATGCAAAAGATTTCCAATTCTGATAAGATTTCTTTCTCCTTTAAAAACCATGCAGTTAAAGAAATAATGGTTTGGGGGAGTTGATTTGGATCCTTAGAAGTAAAGAAAGGGAGGACAAAGGAGGGAATTGCCTGAGGATGATCCAAATGTTTTATCCCTTTTTTTTTGAAAACCTTTTTTAAGGTCAGTTTGAAATGAAAATGTCATTGTGAAATGAGAAGCTGAAAATGCCATTGTGATAATAGAAACTGAAACATTTTAAATTCTCTGAATGCTTTTTTTTCTTCTTTTTTAAAAAAACTGAAACAATGTATGATACTTTGACCTGAAGTTGTGAATAGCTTTGGTTAACCTAGAACTACATTTTTCTGTGATTTTATTGCTTGGAAAAAAATAGTCACCTGCTCTAAGTGTTCTAACTTTTGGGGCAGAGTACTTGACATTTATCTTGATGTTTTAAAGTTCCTTTGACCCAAGGTTTCAGCTGTTATTGGAATCTTCTGATTTGTTTTCTTAAGTTATTTATACTTTAAAAAATCAATTGTTTTTCCTTTTGAAGTCCATTTTCTGCAAGTCTTTTGACAGTTTTTATGTAGCATGATTTCAACATGGCAGTAACACACAAAAATGGTGGGAAAAATTGCCATAAGCTCTCAATTGTAACATGACCATAAATTCAAGCCTTATATCTGTTACGGGTGGCCCCTTCTCAGATATCTAAAGGTTAAAGCCTCACTTGCTGTGATTAACTAGTCAGGATCTCAGCCAGCTGCACACCCTTTACCAGGGACCAGCAAAAGCAGAGGCAGAAAGTTATTGCGGTCATTTTTTTACTGTGCCACAGAGAGGGAGTAAAAAAGAACACCCAAAAGGGAAATATTTTCGACTCATAACATCTGGCTGGAAAGAGATTACATGCCTGTTGAAAAGACAGTTTCTGCCCCTAGAGGTGCAAAATCTTATTGTTTTAAGAATTTAGTGTTTGCTTTCTCTCCCCACAAAGAAAGTCTAAAAAAAAAAGTGGGAAAAAAAGATAGGGGGTCTGTACACCTGGGTGCTCTGTCTGCCAGACATCAGAGGGTTTTGCTCTGGCCCTTCAGTGACCTGGGAGTTGCATTGCAGGTGACAGGCTGCCCTTCCAAGCTGCGTGGGGGCTTTGCAGGGAAGCTTGCTGGGGCACAGCGTTCCCAACATGTCCATGTACAGCTGGCCCATGCTGGGGTAGCCCACGCAATCTGGAAGGTGGAGCTCCCCAATAGCACTGGCCAGGGACTTTGAAGGAAAGCATGGCTTGGGAGCAAATGGTGTGACTTGACAGACTGGGGTAAATTTCTGTGCCTCATCTGGCATGCAATCACTCAAAGTTCAGCTCAAATGCCAAGAACATAGACCCTGAGCAACATACCTATTCTTCTTACTTGCACTCTATTACTGTTTGGTTTTGACAGCAGCTGGTTTTGGTGTATTTGGTTCAGATTTCTCAACTTTCAGTACTTGAGCAGCCACCACTATGGAAACTAACTTAACATATTTTCCCTGACCCTTTTGTCAAGCTGTCACTTTAAGTAATTTATTTCAGTTCATACAGAGACTGCCCTTCCCAGGAGCTATGCCTGTGGTTGTTTCTGGACTATAATATTGACTTAATGTGCAGAATTGGACAAGTCAAGGTATATCTCTGCACTTCATGATCTCTTTCACATTCAAGGGCACTGTGAATGGGACAAAACTTGCAGGGATATAGGATGGAGCCACAAAGGGGCTTTTAAGAGTCTCAATGACCGTGCAACTGCCTGCTGCCATGATATTGGAGTACTAAATGGCCCTACGAAACATCTGCTTGCCATTGCTCTGCTTTGGCAACGCTGAGGGTCTTAATCATACTTTACTGCAAGTCTTTCCACATGTGTGCTTATATGCTTAGTATAAGTGTGGTTATTCATATATTTTTGTGGCAGAAAAAGTAAAATCTAGTGTTTTTCTTTTCTCATATAAACCCCTCTGCAGTCTGGTCTTCATTCAGAGTTCAGGACCTGTTTTGACAGGAGGTAGCTCTTTTTAATCAAATTTTTACTGCATTTATTTCACCATCACTTGCATCACCTGGGAAAGCTGTGATGCCTCCTCGAAGCACGTGACCACAGCAGTTGAAGGTGATGGGAGAGTGGAGAGGGAGTTTTATGAGCTGAGCATGTGGGAGGCCCACACTGGTGGGAGAAGGAGCTTTCCAAGCACAACACCTGCGGGTGGTGATGGGAAAGGGGTGAGGGACCTGCTCTTCCCCCTCCGAGACCCTGGCTACTGCTGGGACATGTGGCTGCCCTACATGGCAGGGTGGGTATGGCCTGCAGACGGGGCAGGCTGTGGGGCTGCGTGGGGTAGAGCTGGCACTGTAACTAGCACTGCCCTCCAGCAGACCCCCAGATGTGGGGCTTAGCCCATGTGAGGCTCATCTGCTTTTTAGCTCCTTCATGGCCCGTTGCTGCCACAGATGGACTTCTCTAGTAGCCAGAGGAGCTTGGCTGCGTGTAGCTCAGGTGGATGTGCAATAGCTGTACAGCAGTATTGGTGCAACTCTTGTTTTGGAAGGGCTGTGGTCTCCCTGCTCCTCTGTGGGGCAAGGAGGTGTGGTGAAACCCCTAACTTGTGGGAGGTGCTGCAGGAGCCAAGTGCGGGAGCATATCACACAGTCCCTGCAAGGCTGGGGCTGCTGGTGCAGCTAAGGAGCTGTGACTAGCTGAGCAGCCTGCCATCCTGGTGTTCCCTGCCACTGTCCCGGTGGGGAGCAGCTTTCACCCAGAGCTTCCAGGGTCATCTCGCTGGTGCCCTCTTGGCCAGCCCAGAAAATCTGACCTGAGCCACTGTGCCTCCCCACTTCCTGGGTAGGGAGATCCCTGGGAAGGATGTGACCACGCTTTGCAGGTAGTTGCTGTCTCTTCGAGCTTTGAAGCACGTTAGTGATGCAGCAGCTCTCTGTGCAGGGGTACTGCCAGTGCCTGGGTGCATACATAAGAGTAGGGCTCTCCCACACATGTGTGGCTTTGCAGACTATCTAAAGGGAGATAAATGAGTTTGTCAGAGCAGCAATTTCTTCCCCAGCTGCTGGTGGGCCCAAAAGAGGCTGAGAAAACAGCCAGGGAGAAGAAGGTGGGAGAAGGGAAGCGGGAGGTAGATGCCAGGACTGCAGAGCTAACTCTGGAGGGAACTGTTTTGGAGGAGCTCCTTTATCAGTGCAGTAGTGTCTGGGTTTGGGAAATGGACCTGCAAGGTCAGAAGAGAGGAGCGCTGTGTGTCCAGGGTGACCGCAGCAGCTGGAGTGAGAAAGCTGCTTTCCTAGAGCTGTGTGGGGAGCACAATCCCAAAAGGCAGAGGCCAAGCACCCATAGGTGAACCCCTATTCCCTTAGAGAAATACTGAAGGTGCTTTAGGAAAAGGGTATGGCAGTATGTTAAGTGCTTTGTGAAAGTCCCCTGAAGATCAATATTTTGCAAGAGTCAGAACAAGTGTCTCAATTTAAGACTAGAAGAGAAAATAATGAGTCGTGCTATTTCTTATTCTTGTCATACTGTTCTTCATTCACTAGTTAATTTTTTAAAAGTTTTATTTTAATTGCATTCTTCTTTCACATCTTGGACTGTGATGTAGGTATTGCAGTCATACCATGAGATGCTTACCTTTATATGCACAAAAATGAGCTCTTGCTCATATAATATGCAAAATTTGCTGGTTTGGTCTAGATATTTAATTTCAATCAACAATTTAAGCTGAAAAGATTGAAAGTATAATCTTGCTTCCAATCAGCTATAAGACTTCTAATTGAAACTGACACATCATTTTGGTTGACATTTGAAGTTTTGGTTACAAATACAGCATTTTCATGATCACATTTAGGAAAAAATATATTTTTCGATTCAGTTTCTTTTGTATGTCAGTGTGACTGGCAGGTCATTTCTTTCTTTCTCAGTAGTTAATAAAACTGAAAGGAGTAATCAACCACCTAAAAGCTGTTATAAAAAGTTGCGTTCTGCTTCTGTTTCTAATAATGATAGTCAACCAACTTACTGAAAACTTTTCAGCTTGCATCCTTCAGATTCATGATCTTCAATATATTTTTATGATCCAGGCCGCAAAACAAAGTCGTCCAGAGGAAGCTGGGGAATTCCTCTTGTCTTCAAAATCAGCCAGAAAGATCACACATCTCTCAGAGACAGAAGTGTTGCACATACAGAGCGTCAGTATGGTGTAAAACAGCATACTTTTTGTTAATCCAGTCTTTCTGCTCAAAGAGAAAATTTGGGTGTGGGCACTTTCAGGACCATTTTGCAGAAGCTGAGCTGATGGCACTAGAATTGTGTGACAAGCTGGAAAAAAAGAGGGTAAGAATTTGCTTCAGCTAGCCTGCAGTCTGAAAAAATCCCACCATAAACCTGGCACCTGCATTTCTTCAACAGACAAATGGCTATAGATTATAACATACTTTACCAATGCATAGGACATGTGCTATTCCCCAGCTGTTGTAAAATGTATACCCCAGCTTTCAGAAAATGGTTTGTGGAAAGCCCATGTTAAAATAAAACCAACAACTTCTTAGGTAACATCTTCTGTCACCAAAAAGAAATAAACACAGAGCACATGCCTAAAATCAGAGTCAGAAAAAAGGGCCAAAGTGTTTTTAGATTGTCTGGGTTCCCAGCCTATGTAAGGGAATGACTTTAATTAAATTTAGCCAAGCCTCAGCCATTCTTTCTGTGGTTGACTTCAGTTGTACATCTCACTTCTTTGAACAGCTCTTCTCAATTGCACACAGGCAGCTTTGTTTATAGCGCAGAGAAGGATCAAATGGTTTCCACTGGAGCGGGGGAAGGGAGAGGAAAGGAAGGCATTTTCTTCTCAGTGATCCTTGCCTACAGAGGAAGCTTTATAACTTCACAAGAGAGGGTACAATATGTTCAGCATATGTCAGTCTTTCCTCCCAGTAAGAGAGATGAATCACCTGTTTTCTCTAGAAGGGGGATGTTTAAATCCTCTCTGTTCATTAGGAATAGGGAACAGCTTTCTTATTATAATGCATATTAGTAATAATCCCAGCAAGAATAGTAGCATATGCAGTTGATGCTTCAGATTGACCACTGATGCTGGCAGAAGAGATCTTGAGGAAAGGCCTGTTTTTCATGAAAAATGCAAAGTACAGTGTTTGGTGTTCCAGTAATTCAAGGCCTAGGGTAGGAAGCCTGGTTCATTCTGCACGGGGTCACACTTCTTCACCGAGGGCACTAATGAGGTGGCTGGAAGCCCACTGCAGACTCTGGAAGAGGAACTCTGTCACCTCAGAGAAACAATCTGGCTCATAAACACATAAAATTAGGGCCTGGAGAGGAGTAAGACAGGCAACACCTCTTCCAGGGAAGTGGGTTTTAAAAAACACCTACAGCAAAACATATATGTGTGGACTTCATTCCTCCCCGGTTCAAGAAGGCATTTCAATACAGTGTAATAGCAACGATTCATGGGCTTAAGTCCTTGCTAAAAGCCAAGTTTCTGTCAGAAACTCCCCAGAATAAGTGTGGTTTGCAAATCAGGCTGCAAAGTTAAGGAAAACATTGCCGCGTAACCTCAAGAAGGGCTATGGAAGCTCCACTGTAAATCTGATATTTGCAATTATTTCTGTGATGACAGCACCCATCAGCCTTAGCTGGGACATATTTGTGCTGAGGATGCTGAAAACAGGGAGTAAGAAGATACTCCTCGCTCCAGAGAGTTTGCAAGATGAGTATAAGACAAGCCAGTGAAGGGCAGATGGACCCCAAGGAAACCATAATATTGTGTCAACCTGAAATGATTTGTCTGGTGGATGGTTTGATTCTTTAGGCAATTTGTTGATTCTAACAAATTGCAAATATTTCAGAAGGCTACATACATCATTCTGTGATAGAGTCAGGAATTCCTCTAAGCTCATTTTACTGTTTGCTTTGAATCAACTTCTTTTAAAATTGTCATATAAAGGGGAACATAATTCTTCTCTTGTCTGGCAAGAGCAGAAAGAAGTTCTACTTTGAAAAAGCCAAATGGTTTAAAATGTTTTTGCAATCAGCCTTTCTTGGTATAGGAATTGATCAGTCATGTGGGGGTGAATGTCCAACTTGTGCAGACAGTCATGCCTGCACTGAGGTGAAGAACACATAACCCAGGGTGGGTCAGGCCCCTCACAACGCAGGTTTGTCATTTATTTTTGTGTGAACAAGACATAAAACTAGCCAAAAAGCACCCTGTGTACTCAATATCACAGTTTGCTTCTGATCATGGGGCAGGGCAAGAAGTGGGGAGTTGAGTGCAAAAGAGAAATTATTGCTCTAAACTCAGATTGAACTGAAATAGTTCAACAAATGAAAATTTGTAAAGTATCAAGGGATTTAAAGTATGGAAGGGTTTATCTGGGAAGCAAGTAGTTAGAGTAAACTTTAAAGAAAGACCCTTGACTTCTTTACATTTATGATTTAAAGTGCCTCTTACTGTCTCTAACCCCCTGATCCCTGGAAGTAGAGATGGTTTGCTGGGGAAGGAGCACATTTTACCAACACTGTTCTGTGTATGCCTTCCCTAAACACCTGTCAACAGGCATTCCTGGCAAGGTGAGCTAGTGAAGAGCCTGTATGTATGGATGTGCAGCTGCCCTTCTGCCCCATCCCAGGAACATGAACGTGGTGGGTGTCAGGACAGTTCTTCCAATCACACTGATTTCGTATACTAAAAGTCTATACATTTGCCCTGATAGATTTTCTCTCGTTCATTTAATGATCAATTATGCAATGCCTAAGTGTTGATTAGACTGAAAACATTCCTCAACTCTCAAAGTATTTCACTGTGCTGAAAAAAAAAAGGAAGATAGACACCACTGGTCAATGGGATCTTTAGAATCAAGTTTCTGATGCATTTATAGCCATCTGTAGCACATACTGTTCATGTCAGCAACTTCTTATAATATCTACTAATCATTTTAATCCTTTGTAAAGTATGGAAGGGAGTATCATGCACATAATGTATGACCTAGATTGCTGAAGTGTTAGGAACTGTGTTTCAATAGATCTAAGATCTTAGGAAATCCATTTCCTACAAGCAGAAGAAAATAAATCTTTCCCCTGACTAATTCCATCGTGTACCTATGCCTGTCACTGAAACACTCCCTGTGCTGCCTTGGCCTGAATATTGTAGGTGGCAAATTTCTTGCAGCACCTTAAAACCTGTTTAAAGTTCTTCAGTGGTATAGAAATATTCCTTATTGATTTATACAAAGTAAACATTCTAGCTTGTGTCAGAATAATTCACAGGATTATTCTAATTTTAAAAATATTTTTTTTTGAAGTTGAAAAGTTTAATTGTAGCCCCAAGCACAAGAGTTGTGGAAAAGCCTGAGGCTGAAACTGTACTGCCTTTGGATCTTGGATAGCCTATTTTATACGCATGATGTTTTCCTTTCTCCAAGTTGGAGAGTTAAAGCTATGCAAGTCTATTTTGGAATTAAATAAAACATTTTGCTTTTACAGCCTGACAGTTTATGGGCATTTAGATAAATGCATAGGCAGCATTTCAGATTAATACATTTACTATCAGCCTGGATATTTTACCTTTAAAAAGGAATCTGGCTGAAAGAGCTGGAAGAGTCTATTTCAGTGAGATCTCTCTGGTTGCTGACTAGACAATATTTAAAGAAGTTGTGGTGCATATTTCAGCAAGGACAGGATAACCTCACCCCTCTGACCTGTATTTATTCCCTCCATAAAACAGACCCTAATGTTCAGGTCCCTGAACAACTGCTAAGCACATAATGGCTGCTCTGTTTTCCTACAGAGTCGCTGCCCTCTGCACTTCCAATTTACACTTTATAAAGTGCCGCAGCACAGCGACTCATAAAACTCAGTTTTAGTGAAATTTGGGGTGGGAGAGGGTTAAGCCTCAAGCACCATCGAGCTATTGCACTTGGCCCATGCCCTGGGGTTTGTTGCAGGGAAGGTGCTCCCCTGAGGAGGACAGGACACCCAATGGACCCTGGGTGCTGGGGCCAGCAGAATGCCAGGCTGTGGTGGGAAGCCTGGTTGTCTGCACAGCCGCTTCCCCCACCTGCTGCTTTGAGGGGGATGAGACATCATCTGTAGTCAGTGGTTTCTCCACTGGCATGCCTTTGTGGAGAGGGCATCGAATTTGGTCTTTTGTGCTGCCACTTCTGCGGTGGCTGCTGCTGCTGCAGCCCTCCCCTGTCATAGCAGCTGGGATGGCCTGAAGAGGCCTCCAATGCTGTGCTGTGGTGCCTGGACCCAGCTCCCTCCCCACCAGCCTCCCACCACTGCTAGCTCCATCAGAGCCGAACGTGCTGCCTTGAAACCAAGATGACCTGTTTTGTCCTCGTCTGCAGGAAAACCCAGTTTCACCCCTGGGGTGGGTGAGCTTCCCCAGGGGCTGTCCGCCCCATGCAGGCTGAGAGCCAAGCCAGCTCGTCAGCCCCATGTGGGTGCCCATGGTCCCACTGCCACCCCAGCTGGCTCCGAGCCCACGGTGGGCAAGCAGTGCCCGCTGTGTGGGGAGGAGCAGGGAAAATCCCCCTGGGCACTCCCTCCTGCGGGGCGAAGGATGTGGGGCCAGCAAAGCCACCATGCCCAGTCTGCCATTGCCGGTCACAGCAGAGGTTACCTGCCAGCTACGTTCAGGGAAGGGGACAAGGTTCACAGGCCTGGCTCTTTCTTCCCCCACGGCCAGGCACTCAGCCCCACAGTCTTGGTGGCAGGCGCAGGGAGAGGCAGCACAGGGGCAAGGCCGACTAAAGAAGGCGCCTTGCTGGGTGGGTTGGCTGTGTGCTGCCTGCATGCAGATTTTCTACCTCCCTGAGCTGGAGTGAAAGTACTGCCAGCCAGAGTGGCTGGAGAGGCAGCTCCATAGCACCGGGGCTGTGCAGCTGCCTGGCCCCCACAGAGTGGTGACGAGCTCATTTCTAGCCAGCCAGGGGCACACAGCTCACACAGTCACTTCAAAGGTGTGTGCCAGTGAACTGGGGGCATTGTTACACACTGCATTGTGTCCCTGAAAGACCTAATAACAGAAACGGGCAATTACGTAGGCTTCAAATGGCCCCCAGGCTTCCTTGGAGCCATTTGAAATGAAAATGTTGGCTTAAGCTAGCTGGATTCATAATTGATTTATTTTTTTTGTTTAATGAAGCATTTGCATCTGCCCTGCCAGGGGTCTGGAGCCTGGTCCAGAACAATCCCCTGTGTTGGGCTCCCGGTCCCCGGGGAAGCCCCTTCCTGGCTGCCCGCAGGGACACAGCAGCAGGCAGGCTGCCACAGCACAGTGCCATGCATGGCTGGCCTCGCTGGGCAGGCAGAAAAGGGTTGGGGGGTCAAGCAGAATGTGACAATTCTCGGAATTGTCTCTACTGAGACTATTGCTGTTTTCCAGGCACTGATCTCATGGACGAAAGGCCAGGAGCAGATCACTGCTGTGCCTGTGCCACAGTCAAAGGTGGCCTGTATCTGACCTGCCTCGAAAACAGATCCTGAGCCAGTTTTACACTAACCTGCTGGTCAACTGGCCTTTCCATTTCACAGGAAACCCTGAAATTTAAAAATGTGTTTTCATTTCAGATCAATACTCAACTTCGAGTTTCACAACTGCCAGTGAATTTAGGTTGCTTAAAGATCTTTTTCAGGGTTAATTCTGAGTCCATCTACGTAGCACAGCCAACATGATTTCCATCTTTTATTACCAGGAAGAGTATCAGATGTATTAATTTAATGCTTGTTTAAAAAGTCACAGTTTGACTTTTTTAGACTTTTTCGATCACATTTCCTTTTCATGCAAAATTCATGGCATAATATTTTAAAACTCTGCATTATACCCGGATGTGTGATTCTCTGCAAATGAGAACTCATGCATTTCAATGTATAGGTAGTATTTTTGTGTATGGAAAATCGCTTGAATTCCCTACAGAAAGTTTTCAGATTTAACATCTATACTTACTGTCTGTGGAGATAATACTTCAGGAACAGAATATTCTGTAATGTGTTACAGGGATGTGGTCTTAAGTCCTTACTCAGACAGAACTGCTGCTGATTGCAGAGTCTGGTTGTAGACAAGCAACGGGTATAATACACAGAAACCACATTCTCAAAAATGTGCAAGCAGTTCAACAGGAATTATTAGGATTTACTGCATGCATTTGCTCAAGCTGATAAAGGGCTGCATTTTCAAACCCGACTTTAAGTGCCAAAATCTTTTGTGTCTACTAATTCACTTTGTATGTACACACCAACATTTTATAGTGTTGTAATTTCTCCTGCCTGCTATAAATCTCTTTAGAAGGGATCAAGTTATACACACTGAGAATACACAAAGCATATTGAAATCTTGGCCCCGCTAAAATGAATGGGAGTCTTGCCTCTGGCTTCTGTAAGTCCAAGATTTTACCCACGAAGTTTAAAGAACAAGAGGGTTTCTCTAGGCTTAAAAGTGTTTTTCTTCCCCTTACTGGCATTCAGAGTTATACTGCACTTTTTGATTTTTTTTAAAAACATGATATTGCATTGCTTCAATAGAAGGAAAAAGCAGTGCTCTAAAGTGAAAGAGAACAGTGCCTAGTCTACTAATGAACTGTAATTATCCTTTTATTCAATAGAAATTGCACTTAACCCTGAGCAATGGGTTGCTGATTCTGAGAAGAAGCAGGTTCTGGGCAAATTTTGTACATTAGTACATGCAGAGCAATGCCTATATGTACACGCAGACCCACAAAAAATGGCTTTCCAGTACCTATCAACTAATTCATCTGACTTTTAGAGCAGCAGAATAAAACTACAATAAAAGTTATGATAATTTAGCTTTCCCACAAATTCCTTTCAGTCTGCTCATTGTGTATTTTTGTCCATTTTTCCCTGTTTTCCACATAGATGACTAGACTTGAAAATTCTTTATGTCAGTCCTCACCTTGGGAAGATGTTGAGATAAGTCCTCAGTCACTAGATTATACATCTTTGTCATCTGTGTACAACTAAAAAACATCCATGAAGATCATTCAGGATAACTAATTTCTATGTTATGCTCATCCTGAATTCTTGTTACATGTCTAAATAATTGTATTTACTCTAGAAATACATGTTCAACAGAAATTCAATTGAATTATTACGTAATTACGCTGTCTGTCTGGGTACAAAAGTCTCTGACTCAAGTGAGTCAGACTTGCAGATTGAATTAGTTGTCTTATCTTGGATGAGAGGCTAAAAGAAGGTCAGATCTAAATTCTGTCGAGCTCAGGAATCCACTGGCTTTGCTGTGGTGGTAGAGGCCAGACCACAAAGTGCCATTTGGTCTCTGATTCACTTTTACAGGCCCAGTTTCCCTGATGGGCCCGAGTGAAATGCAACTTCTTCCCCAGTTGCTAGAGAGCTAGTGTAGAGCCACCCAGCTCAATGTGGGACCTTGCGGCTGTGCTCCTGGGGGTCTGGTAAGACTCAGCAGAGACCCGTGTGCTCATATTGCATTGGAGATACATAACCGCACACCAGAGGAAGGCATGGCTTCATTTTGGGGAGTACATAAAACAAATGGAGTCTTGGCTGGCTAAGACCTGTGCTACTTACATCAGAGCAGAATTTGGCCTTTCCTGTTTCAGATGTCCACATTCCACTAAATCCCTTGTTCTGTCACTAAAAATCCCTTGCTGCCAATCCAGAGAGGTGCATTGCAGTCACAGACGTATTCATTTTGTTGCTAGTCCACTTGTACCTATTGCACCAAAAGTAGTATTTCTAAGACTGTAAGCGGCCTCGGGAGTAATTTTTCTTGGAGACAGTGGCATTATTGGCTCCTTTCAAAGAGATTTCTATAGTCCCTGTTCCTCATAAAAGTCTCTGAAAACATTACCAGGCAGGGATGATCTGGATGGATTTTGGAAAAGGTTTTTATCTACTTCAGACCCTTTGTCAGAGTTTCAGCAGAGAGGCCTTGCTGTGCCAGTGAAGATCAGTCCTCTTTCCTCCCTGTGGAAGAATGCTTTCTGTTACAGATAAGACACACATCACACATCGACTAAGTGGTGTGCTTCCTGTTTTATTCCCTTTCTCCTCGAATTAACTCTCACAGAGAGGCTGCAACTACTTTAAAGGCTAGCCACTGCAGGACTGTGACTTCCCAAGGCTGCATGCTCTGAAATTGAAGGAACTATTCATTTGCTTATGATTAGCCCAGCCTAAATGGGAACTTGATTACTTACTGAGTTCTTAAAATAACCCTCTTTACTTGCATTCTCTTTGCCTGCAGAGATCATTTGGGCCCATATGCAGCACTGATTGGTTTTAAGTTTCCATTTTGTTTTTAAGAATAGGAGGTTTCACATGCCTAAAACTACCCCTTTCCTCTCCCTGCTTTCATTAAACCAACTGACAATTGACATGTTTAACTTTGTCAATTTTTAAAAAAATATCATAAAGTTCACAGCAGGTTTATGTGTGGAAAGACTCTCCTTTCCTCAGACATCCAGCTGGACCAAAGCCATGTCAAAAATTTCCTGTAAGGAAGACATAACTAAAAAGGAGAGAGGAATTTTTCAATGACCCCTTCTGCATTAAAAGCAGCTTCATAGCACTGCCGGCTCTGCCAGCTTGCTGAGCTAGAGTCTGCAAGGTCACAGCTGTAACGGGCTTGAAACAACTTCCACGGGGGCATTTCTATAAGCGTATAGAGCTGGATGCAGCTGTTGTGTGGATGGAGAGCAGGGGTCACTCAGGAGTTACATGGCTGCTACCACATCACACAGTTGAGAGCACACGTGTGGTAGCAGACGTGGCTAATGGGACACAGTCGGGCCCTCCTATTCAGTAAATCTTCCCCTGCTTGACTTCATACACACCCTTTCTGTCCTGTGAGCACGTGTAGCAATGGTCTGCTGAACTGAGGATATGAGCCTGGATTTCATCCCTGCTCCGAATGTTGCCTGATGTGCAGCTGCATCCTACCATGAGTCATTTATGCTGTGTGCAGGTTCGCTCCAGAGACCATCAGAGTCAATGGGAGACTTTCCAGCAATGTCTATGAGCTTTTAATCAGCCCCAGGGTGAAAAGCAGAACTCGTGACCTGAGGGTGCTGCAGTGCCGTTGTCTCTGCTGGCAATGGCCACGTCAGCACAGAAAAACATAGCTCGTTGCCTTACTCCAGTGGGCAACTTACTGTGGAACTGTGAAAGAGGAGGCCACAGCTTTGTGTAGGACATTTAAACAGTGCATTTTGTGCGTTGGCTCAGTCTTAAAGCACAGTCGTGTCTGAAGATTAACACCGGTTTCCAGCCAGCTAAGCAAAGAACAAATCTTTCCTCTGAAAGACCTCCTCAGACTGGTATTTGAATCACACTGGGAAAAAAATTGCCAGTTAAAATTTGCAGGGGAAAATGAAAATAAAAGTGTAATGTAATGTATGTGCTGACTGGACTTATTCCTCCTTGAGTTTTCATCGTGGGAGTTGGCAGCTCAGTGCAACTCACAGCCTAGCAGTGCCTGGAGAGTCTGTATTCTGCACGTGCTATAGGAGCTAGCTTGGCAAAAGCAGTAGCACATGGAGACTGAGATTTTCTTGGCTGCCTCTCCACCGTATGCAGCTCAACACTTGATTATGGTTGTTCTACCTTTAGTGTGTTATTGTTTCACAATGCTCCCTGTAACAGCCTATTTTGGACCTCGATGTGTAGGCTCTCTTTGTAGCATCTGTGCTCCTCGGGCAGAAAGCACATGCTTAGTCTCCTCTGACTCACTTTCCAAGCCTCATTGCTTGTGAGCAGAAAACGAGGTGGAATCCCAGATCTCTTGGCCGGTTTAAATGGGCGGTGTCCTGCTAGGCAGCAGAATCCTAGCAACTTTGGGATGAAGCAACACGAAGCAGGATACGCAGTGTGCTCTTAGCTGTGGCATGTGGGAACAGCTGATATCACCTTCCCCAGGATGGGATTTAGTCACCCACACTGGGTACAAAAGCATTAAGAGAAATCCACTGTAAACAATCACCGAGGCTCAGAGATAGCGAGAGCATGGAGCTTTAGCACTTGAATGAGGGTATGTTCTTGTCTCTCCCATGGTAAAAAAGAGCAGGTCAGGGAGTCAGCCAGCCAGCTTCCCTCCAAGGTGCAGGACTGTGTCAACCGGGGAGATGCAGAGGTGTTGAAGGCTCTGGTGGCAGCTACACAGCCCTTGTTGCCAGATGAAAAGGGGAGAGAGTCCTGTGGTGACCAGGAACAGCATGGTGCTGAAAGCTCTGGTTTTAGGAAGGCCAGGGTCACCACAGGACTTAAAGGTCCCAGCTGCTTCAGATTGCGTCAGGCTGGAATTTAGCAAGCAAATATGACAGAACAAAACATTCACATTTGCAAAGTATTAAGTGGTATCTTCAGTGCAAGACTTGGCTTTGCTTTTACTTGCCATCACAGCTTTGTTTTATAGGGCTCTGAAGCATGGGTGTGGGTTGCTTTGGAGGGTCCAGCTTCCCTGGTGTTTGAAATGTTAGAAATCTTCCAGTCATCAAGCAGCAGTCCCATTCCTCCAGTGCATGATGCATTCCTTTTTACTTCTTCATCCTTGTGTAGCTATACCTCTGGCTGAGCAGAGAGTAAATATCCACACCAAGAGTACACAAAAGCCTATGGAGATGATACGCCCATGGAGATGACGAAAGTGCATCATTGCTATCCCAACAGTGTCAGTGCAAATGCACAGGGACAGTACTGTGGACAGGGGGACTGCTTAAAGGACACAGAAAGATATTTTCAGGGGCATAGAAGGTTGAGATCTTTGAACTCTTTGAGATTCAGGCACTGTAGCATAAAAAAAGAGCATGGGAAGAGCTAGAGACTGAGGCGAAAAATCCAGTTACTATTATTTCTGGTCATAGAGGATTGAGAGGAGCTGGTTTGCCTTGCTCCTACTGAAGCGTGCTTAGATCTAGAGCAGAGGAAGGGACTTTGAGGCCCCCAAGCAAGAAGCAGTGTGGGAGGTACAGCAAAGGAGATTTCCCTTGCAGGGCTCTGGCCAGGGCCTGCTGAAGCTAATACGTGGTTGTTTGCCCTGGACTTTGGTGGGAGTTTCAGTCGCTGAACTGTAGAAACCAGTAAAGTCTGGTTCAGCCTCAAGTAGTTGGCTTTCAACTCACTGACGTTTTGTGGTGATACCATTTCTTCTCCAGATCAGCTTCCAGGATTGCATTACTGTTGCTGCTGAAAATATTATTTTCCCCAAAACTAACAGCAGGGGTCAGAACGGATTTCTTAACATCCCAACCAAGATCGTCAGTTAACTCAAGAAAACCCCCTCATTTAAAAAACGTAGTTAATCCCATCTTTTCATATGCCAAAAGATTTCAAACAAAACTGTGGGTGTGAACCTGTTCCTTCATATTAGCTGGAGACAACATTGAGGCAATCTATTATCTTTAATAGGTAGAAACTAAGTCAAAACTACTCAAAAGCTGTTCTCCCTCCATCTGGGAGAACCTCAGTGAGAAATCTGTTTAGGTGTCTGAATGGTGCATCCCCAGCAATTTCTTTTTTCCAATGGGAGAACAATTCCAGTTCAGATTGGAAATTCCTTATATGAAGAGGAAAGCACTTTACAGACTTCTTGTGAAACCCACAGCTTCTCTGTATTTCCCACTTCAGCTTGTAACCAATTTACAACTGGAAGGGCTGAGAGCTAAAACCTGGGTAATTCAACAAGCAATTAAAACCGACTCAACTCCAGTGCTAAACGACTTGAAAAAGCAGGTTACTGTAGCTCCACTGAGTAGCGTGTGTAGATTTTTATGCCCAGGGGAACATCACTGAGGTAATTGCCTTTCCATTTAGAATAATACGTTTTACTCTTTGCTGCCTAACTTGGTATTTTTAAAAGAACCATCTCCATTAACGCGAGAAAAGAGACACTGCTCTTTAGGCTAAAAAGCCTGAAAACTTGTTAAACAGGAATAGAGCATCTGCCATTAACTGTTTTGCAGCTGACTTTTTGGGACTTTTTTCCAGTCTAAGCAGAGTTCACCTGCATAAATTCAAGACTCCATGCACACCCCAGCATCAGCCAGTATTAGACTAAATATCTTATTTTTCATTCACCTAGCTCTGCTAAAGTCTTCTTCACAATTTTCCACCTAAATCATCATTCACAATCATGACTAACACTAAATCATTTTTGTTGCCTGCATATGTTGCCATTTTACAGTTTGTGGGGAGTTTTTAGTCATTCATAATCTTGGTTTGATTTGAATTAAATCGTACTGAATATGCATGTTTAAGTAACCTCCCTCGCTTCCTGTTATTGAAAGAACAGATTGAAAGAAATACCTGTATGTTACCAGGCATCCCCTCCCGAAATGAAAACATACATACAAAGGGATGATGGGATGCAGGGAGGAAAAAAAGGAAAGTATCTTTAAAAGGGGAATAGCAGAAAGATGGAAAGAATTCAAAGAGAAGGCAGTAAAAAAACACCAGATGCAGTTTGACTTAGCACTGGGGATACACTAGCTAGAAATTCCTCTGTGGATATTTTTGATCTGAGAGTTGGCTGAAAGGAGCCTGAAAACTGTAAACAAAGAAGTTGGCTTCTGCTGTAGGATTTCTACTGGGTTCAGTGCAATGGGGTTTTGTCCATCTTTTGTAAACAAACAGGTTTCTGTCACAGATCCCCAATTTCACTATCAGTTTCTCCTCCTAATAGAAACAGCCAAAAGGGCCCTGAGTGCAGCTCATGGCTTGGATCAGAAGAGCTAATGCTATACTGAGCAATTTCTTGTCTTGCTGTGGGAAATTTCATGGGCTTGCTGAGGACAGGGCTGGAAGACACCTCAGGAGGTCAATCTCACAGCTTAAATGCAAGATCAGTTGTACTTAACCCCTCCTGACAGATATTACTTCAGCTTGTTCTCAAAAACTTTCCCTGCTGGATCTTCCCGTTTCCCAAGGCAAGATGGTCCAGCGCTTTGTCCAAAGCTCATTAGAAAGCTTTCCTCACAACTAACCTAAATCTTCCCTTGAGGCCATTAATTCTTCCTCTATGCCCTGAGCACATGAAAGAGCAGTTTATTCTTTCCTCTGTGCAACTACCTTTTATGTAGTTGAAGATTGCTGGCATCTTTCCCTTCGTTTTTCTTTTCTTTAGCCTAAACATTTTCATTTCCTTCGACCTTTCCTCACAGGTCTCGTTTCTTAGACCTGATTCTCATTGCTCTCCTCTGAAATATTCTCCACCTCACACCCTTCCTGGAGAACTGTCCCTAAAACTAGACAGAGCAAACCAACCAACACCTTCACAACTAGACCCAACAGAGTGAAAGGATTATTTTTGGTTTTTTTATGCGTGGCATTTCTGTCTGTACCTCTCACCATTGGGCGCTTTCTTCTCAGCAGTTTGTCATTATTGATCCGAGTTCATCCTGTAATTGCTAAACCATCCAACCTTTTTCTGCAAAACTGCCCCGCAGATGGTTGTTCTGTCCTGTATTTGTGCGGATGGTTCCTATGGACACACAGAGCAGTGTGCTTGTCCCTACTGGATCGCAACTAATGTTTTTCCAGACTGGGTCCTCAACTGGACAAGATTAATCTAAATTCTGTGCCAGTCCTTGAGTTGGTTTACAGCCCTACACAGCTTCATAGTATCTGCGTAGTTGTTAGGTGTCTTATCTACCTCATCAGCCATTAATGAAAGTAGTGAGTAGCACTGGCTCCAGGACAGATCTCAGGGGAACTCAGCTCAGTACAGTCTCCCAGGTTGAAAGTGAATGGCTGAGAAATATTATCTCACTCTCTTCCCCTTCATTCCTCTTTTTTAGAGCTGCGGGCAGGTGGCAAGGCCACTGGCTGAGCCCTGGCCTGAAGTTAAGCTAACTGAGCAGGACGTGGGAAATTGCTGGACGGGACATGAGAAACTGCCGGACTTGGGAGATAACAATGTGAGAAGCTGACATATGTTACAGATAGCCCGTAAGGTGTGGCTGGATTTTGCAGGTGGTTAAGGAGGTGTTAAGTGAACAGTGGCCAGAAGTCACAGATAACTGGAGGGAAGCACTGGGGAGTCTTTCGGGGAATAGGACATTGCAAGGACAACAGCGTACAGTTTATCATATCCAGGAACACCATATAAAGACAATATTGCCTGGGTACCAGTATCAGAAATACCAAATTTGGTACAGATGTAGCAAAATTGGGCCAAATGAAGAAAAAGTAATTAGGGGTTGGATGTTTATTTGGAAGAAGCCTGGGGTGGAGAAAGGGAGAAACAGCACAGCAAGAAGGAGGATTAATAAATGGGAAAATGGAGAATAAGATACATGAATCATGCAATCAGGATTCCATGACAGACAGTCCTGAGCCTGATTACAGCTCATGCAAGGCAATGTACCAAACCTGTTGCCCTGATCATACTATACAAGCCCAGCTTGTCTCTTTGGTCAGGAGGATGGGGAGAAGGAGAGCTACTTTCCCTGGCAAAACCAGGGAACATCCAATGACAGATCTTGGTGTCACCATGCCTGTGCCAACTCTGATGGCACCACCATCTTTCCAAGAACTTCCTAACACTCCTGCAGAGCTTTTATTTTTCAACTTGATCAGTTATTTGAGCCTGTTTACAGCATGGCTTCACAAATAGTTGTGGCAATGCAGTAAGGGCATAGTGTGCTGCTGCTCAGGAGTGGAAATAAGAGGCCAGGAAAGGCACCTATTTAAGGCTGTATTGACACTAAAGCCTCCATTCCATTAAACCTTGGCCTGAGAATAAAAGAAAACTATTTTACACTATAGCCTTCTCCTAGCCAAGATTCAGACCTTTCTGAGTGAATAGTTATGTGTTCCTGCCTCTCATTTCCTCTCCTTTTATTCAGACATTTATTTATCATCCAAAACCAGAAACCTGGGGATTAATTTATTCCTTACAGTGTGGGTTTTTTTTTTTCCTGATCTCCATACAACTAAGAGAGAATTTTTGTCAGCTGTTAATTTGTCCCGATTCTATTTATATTTGCATTCTTTCTCTCTGTGATAGTTATTTCACTTCACCCTCTGACATTTTGTTAGTCCAAAATGGGAAAGTCTGGCCCCACTGACGTCAAGAAGAATTTAGCTATTGATTTCACTGAAAATGCAATTTCAAACAGTGACCCGAGAGCCTGCAAAAAGCTATGCCCAGGCTCTCTGCATGCAGGAGGCTGTCACCTTCATCATGCATCACTTTCATTTTCCACTTATCTATCTCTAGGTCCAGCTCAGAAATACTCAGAATCAGTAACAGACTGGAAAGATGTGAGCCTTGATATTAACTATCTGCTTATATAGTTTCTCTGATGTTGGCTTCAGTTACCCATAACTGGGGGTCATGCTTTGCTGCCAAGTCACTGAGCAACTTCCTCTGTTTAAATAGAATATGTAAGCCTTACTCTTTTCCAGAGTTCATGACTCTTTTGTAAAGTGTTTTATGATACAGTTGTTATAGAATCCACCATCACAGTAACAGCTACAGACAAGGCTTCACTGTGGGCCTGGCTTCAAGCCCATTTAATTGAATGGAAGTTTTTCCATTGCTATCAGTGGATACATACATCAAACTGCACCACACATCCCACTGTAATAACAATGCCACAGTGTTTTGAGGGACACGTCTAGTCACTGTTTTTCTAGGGAAAAATCAGAGATCATGAAACTAACCCCATGTGGAGGATCCACAAAAGGCTTGTGGACGTCTGAGGCCCTTGAAATACACTTTGAATGTATTTTCAGAGAGTCTTTGCACTGGTACTCAGCACGGGAGCCATGTTTAATCATTATGCATGAATTCACACAAAAGGGCCAAACTTTTTTCCCTTTCATCCATCATTTTCAGAGACTCTGTTCATATGAGATTTAATATTGACTGTTCAGTATTGAATGGTGGAGCAACACATGGAGTGTGATACATCCTTTTACCACGGTGTTAGGTCAGGTCAGCATATTAAGTCGTGGCCCTGCAGTAGTCAAGAAGTAAAGCTGGGCAATGGACTCCAAAGGGCTCAGGACTGCAAGCACTTTTGCACTTTGGGGTAAGCACAGGGACACATCCCCAGCATGTCTGTATCCTAAGTGTGACCATGTCACAGCTTTAGCAACTGCCTTTCTGCAGAGAAAACATGTCACTGTACTTCACGACAAAAGAAATACCATATTCTTGCATGGCATTGGTTTTCATATGTGCACCATTTCCTTTGAGATATGTTGGGCGGCATTTGACTCAGCAAGTGAAGCACCTACTGTGTAAGAGCATTTGGGAGATGGTCATTGGAGGCAATTAAGGAAAAGCCTGGATCAGCACATTGTATCACATTAAAATCACAGTACCTTGTGAAGGATGTTGGAATTCAGAGAAGCTTTTTGATGTCATATTTTTAAGTCTCACAGAATACATTTATTATTAGAGGAAAGCATAATCTTGGTCTTGGATACTTTAGATGACTTAGCTGTTGTGCAACTGGATGAATCAAAGTACATTCACAGTGTTCTTGTCCATGCAGTTTAAGCTGAATACCTAGAGGCACTCAGATGAAACTTCTACTGCACTAGAGCAAACACAATAGAGAGCGTGTTTTGCAGAAACAATATTAATACGTCCTCATACAAGGAGAGCTTCTTTTCACATTCCTTTAGGTTCAGATTCATCCTTTGTAGCCTGACTCCAAGTGACCAATGCGAGATGCTGCAGAACAAGGACCGGACAATTTTTGAGCATGCTAGACAAGAGGAAAGCTTTTCTCCCACTATTAGTTTGAAGCACCAGTTTGCCTAACTTCTGAACCATGTGGGGGAAGAAAAGGGGAGAGGCTGCACTTTCATAAATTCCCCTTAACATAGATCTGAAAGTGATTTTTGTTTCCCTTATAAATGCAAAGCTATTTTCTCTTTATTAAAATTTTCTCTTTATTAAAAATGATCATGAAAAAAATCATTGTGAACCGAAGATTTTAGGTCATTAGAAGGACAGAAAAATATCTCTGCTAGGGGAAACTGGACTGCAGCTAATCCTGAGCGATCAGTGCCCAGTTACCCTGGTCATCTGTTTTTCTAAAGCTTCCCTGAATGCTCCTCATAGGGGAGGATCTGGTTTTTCAGTGGTAACTGTTATTGCCTGTGCCTGAGGGAGTTTAGCAAATTAATTCAATTGCTCTATTTTATTTGCTATGTTTCTGGTTTTAAAGCAAAACAGCCTGTATTTCAAAATTCCTTTGTAATGGATAAAGAAGTAAAGAGAGTCCCTCGAAGTCTGTATTAACATGCCAATTCAATTACAGTGTAATTATCCAGAACTGTTACTTGTTGAAATCCTGTCAACAGAAATAACTCGCCCTTCCCCTTCAGATTACTCCAGCAGCTCCATCTTCTTGACAAGGATTTTGAAAGAGAGACCACCTTCCCCCCCGCCCCTTTCAGACTGAAGGCAGGGAATGAAACACAGATGTGTTAATCATTATAAACCAAGGAATGGTGGAAAATGTTGGGGAAAAGGAGGACAAAGCTGTCCTGACCAACCCACAGTTGCTCCTCCAGGGCAGGATGGGACCCTTGGGCAGGCTGGACCTTGCTTTCCCTGGTGTAACACTGCAGGCTGCTGCTGCCTTCCCTGATTTACACCAGCCCGGACAGAAGGAGGCCCACTCCTGGCAAGCTTTATCTGCAATTCATTTAGAAAAGAGGCAGGTCCTCTCCTCTGACCTAATTGAAAACAGGCGGCCTCCTCCTAATTGTGCGCTCTGACTGATTCATGTGCATTAACGGAGGAAATTGGAAAGGAACAGGGTTCTGAGTTGTCATTAATTTCCCGCACTCATAGGTCCATACATTGGGAATGCTGGCTGTTTATCTATATATATCATTCACATTGGTCTGTTCCTCTATGTAGAAACTTGACCTCAGGTAAAATACAAGCATTGGGAAATTTTTTCTGCTCTAATTCTAGGCAAGTATGTAGAAGGATACTGTTCTTCCAAGAGGCACCTCATAACCTGATGTGGTTTTTTTTTAAAAATATAAAAAACCTCGTAACTGCAAGAGATGACTGTAGAGTTAATACTGTTCATAATTTTGCTTCTTTTCCTCAAAAGACCCTTTCCATGTTCGGTTCTGGTCACCTGCAAGAAAGTGGTCTGCTTTGGTTAAAATATTACAAAGCTGAAGTGGAAAGCTTGGGGGCACCACTTTCCTTCAGCAGGGTGGCCAAGGACACCTGGAGACCCAGCAAAGCAGCGTGGGAAAACCCTGCTGACACGGCCAGTCTCTGCCTCAGCGGGGTCTTGTGGTCTTGAGGAGGAGCAGAGTGTCTCGCAGAGCCTGGAGAGCATCTGGCAAGTTTTGAAAATCAAAATGCTGGGAGCAGGAGAGGGCCTCACCCCACCAGCTGCCACCCCTCGTCTGGGGAAGGTGTCAGGCACCGGTGCCCACCCCCAAACGGGGGGTGAGCGGGGGACTCTCGGTATCTTGCCATGTCCCAGCAAGCAAATGTTTCAGTGGTGCTTCTGCCTTTGTATCTGTTGGTGGGACCACCCCGCCCACGTCTTCTGCCCACCGCCAAGGGCCTCCTCAGGCAGGGGCTGCGCTGGCCCCATGGCAACTGTCTCAGAAGAAGACACCTGTGTTTCTGCTGGTGGTCCACTTGAAAACACCTTTAAGGAGATGAAAGCTTTATTGTCCTTGCACTGTGAAAACACCATCACAACTTCTCTGCTTTTTTCTTGTTCTCTTTGTAAAATATTTTGCTATACTGTTACTCCTCTCCTTCTTCGTTCAAACTTGGAACATTTGTACCCACTTGAATACATATGTAAAATGCTGCTCTTCTTAATTTGTCCTATTTGTCCCTTTAAAATCAACCCTTTCTCAATTTAAACCTGCAAGAGACCTTAAATGTTGCTTTGTTTGAACTTGAGCTCTACAGCATTGGATAACTGGCTCCATTCAACCCAAAGCCTTCAGAAATTTCAGGACCGAGATGGTCCTGGTACAGCCAGTCTGGATACACTCAGGGCATCCGAGCCCCAGCAGCTCCTGCGTACAGCCCCGCGTCACAGAGTCTGGTGTATGGAGTCCATACGGGGTCTGTATGTGTCCCTTCCAGCAGCCTGCGGGCCTCCCTGCCACATTTCCTGGTTTTCCACCGTGGAAGGCACCCGAGCTGGGTGCAGCATATGGAGCTAAGCTGTGTTTGTTTATATACCTACGCAATAAAAACTGGAACCCAGCTGTGTCTTTATGATTTCCTCATGCTACTAATGAGAAAGGCTTCATTAACTGTGCTATTAATTGTTATCAAGGCTGAACAAAAAATAAATTGCCAGCTCATAGATAGGTGTTACATGCACCTGATTTTTAAAGAGATATCAATGTGTCCTGTCCTTCAGACTTAAACTCACAGCTGGACAAAAATACACAGCTTTACCAAATTCCTCCTAGTCACTGCTAGTATGGAAAAGAAAGAAGGTTGAAGAAGGAGACATTGGACTGACAGGGAAAGTTTTAGGCAGTAACTCTACCCTGAACTTGATATGCTTATTTCTATAAGCGAATATCCAGTACAAAAGTTGATTTTTTTTCCCCAAGCTATTTTTATATATTTTTGGTCCAGTTCTCTTCTGTCTACAACTTAAAACCTTCAACAAATAGCCAACAGAATGAGGATGAGAAATCCTCCCTTCAGTCAGCAGCTTTAGGAGGTTTACATCCTACAAAGTCTTATGTGCTCTGAATACAGAGTTACATTATAAGTAGTACAAAAACAGCAATAAAACTTCTAGACAGTATTTTAAGTCTGTGTTTGTATTTTCAGTGTTCCCCTATCTATACAGGTCTCAGGCCTGGGAACTCTCACACAGTCAAATAACTTAGAGTTATTTGAAAGTCACCACAGGATTTGGAATCTTGATTGTATATATCTGGTCATGTATTGAATGTGCTTAAGCAGAAATAGAAATTACTTTTAATTGCAATCAGGCAACTGTACATACCAAAGTCACCGCAATATGCTAAGGAGTATGCTAATGTCCCCCAGCATATGCTGACGCGGTGACACCAAGAGAAAGACAGAGAGACATTTTTTGAGTGGGAAGTAAAACACAAAAGATGAGATCGTGAACTTTAATGAAGGCAGCAGAAATTTGAAATCCAGCCTCTTGCCCAGTCTCACCCTGCCGCACCATGTAGCAGCAGCAGCCGGACCCTGGTAACTGTGTCCCCTCTGAAGCTTCCTCCTGGCTCTCTGCTCTAGGTGGTGTGTGCGGGGGCTTCTGGATACACAAAAGCTCTGCTACAGCAATGGAGGACATCTCACAGCTCCTCTCACAGCCTTTGCTGTAGTGTCCCTTCTAGGATTTTATTCACCAAACAGCGTGGTTTTGCAAGGCATAACGAGTCTTTTGGAAAATTGCTGCTTATTGAGTGCCATTTCTGGAAACCAGTGAAACTGAGGGCCTCCTTTCAAGGTTGGCATGGACCACCAAAACGGATGACGCTTGAATTATTACCTGTGCTCTTTCCAGGTCCACTAATGCATGTGAAAAAGGGAACCTGCCTTCACTGTTATGGTTAACTGCAGAGTTATTGATGGGAATTTTAAAGCTATTTGTCAGGCGGAGGTTAGGGGAGCCAAAAAGGGCAAGAGATTTAAAACAAGTCTGCTGGGTGCTGGCCAATCATGTAGACCAAGAATTGAATGTGGGTGGTCTTGGAAAAGAGCCAGTCGAAATAGGGCCTGGAGATGGTGTCATCTTTGACTCCAACACATTCATATTTTGGCTTTCTAGCAAAGGTTATTTCTTCTCTTTATTCTGCAGTTCAGCACAAACATCTCTCTCATTTTCTAAAATCTGTGGGATGACGTGTTCCACCTGCCAGGTGCAACACAGTTGACCAGAAAATCACAGCAAATTCCTAGAAAGAAAAGACCAAGACCAGGCCCAAGAGAAAGCGTCACACCTGCTAAGTCATCCAGCTAGGAGAAAACTTGGCATTAGGCTCTCAGAAAGGTGTGTAAAAAAATCTTGAAAATTACAAAATAAAGCAGGTTGACGTCAGTGGGACCTGCCCACACACTGAGCTTTGAAACCTACCTTAAAATGTTTGTGGAACTGGTGTAAGATGGGTGTGAGGCTTTGATATCATCCCCTTAGCTGCCACCAAAGTTTTAAGCACGTCAGCTTGACATTTTCCTAGCAGAAGAAGGGATTTTTAAAATTTTTATTTATTATTCTTGTTTTCAGTAGGGGTTGGAAGTGTATATAGGTTTTGTAGCACTTTTGAACTATTGCCAAAATCTGATTCCCACTGAGTCAAGCTGTGCCCTGCATCACCGTGTTGGTATGGCAGGGGCCTTCCCAGGCCACAGAGTCCCAGATGTGCCTCCCACTACCCAATTTTGCCCCAGGTTACAAACACATTTTAAAGATTTTAAATTATGGAGCCAAGCTAGACAACATTGTGGTTCTCATAAGCATGGTCACTTGCTCTGCCTTGCCTGACTTCACTTGCAAATCAGAGTTTCTCATCTCGGGGACTATGATTAACCAACCAAAGGGGCAACCATTTGGCTCTAACCTTGGATTTATTCCATAAATGGTTTCATTCTTAACATATGTCACCTTGAAAGCCTCAGTGATTCATTTATGTTCAAGCATGGTGGAAATTTTTGTTTGTTCCCATAATTGATGCTACTTCAGTTTGTTGTTACTTTGCTACTGTCATGTGATAAAGATTTCAGGGTAGACGCATAGGTGAATTGTAGTGGTGGTTTGGATTCTGTATTAACCTTTGCAGGAAAACATTGCACAGTATGTTAAATGGTATCTTTAGGGGTTATCAAAGGGGTGCAGCTACAGCTGTACCAGCTACAAATAGGCAGAGCTGTCAAAGGCAGAGGATTTGCAATTAACGAAAGAGAAAAATGTTCTTTTCCTTTTTTAGTTCTTCAAATTCACCATTAAATGGCAGGACTAGATACAGAGCATTTCAGAAGAGCTTACTGGATGCTGCTTAGGGCTAAGAAAATAAAAGTGATTTTTCAGTACATCAGCCAAACAAAGCAAATCAGCTCAAAATCCGTCTGGAGTGAACTAAGTTACAAAAGATTTTAAATTCATTTCTTCTGGGAGGAAAAAAAAATCAAAACTAAAAGGCAGCATTAATTTCTGCACAAAATAACCCCTTCAACCTGAACAAAATGCTGATTTCTGGACTTGTGGAAGAAAAGCAAACAGAAAGGGAAGTTAGGGCATTAAAAACTGCAAGAAGAAATGTCCCCCTTTTCTAACCATTTCAGGGCTGAAAGGACTCCCTGGGATGTGGGTAAATTTATTTCTTTTCCTTCCCCTACTTGAGGAGAGTTGACTCCCACCTCCCAACCTCCAGTTTTATGAATCTCTTCCCCAAACAAATGTGTTTCCAGCCCAGAGAGTTCTAAATCTCCCGATGATTCCAGGAAGACCAAGGCCACATTTTTCAACGAATTTACTATTTGCCAATATACATACATGACTCTGCCCCAGTGTAGCACAGAGTATTATAAATATCACTTATCCAATACATTAAATGTCTATTTTTAAGTTGCTTGCCTGTGCTTTAAACAGTGAAAGCAAGTAAGTCCAACTGAACTGGTGTCTGTGAAGTTGGGTTAAAATGTTGTTCTTGAAACACTGAAGGCTTTCAGTGGGGCTGGAGCAGCCAGGTGCAGGTAGAGATCTGGCCACCTCATGAGCTCCTCTGAAAGGGACCAAAGAGGGTCAAATGTCCTGAGGCCACAAAGCATGCAGGCTTCCTCACTGCAGCGTGCTGGGAAAGGGAAAAATCTTTCCGATTTTCCTTTTTTCTTGAGGTTTCATTGCACTTGTATAGGATGGAGAGCAAGAGGGAAAGTATTTTGTAATCACTCTGCTTTGAACACCAAAATGTCTCCCCGTGGCACTGATTCTTTGACAAAAACATCTGAAATCACTGTTGATGGGGTGGAGCAGTCGCTGTCCAAGCCTGAGCCCAGCAAGCTGGTGCATCCAGATACGTGGGGCTGGGGATGGGCAGCACCACAGGCACTGGGACAAAACCAAACACACCCTGCAACAACAGCAGGGGATAACCTACCCAGATAGGATTGGTCCTCTTGACTGCACTGGCTAGCAGTTGACCAAGGCAGTGAATCCTAAATGTTTTGCAATCTTTTTAAAAATCTTTTCCAGCATAACAGTGGCTGTTTTCCACACCTGTCCACTTTTATACTCATAATGAAACTTTCACTTGTCATACTTGTGGCATTGTGTATGTTAATGGGAAACTATTTCCTTTTGCTAGCTTTAAAGCTGTGGGATCTTTGTCCAATGGTCTCTTGTCCTTCTGTGACTGAGAGCAACACTGTCAGGTAGGTGTGTCTTCCTCCGATGTGCTCTGCCCTCGTTTCATGTACGGCACCTCATGTCGGAAGCAATGAGGGACTGAAGCCAGGCTCTGCCCTCAGTGAGGAGAAGAGAGCCAAGCACATGTGGAGGAACATAGATTGGATGGGGGAAATCTTTAGTCTCCACGTTCATCTACCTTGGAGGACCTTTGTCTGTCACACTGGAAGAGCAAGACAGAGACATCGTTGCATCTGCAAAGCAAGATATTCAGCCCCTGGTGGCACTCAGCAAACACCAACCAAAGAAAGGACCCAACATTTATGGGCTACTAGCTGCAAAACACAGACATAAACAGAATCTCCTTTAGCGGAGGAGAAAGCAAAGGCCTGTCTGTGTGAAAAGATGGTTTTAGCTATCAGCAGCTAAATTGGTCTTTAGATGTTCCTGAGGTATTTATAGAGCTTCTGGAAAGGGATTTGAAAATATGCTATAATTAAGCATTTGAACTGGAATAATGTTATGATAAATGATCCTATGGAGGTCCCAAACACCTTAAATAGCCACTCTGTGCTCCTAAAGCAGAATGTTATTGGCTCTGATCTTGATTTAATGTCCTCAAAAGGGACTTTAAAAACAAACACAGGACAGAGAAGTCAAGCATCAGGTTTTTATTTCAGAATTCAAAAGCCTAATGAGGTAAGGAAGCTACCAAGAGAACTATAAAAAGAAAGGCAAAAGGTTGAACAGTCAACGAACTTGAATAGGAGGTGGCTGCAGATGCTCATGATATACAACACAGGGCAACTGCTAAACTTTTTATTTAGATGTTAATCAAATCCTTTCAAAATAGAAGCAAGAAAGAAGGGATAATTCCTTTTCCTGTACTTCATCAGTTTGCAGTGGGAGCACCCATCAGCTGTCAAAGAGGCTGATGGCTGCGGGGTGCTTGCCTTCCATTCTGGTAATAAGGTTTTGATGAGGAGTGCACTTTTTGACAAAATAATTGTATTACTATCTGTACTACTATATGTACTACTAACACAGATGTAGCTGAACTGGCATAAAGGTATCTTTTACCACCAATACATTGGTCCTTAATGATGATTATTCAGTAGCCATAAAATACATTTTCATCAATATAACTTCAGTCATGTTAAGGAGACCATGCAGTGCCCGGCCATCTCAGGCCTTAGTTAAACTGAGAGGGCTTTACTACCACAGAGAAACCTTGCAAAAAGCAGCAAAGATCACTCTGAAAACAGAAGATGAGAACAATTTTATGGAAGTCTCTCCCAACTGCATTTGGGTCAGATGGCAAAATAACAGAAATTTCTGGCACATGTCATGTCCTTGAAAATGTCAAAATGCAGAAAGCAAAAGCAGCCACATTTTTTTTGGTCACAGATGACGTGCCAGTGGTAATCTGGTGCATCTTAAAACAGCCTCAACTTTACACAGATTCTTACGTGAATGGTAGAAACGATTTCTGCATTACATGGCTGTACAAACCAGCAATGTTAGCAAAAATACGTCAGTCAGAAGTATGGTAGAGCTACCACTTGAGCCTTGGCCTTTTAGGAAATCCTTTCTACCTTAGACATGTGTTAACTTTCAGAATGACTGGGTGAATTTTGGAAGAGCAAAGAATCCAAAATGCAGCTGGCAATGGACAGTTAAATCTTTAACATTTTGTCACATCCTCACTTGGTGTGGCTGCTCATCAATGCTGAAAGAACTGTAACAATTAACATCTCCTAAGAGACTTCATAGGTATTCCTTCCTTACTGTGCAACTACAAATAATACAACATTTTGATTTAAACTGTTTTCAGAGGTGGGATAGCTGGCAGGCCTTTAGGAGACAAATGCAATAGTAACAATGAATGCTATGGTGAAAATACCAGTGAATTTTCTATGGACAGCCTTTTCTATCATCTTGTCTGCTGGCTTTTCTGACAAACTCGGGACACTATTTTTTGAAGTGTCTGTCTAGTTATGGTTTTTCTCTCTCCATAATGAAGGCTGGAGCTCAGGCAGGTTTCCCTGTCCTCCAAAGAGCCACTCAGAGCAAAGTGGGTAATCCAAACAATTCCAACACTACACATGCCAAACAAATACCCTGACATCATCCTCATTTGCCACGTAAAATCTATAGCAAGCGCAAACATGCTTTTACTTTCTTTCAATTCAGCTTTAAGTATGCACAAACTTACCTTAACCCACTGTAGGAGAGATGGTCTTGCATATATTTTCCTCTTCCTGTTTTTCTATAAATAAGCTGAGTTTTGCAACATTGTCTATTAAACTAACACTGTTTTCCTTAACCTCTGTGACAGACAAACTGGATGGGATGTAGCATGTGATCATGGGGTGAGTCTGTGGTACTGTTATCTACAGTAAGTCCCAACTCTACAAACAAATTTTTGTTGACTTCAGTGAGCTGAATCCTGCCATGAAGTCTTTGGGCTGAGCAAATGAGGATATCAAAGTGTGGATCCTAAGGAGACCTATACCTTAAGAATATTAACAATGCTGTAAGAATATTAAATCTGAATTCTCCTGACTTCTGTGTATAGAGTCAATCTTTGGTTTAACATTACATTAATGGCATTTTTATGTTGTCATTCAGATGCATGAACCAAACATGCCAACACGCACATACAGATGTTAAGAGTACTTTAAGTTCCTCTAAGATTTTGTAAGCATAGGGGATAAAACTAAATGGAACAATTATTCTAGCATAGTATTATATACAGTAACGTCCTGAATAATTCCAGATGTGTGGTGTCTCAAAGAAGTGAAATCAATCAGTCAAAAGCAATTGGTCCAGTGAAATTACAAACGTGTGTGTGGAAATAATAAGAAATGAGGGCCTTTGACCACTTCTGTGATTTTTTAAGAGCCGCTAGAGGTTCTTTGTTTGGGGTGGGTTGTTCATTTAGCATCTTGGCTTTGCTTAAACAGCCAGGAGACTTTCATATCTGAATTAATGTGTCTTTTTTGCAAGAAGCTGACATGGCATATTTTCATTTCCCCTTAATATGTCTGTGTGCATACATGTATGTGTGCATATATATATCTCTGTATCAAATAAATACGTATCTGTCAAAATGAATTTCACTGTGAAATACCTTCTTGTAGAGAGTCGTGACTAGGTTTCAGAGCCTGGCAGGGTCTTAATCCAATCTTCAGCACAGCAATGACAGGATATGCCCTGAGCTGTGGCTTGAAGCAGCTCCGCAGTTCTTCCCCCGGTACAGAGAGACAAAATGAATGATCTGTATTTCCTAATGGAATCAGTTAAAAGAGAGTTATGTCCAGCTGAGGCCACCACCTCACCTCAGCTCTCTGATGGATGGAAAAGCTGTGAGCTCTGATATGGTTTTGATGTAGCTGCTGCTTTGCTGTTTCCTTTCTTTTTCTCCTTAAGTCAAAGCAGGGTCCAGATCCATTGGAGGGCTACTCTTCCCTCCACCCCTGAAAGCTGCTACACAAGCAGTAACTCACCCCAGCCCACTTGACTGTGTATCGACTCTGTGCGGTACCGATCCTCAGGGCACACAGATGCCTTCCTCCCTCCCCTGCCCTCGCATTCCTCTTATGGACTGGGCCTTTATCCCACTCCCTGAGCTCTGCAAGGAACACCAGCCCACTCGATGATGCAGCCAAACACCAGTGATAGCTCAGCACTGCTCTTCTGCCCTCACTCTTCTGCCTTGGCACTTCATCCAACACCTCCCCCCAGGAAGAAGCTTACAGCCCCCTGACACTTGCTTTTTGGAGTTTGAAGTCTCTTTTTCATCGAGCTGGGCTCACGTCCTCAGCCTGAAAAGGAGAGTGTCTGAGGAGAGCTGGAGTACACGTTCAAGATGTATGTCCAGCTCTTGTTTATGTACAGCTAAGGCGAGAACACGATTGCATCTGTGTATACAAATGCATTCAGACTCCAGGGAAATTCAGGGTTCAGACTTGCTGCTGGCCCCTCTTTCCTACTGTGAACAGAAGGGAAACCCACACACCCCATGGAGCAGCTCTGGGTCTGGGTCTGGATCTCGCAGCTGGCTGTATTTATAATACGCTTAGGAGTAACCAAATCCCATTCTGTGACAAAGATGATCGTGATGATAACAGGAACACGCTCTGCTTTTCCTGAGCAGTCAAGTTCATGGCTCTGTGTGTTGTGCAGCAGTTGCATGAGAGAAAATACAATTTATGGGCTGTATGTTTGTTGTCTATGAGTGTAAGACTTCATAAATAATTCTAATAATTTAAATCAACAGAATCATGACTTTTCCTTTTTAGGGTGAGCAGCTACTTCTTCAGATGGCAGTAAACAATCTCTGCACAGTAGATCTCAGTAATTAGACAAAAGAGACCCTCAGAGTGTGTCACCAGTGTTGGGAAACTCCTCTTGGATTTAACCACCTAGTTCTCAGTTTTATGGATAACCCTAATGTCAGCCATTAAAAATTAGCTGGTGAACGAAAGCTTTAAGCAAGACAGGCTATGAGCATAATAAAGAAAATAATATTAATCAGGACCATGTTCAGCTTCCTACTGCTCTTGGTGGCTTCCCACTGGGCCTGTTTAATGTCTTTGCTTGCAGTGGGCACGGAGCAACTGGAGGGCAGTGAGCTGGCCACGGAAGTCAGCAGGAGCTTTCCTCTGGCCTTTGGTAGAGCAAGGCACTTGGTAATTCACCTGGACTTCTCAACAGAAAATCACAGAGCTACAGACAGGACCTTGGTATAAAGTATTAAAGTGTTTTTGGTAAACAAGGGAGCACAAAGCCACATTGCAAATTCATCAGGTTTGCTCTATGTATTTCTAGGGCTCTCTGAGGATGACAACAACATGATCTCTTTGAAGTTGTGCAATAGCCATGGGCAAATCCGAGCTACCAGTTTGCTGTAGGAACACCAGGGGAGCACCTCACCAGCGCTCACCCTTGCTCCCCTGCTTCGCACACGAGAGCTGCCCGGCAAAACTGGCCAGCCCTGCGCAACGTGTGGTGCAGCTCCAGGCCCGTAGACTACAGCTGCACCTTGGCTGTATCTTGTGCTGCCAAAAGGCACTGGAAGGGGTCCAGCCACCTCGCAAACTCTCTTCCCTGCAAATTACCACAGCTCAAGGTTTGCGACGACTCAGCCAGGTGGACAGTATGTTGCTTCTCATTTTTGGAAGCCAAGCAAAGGACTTGACTGACTTCCAGCTAGAGCTGCAGCACATAACTTATGTTAGTGTGTGGAGTATTTGGCAGGAGGAATCCCCCATAGCAAGAGTACAAATGCACTGGCCCGAAGCCCCAGTATTTATCAGAACCAGAGGAGCCTTTCAGCGCACGCAGGAGTGACTACAAGGCCATCCTTTCTGGAGGAATTTCAACCTCCAGCCCCAGTGGAGAGGCAACCCTAATGGGGCTGGGGCTGGGGGGACACAAACCCTGCCTGATAGTTTCTAGACAGACTTGTGCCATTTCAGTAGCCTTTAGTCATGGGGGATTATGGTGCACAGGAACAACATGGGAATGCAGCTTCAGCTGTTTAATAAGGAAGGAGATTTTGCTGTGCTTATAAAACTAATCAGAGTGTGTTTGTCTCTAGTTTCTGTAACATTTAGGGGGGAGGAAACAAGGACTTTGTGGAATTGCACTTGTATCTCCAGTGCATGGGATGGTTTTGGAGCAAGAATCATGTCCTGTCAGAAGTGGGTAAGACAACGGGGAAAAGGTCGATGGCAAATTTGGCAGTTTCTGTACCATTCAGTGGAGAGATGAGTTGATTTTAGATGCACTGAAAGCTTCCTCTGCATTACCCATCCTGTGACACAGTGTCCTGTGCCAGTGGGAGTCAGATGATAATAAACAGCTTTGCTTATTCACTGGGTTAGAAACCCTCATCTGGGGATAACTTTTCCATCCTCTTTAATGACAAAGTTAGAAAAGTGGAAGCATGTTTGCAAGTGAGTGAACAGAAAGGAAGGAAAACTGAAAAGCTAAAAGCCAGCTCTCCCAACAAGATTTTCAGTATCATACAAACCATGATAAAATGTGAAATCATTCTCTTCTTGTCCATCCAAGGAGCTCAGTGAGTGAGCCAGGAGTGAGGGAGCAGGTCTGGGCACAGACGACCTGCAAGGCAGCATGAGATAGGCCTTGGGGGCTGCAATGGGGCTCCCTTGGGCAGGGGTGTGCACAGGGTCCAGAGCGCGGCTGCTCAGGGCCATCTGGGACTGTACACCCAGGGCCCCAGTTATGGCTGAGTTGTTTTTTGTAGCAAGGTGAATCAAAGGTAGGAGACCAGGGAAGACAGGTTGCAAACATGCAACCTGGGCCTCCAAAGGGGCATCTGCATCCCCAGGCAGGCTGAGACACTTTGACTGGACCTGTGGGTGAAGATGGACAGTACATCTTGTAGCTCAAGCATGTGCTACAGGATTGGACTCCTGTAGGCAGAGATTTTTCTGTCCTGTGCTTAGTCTCTGGTGGTGTTGGGCATGCCTCCATGAAGGCTTCAGCAGCTGCCTTTTCACCAGCAGCCTGGGAAGTGGTAGGGGCAGCTCATGGGGTCGATGGGGCAGCTGTGGTGGCCAGGGAAAGGCAGTCCACCTTTCCTTACAGCAAGTTCTGCTCTCATTGAGGTGCAGAGACTGACCTCTGTGTGGGCATACTCTGCAGATGAGTATTTTAATGTGACTGTCACCATCGCCCTGTCTTCGTGACCAAAATAATTTGGTTTTAAGGCATTTTCAAGCAGTAACCACAGGATATTTTTAACTGACTTGTGCTTGCAGGAAAAATATAGTGACTTTTATTTAAATACAACCTGAAATTACCAAGCCCACGTTTATAGGGCATGTCAAGTGGGATGTGTAATACCAACATGTTCTACAATCGTCATGACATAGCTATATATGGTGGAACACCCATTTTATATAAAAATCCCTGTGCTGAGCACGAAGTGAATGGCTTTTCCACACCTGATGCTTAGAGGGGGAACGCCATAAAATCAGCTGCTAAAGAGGCTTCTGTCTGTTTTGCTGCCATACTGTGCTGTCCAAAATAATACTCTCCCTCGGCATGCAGCAGCTTAACATCTGCTTGTCATGAAGGTGATGCCTTGCACAACACAGAGGCCCTTATGCATGGAGGCTTTGGGAAAGAAACCTTCACCAGCGTTAACTATTGATAAACAGAGCTGCCTCCAGCCAGACCCAGGTCATCTGCACTGGGGCCATCTAAAAGTTTATCGCTCTTGGTCTGGCTGTTGCTGGAAGTTGTCGCTCCTGTTGCAGGGGTAACTAGGAGGTGGTGTGCCATTGGGTCTGATGGCAACTCGCATCATTGGTGGCCAAGAGGTGGCACATGAACCAGTCCATTGCCCTTGCTCTGAGGGGTTTGGCAGACAAACAGGGCTGCAGGCTGGGGCAGTAAATCAACTGAGTCTGGCTCATGGAAGCTCAGCCAGACATGTCTGGACCCCCTCACAGCAATAAATTCCTTATGCTTGTACAGAGAAACCAGTTCTCATGGGCCAAATGGGAAGAACAGAGCCCCCGTAGGCTCAACACAGACATTGCAGACTGAGGGTCATCCTAGGACCACCTGGCACTTGAGCCATCTTCTTACTCAATGCCAACCACACTGACTCTGCTGAGGTGGTTTATATCAGCCTTGGGTCTGGCCCTCAGGCTTTACACAGGCCTCCCAGTGATTTTAACCAGCATGTGGCATGTAGCACATTGTAGGTTTCTCCATTGACATTTCACATTATCCACTGTTGCCTAACCAGGAAGGCTCCATCCAGTTTAATTAATCATTTGCACTGAGCTCCACAGACAAAACTGCAAATTATTAGGAATTTGGTGTCTAAAAGTAGGATGGTGCAGTATCAGAACCCCCATCTTCATTTATGATTTAAAAAAAACCCCGATTAATTATAACAAGCCATTGGAATCACCATCCTTCTTCTTCCAAGGAAAAAGTTACCATCATAAATAACAAAAAAATAACCAACACAGAGAAATATTGCATGCTCCTGTCAAGTGCAGAATTAACTGAAGATATCATTATGCCTGTATTATACCTATCAAACTCAGAAAAACATGAGGATCTGAAACAGAAATAATAGATAGGAGAAATCAGCCAGAGGCACATACAGACATGATATACCGTGGAGGGATTTTTCAGGCTTTGGTGACAGAAGACATTTGGATTCAGAAACATTTGCCAGGGGCCATCACTTGCTGGGAAAGCTGAGACCATAATGCCTTTCAGTTCTTTTTCAAGGCAGCCTGACATGCACATCGCCATGCAAGGCTAACACAAGTTAATGAAACAAGTGGCAGTATTTTACAATCCGTGCAATCACTGAAATGATTTTTCTAGCATATCCTTTGTTGCTGTATTATTGCTGTGGACTCTTTTATACTAGGGTGGATCTGGACCTACTGCATCACCATTTATGAAGCCAGTATGTTCATCTGATCACAGGAATTTTTGGTGTATGTGTTCTGGTTTAATAAATGAATGTTGATTGATAAAGAAAAAACCCAAGGAGAAGGGAAGGAAGAATGGCTCAGTCTTTCATCTTCTGAGAAGGTTATTGTGGGACAACGCAGGAGCCACGGGTGCCGAGCCGTGTGACGTGACAGCCTGCAGAGCCTCTGACAAATGGCCTTTGACAAGAGCAATTGACAAAAGCAAGAGCCAGTGCCTGAATTTTAAGGACTTTCTGCTTTATTTTTTTCCTTGCTTTCAGGAAGGCTGTTGTCAGACAGCTGTTTGATGCAAAGCAGACTGATATATTATACAGTCCCTGTGCGGATCTGAGGGACATGAACGTACGATCTAGCCCACCCTCTTGCTGCCCATCTTCACTACATCACACGCAAGGTGCCCGGCGGCCCTCACCCAGACTCCTGCCTTGCTTCAGTTCTGGTGGGTCATCTCCCACCTCTGAGGGGTCCGTGAGGAGAGCTACATGCATTGCATTAACAAACAAGCCCTGCCTGATTTCCCCATGGTACTTGAGGGGAAATTCCCTCTAAACATCTGTAAAACTCATTTAGACTTTTCCTCCTAACCCCCACATAAATGCTCCTTTTTGCAGGGCCTGGAAAAAATAGACACAACTTCTGAATGTGGAGAAGACGGTTTATCACACTAACCAAAATTAACTCATTTTTACCCTGTCCTACATTTGTTTGCTAGGGGCTGCAGTATCCTTGGGAGAGAAACCATCTTCATTGTGGGTATCTGCACAGCACTTAGCATAAATTCCTCGCTGGTCCTTGACAAGTCTTCCAGGCATTCCAGCTACCCACATAATATATTAAAGCAACAAGTAGCTCTCTCACAGGGCTTTAGCTGGGACAGGCTTGCGTTGTTCATTCCTCTAAAATCCCGTTCTCTTTGTTTCCTTCCAAATATTTAAACAAATAGTATTTTCATTTCAGGCTTTTTAACTCTTTACCACACCTTGTGGGATCTTCCCAAAGAAAAGTGCTGGGATTCGCAAATCCTGATGCTCCTGGTTAGCGGATATGTGCATGTGGAGGACACACACCCAGAGCTTCATCTGTGCCTCAAGAACTCTATATAATCCTACCTCTGACTCTGTTTTCCCAGCAGGTATTTATCCCCTGTCTCTGTTTTCATAGCAGACATAAGCAACAAGCTTGGAAGGCAATCAACACTTGTGGACTATGCCAGCTTCAGAGTTGCTTTACACACGTAGAGTTGCATAGAGGAAAAACTAGTCCTATCCTTTCAGTTCAGTGGTTTCACCTTAAAATAGAACCTATAGCTTTGCCTTGAAAAATCAGCAGCATAAGACTTCGTAGCCAGCTGGTGACTGATACCATTTCAGTCAAAATACTGGAAATGCAGGATGGGAAGGGATGGGCTGGGCTAGACCCTCAGTGGTATGGACAGCCAAACCCTACCTGAGAGTTCAGAAAGGCAAGCAGAGAGTTCAACCTCCATGTAAGACTGTGCTCAGCATCTATGAAAAAAATGAATATCAGGAGTAAAAGTTTCCAAAGCCATCACTGCAGTGTGCCACAAGGAGAAAACAAGAGGGGTCAGGGAGAAAATTAAGTTTAGTAAAGCTGGAGAAACAAAGAAAGTCTGGAGGTACAGTTGGTGAGAAAGGAAGTGAATTGTGGTCTGCAAAGAGAGCTTGGCTGTGTGGCATCTAGACTGTGTCTGGAGGGCCTTGGACAAAGCTTGTCCATCAATTAGGGTTAGAGTTAGGGTAAGGTTTTGGGATTAGAGAGGCTGACAGAAAAAGACTGTAGGTGCAATTAGCACACAGACAGAAAGGGAAATTTGGGTTGACAGGAAAGGCTGACTGTGAGATATTTTTCAGCTTGAGCAAAGCCCTTGTCTAGAGTTTGATCATGAATTAGGACTACGTTTGAGAGAGGAAGAAATCAAAGACTTGTGGCTGGAATTAGGATTGAAAGAGGCTGGCCATCGACGTTATGGGTTGTTCATAGAGCTTGACTGTGAGATATTTCTCCTTAGGGCAATACCTAGATGAGCTTGTCTGAGGGTAAATGTTCATTTTACCATTAGGTTGGTCATTAACATTGTGGTTGAAAGAGGGAGAGGGCCTTGATGTTCAGTTTTCATGTGGATGTAAAAGAGCTGCCCCACGTAACTGATAGCTGCAAAGAGAGCTTGGTTGCAAGATATTTTGTCTGGGCTATGTCTGGGTGACCTGTCCAAATGTCATCCTTCATGGATGGTTACAGTTAGGGTTAAGGTTGAGGGGTGGAGGTAGCATGGAAGTACAGTTGTTGTGTGCAACAGGAAAGTTGTCTGCAAGAGAACTTGGCTGTGAGATATAGTTTTTGCATGGGATATCTGGAGGGCCATGTTCAAAGGTTGTCCCTCAAGTAAAGGTAGGGGTAGGGCTAGGGTTGAGAAAGGAAGGTAGCCTGGAGTTGCAGTTGACTTGGGGATGGAAAGGGGCTGCCTAGAGGAAGTGTGGTGCCAACAGAACTCGGCTGTGAGTTATTTTTCAATTTGGGCAATGTCTAGTGCACTTTGTCCAAATGTTGATCATCAGTTAGTGTTAGATTTGGAGTTTGGGTTAAGAAAGGGAAATGGCTGGAGTTGCTATTGCCTTGGGGTGGAGAAGGCATCTGTGAAAAGGAAGTGTGGCTGCCAAGAGAGCTTGGATGCAGGGTATTTTTTATTTGGGCAATGCCTGGGGCTCCTTGCCCATAAATCAATTGTCAGTTAGTGTTAGGTTTAGGGCTGAGAGAGGGAGAAATCATGGAGCTGCATTTGACATCAGGATGGAAAGGGAAGTGTGGGTTGCTGAGAGAGCTTGGCAGTGAGATATATTTTGTCTGGTTACCCTTTCCAAAGGTCAGCCATCCATTACTGTTTAGGTTAGGTTAGGATTAGGTTTAGGGTTCAGAGTGAGCCCAGGGTTGCTGTTGGAGAGGGGCTTGAAGGGGACTGCCAAAGGGAAGGGTGGCCTGTGAAGAGAGTTTGGCTGTGAAACAGATTTATCTGGGATATATCTGCGAGACCTTGTCTAGCAGTCTGCCTTCCACCACGGCTGTAGCTGAGAGAGAAAGCCTAGTGCTGCTTTTGGAAAGGGGCCACCTGCGGAAAATCTTGGCTGCAAGTCAAAGACAAATAGTTCAGGTCGTCCCATTCAGGTGCTCCCTACTTGTCTGCAGCATAGTCCAGACCCCACACTGAGCAACTGGTGCAAATCTTGAGCATTTCTGAACCAGTTTGGGTCTACCATTTTTTGTCCATATGCAGAGAATAACAGAAAATGGTAGTGTAAGCTTGAGGTTATTTTTTCTGTTTAACCTCCTCCTAATGTCTCAAATATAAATTTGTTCCTGTGTGTTGCATGGAGCCCTTACCTGGATTGCCGTGATGGTTTGAAAATAAACATTGTTTCTCTCAGTCATGATTTGGGAGTGAAGCTGTGGGAGTTTTATTAATACAGATTGGCTCAACTGCCAGGTTTTAAACAATTCTGTCTAAGACCAGTTCATTCCACCTCCCTTCTGCTACACCCCATTCCTGCATCTAGCCCCTTTTCAGGGCTATTTGGTCCTGTCCCCTCTGACAGCTCACAGGAGAACTCAGGGGCTGGGCCTGGCTCATGGGACATGGTCACAGGGTCCTAGCGTAGCACTGCTGCTGAGGACAAGCTTTTCTGGAGAAAGTGCTTGGGCAACCTTGCAAGAAGGTATTTTCCCAGCTGCAGATTGAGAGATGGCCTCTTCCCCATCACACTCCCTGGGCCGTGAGGAGTGTGGGGTGCACTGGTGTGCAACAAAACTGGAAGCTCAAGAGTCAGGACGACTGCTGGGAGAAGTGACTCCTGTATCTCACCAAATTCATTGATTAAAATACTACCTACTTGAGCCTCGCTGCCAGCATCCTCTTCATGGGGACAAGTCCCTGACATTTAGGGGAGAAAGAGAGGGCGCGGCTCACCAAAGACACCACATCTGCTTGCAGCTGCTCTCTGCAGAATTTAGCTATCACCTGTAGAGGATTAAGTGGCACAGGGGATGTTTTGGAGTGCTACCTTTACCCATTCATCTAGTATCTTTTGGAAGGAGTTAATCATGTGCAGAGCTTCCAGGCTCCTGTTCAAGCCAGGTTCAAGCATAACATGAAGTCTAAGAGCAGCGCTTACACTGTAAGTGCTGTGAGGATGCCATCAGGGTTTTCCTTAGCTGGCTTTACCCTGCTCCACAGTGCCTAATATCACTGCTTGCCCAGGGTGTGCATACCTAAAAAAGTGCCAGTTCACATTTTGGGGTTTTTGCTTTGTTTTGTTTTTTCCCATGGAAAGGGAAAACAGTCCCAACCCAGTAAAGCACATGCTAACCTTAAATTCATGTCTATAACACATGTTTTTCTGGACTGGGGCTAACACAGACTTTTTCTTAGCTAGTCAGTGGCAGCCTTACACCAATTCAGAGGATGCAGCAGTCCAGTAGGATCTATTTTACAGACATGCCCCGGGGTTTTAAACTGTCTTGGTCTTTTACATAATTTGACCAAAACCCAAAAAGCTGCTGTATGGCTCCTGTACTTGATATTTTGGGGCTGTGTCCTCTTGCACTGAAATAGGTGAGACTGAGGAAACTTGCCAAGACTCTCAGAAGTAAGAAAAACAGGAGAGACTAGTCATTAAAACACTTAGCACCTACTTCAAATGCAATTTGCATCTCTGTTGTATTGTAGAAAGACTAGCTAAATTTTCTCAGTGACAGTCAGATATAAATGAGATGTATCCCCATTTTACACATAAAGAAAAGGAAATAAAGATTGTAAAAGCCCAGTTTTCATGCCTGCAAGGGGCCCAGTATTCCTCTTAGAGATAGTGAGTTTGTGCCTTTGGAAACACTGTAGGAAACACCTGGTGGGATATACATCCAGCCCATACCCCCGAGGGAACAATGACTCAGAGTAAAACCTCCCATGTAGGCATCCCTGCTGTGTTCCCACCCTGCTGTCCTTGCTAGACTACATCAGCTCATCAAGAAATTGCAGGCTGCTCCTCATCATCATGGAAACTCTGTTCTTCAAGAGGAAATCAGAAATGCTATTTTCTTACAAGTCCTAGAATATAGGTTCGCTTGTGTTTCCCTCACGATCTCTACTGGGAAACAATGACAGAAAAAATTATGCCTGACTCATGCCTTTACTGGTTCATACCTGAGGAGCCCCAGTACTGGGAAGAGCTGTGCAGATAGTCAGGGAGAGCTGTTATTCGGTGGGTTGAGGAACATTTACATGTCTCTTCACACAGTGTCTTGGCATTTCACGGGCTGTGGTGCAGCCAAGCTTCTCACAGGAAGTCATGGGGGGCAACCTAGAAGCCCTTCACCCTGAAGTCACACAGCTGCTGTCAGTGGAGAGCCCCTTGGATTTTTCCTGGTCAGAGTATCCAGGAGAAATGGGTGCTTAGCACAATTTGTTGTCATAAGTTAGTAAGCAAGGCCCAGCAAGCTAGTACCATCTTATGCAAAGCTTTCAGGCCTTTCACATTTCTGCTTCCAAGCGCAAGAGGACAGGAAAGTACCAGGTGCGTAGGACTCCTTGCCCTATGTCCCAAGCAAAAGCAACCCCGTTCTTGGGGCAGCTCAAAAGCTTGGCAGATACCAGACCTGCCACCAGCAGATACCAACCTATGTATTGCAAGGAGAGATGGCACCAGACTAGGGGCTCAGGGAGCCTGCATCCCAGGCTGCTGCTGAAGGAGCTGCAGCCCAAGGATCACAGCCCACCCAGGGCCACCATGAGGCTCATAATGCAGTCCCATCCTATACTGCACACCTGCTATGTCCAGCTAGACCCTGTACTTTCTTGTTCATGCAGCCCCAAAACAGCACAGCTTGGTCTATGCATTTGTTCTGCCCTTCACAATCCCTGGTAAACTATGCTCCCGTGCCAGAAGATCTTGTAATCTAAACAGGATGAAAAATACAAACAAGACAGGAGGATGTCCCCTCAGGAGAGAGGGACATGGGGGATTGACGAGGGGAGGAGGGAGGGATTGATTGCAAAGAAAGGTTGTATGGCAATCATTGGCCTAATAGAACTAAAATAGGACAATTTCTTATTCTGAAATCCGTCAGTGCTGCTTTGGGTGACCTTTGGCAAATCAATTCATCTCTGTCAGTGCTTCTAGTAAATGGGAATAATACAGCCTTGCTGTCTGGAGAACCCTTGGTAATTCTCAGATGAAAGATGTTTTTACTGGTACCAGTATCATCCTTCATTGTCATTAGCATGATAGCAGATCCATCACCTAGCAACAGAGCAGCAACTCTTCCTGCTCTTATTGTCCAATATTTTTCTTGAATTTTGGCTCTATAGCACTCTGCTTTTCATTTGGAGAGACTTTACAGCTTGTGACTGTTCTTCTTCCCTTAATGTTGCCTGCTATGGACAAGCACAGCTGCCATCTCCCAAGTGCCCCCCTGCACCCTTTCACTCCCTGCTTTTATCTCTTCCCAGACCTTGCTGTACATGCGAGTGGTGAGAGAGTATCCCCATCAGCTGACACAACAAACTACATCTGCTTCTCTTAGCTAAGGCACCCCAGCAGAAATCTTGAACTTTAAAATGTAAGTATAAACTTTAGGTAACCTTTAAAATATAGTTAGTTATCAGATTTGCACAAATTACAGGGGAAAAAATGGTAATCAGGAAACTTTCTAAAATTTTGCAGAAGCAACCATTTTCACAGACATTCCAGGCATCAGTTTCAAGGACAAAGACGCATGTACATAAATAACACCAACCACTGAAGGTCAGGAGTCCTGCCAAGTCCTGTGATGCTTTTAGACGTGTGATAGGAGCAGTCCTTCTGCCCTCAAGTGGTACATAGACCAACCTAAACCACTAAAACCATTAGCATCAGCAACAAATTGGAGAGAGGATCAAAGGGAAAGACAAGGATAGGAAAAGCACTGTCCTTCCTTATCCAAGAAGGTCATTCCTAATACTTATTATTTGTGCAAGCTAGTTTTTATATCATTACTTAAGGGAAGCAGTTTTAAAAGAAACAACCAAAATCTCCAGTGCTTGAGTCTGGGTCAGAACCTGAATCCAAGATCAGATCTGTCGGTTCATTACTGTGACGAGCCATAAGTTACCTTACCTCCACTGAGTTCAGTGAAGCATCACCAACTCCCTTCAGTTGGGGATTTGGGCTAAAAATACTTTTAGTTATTTTTTTAAAGTGCCTGTCTCTTTGATTTGAGGGAGGACAATCCTGTAGCCTAAAACATGAAGATGCACCAGTTCTGCTTGTACTGCAAGATACAAGGACTGGTACCCCACTGCCCTTTGGGGGTGAGAGATCTGGTAGATTTGGCTTCTTTCCTTGGAATGACTGCTATAAAACAGCACTGTCCCTGGGTCATCAGTCTGACACTTCACAGGAGGATGATGTGCCAGCAGGATGTTTATTGCCTAGTAAACCGCATGCTGTTCCCTTTGGTTGTTGCTGTAAGGCAGAGTGATTGCTGGCATTCAATGCATATACAGCTCCTTTCTAGGGGAAGGGACAGAAGGGAGTCTGCATTTCAGATGTTTCTGGGCGCCAGTGCTGTGGGAGAAACCCTCCCTTTCTCCCTCAGATGATGCCTATCAGGAGGAGCACAGATGTTTGCTCATGGAGCTGATGCATCCATCATCATTAGGTTTCCTTTTAGAGAAAACTCTGTAAGGACCATTGCTTTTTCCATAGTGTTTGTGCTTTTGAGTGAGTTTTTGTGTGTGTGTTTCTTTCTTAAAGGTACTCTGGTCTCATGTGTGAAAAGAAATTATGTTTTTGGTGTCTCAGTTGGCTGTCAGGATCCATTTCTCTGACCTCAGCTTCCCTGAGTCTCGGCAGGTTGCTGCTTACAGCAGCTCTTCCAAGTCCTGGCAACCTTCTCCCCTTTCTCTGTTCCCAAAGAAGTGAGAAAAAAACCACACTGGAAGACAAGTAAGTATGGAATAAACAAAAACTTCTTCCCTCCACCCCTTCCCTTTGCTCTTTGTTCAAGCACAGCAGCCTTGGAAAGGCTCCTCACTGGAAGGCAGGCTATTTTTGTACTGCTTATGCAGCGGCACATTGAGGAGTAACAGAGGAACAAAGCCGCAGAGGACCAGGCCCGTTGAATGGGCACCTGAGTGCACTTGATTCAACATTGCTGAAGAAGCAGATTTTACTAGAAACTGCAACTTCTCTGAAGATCTATACAGAGGTACTCAGCCACCTCCCTCAGCCAGCAGAGACAGGTTGGCTCCTTCCCAGGGCAAACGTGGATTGTTCAGTCAAGCTCCTCCACCAGCTGACTCAGAGCAGGAGCCTGCCTCTCCCGTTGACTGTGAAGGAAGCTTCACTGCCTAATTTAATGAGCTCAGTGCAGGGCAGGAATGTCTCAGTGCAGGAGTTGGGAATGTCTCCCGAAGCCTGTGCTAGTCAACATCAGCACATGCATCTGAGTTACCGGCCTGATGAGCAACAGAGAAGGCATTAGTTAGATTTTTATCTTATCTCCCTTTCCATGGCTGTCAGAAGCCTGCCTCTCCCTCACTGGAAAACACACCTCCTTGGGATGCATTTTATACCCTCACAGGCTACTTGTTCCCAGAGGAATAGCTTATACAATGAACGTAGACTAGGGAGAAATATGGAGAAGTTGTGCACAAGGATGTTTAGAACCTGAATTAAAAACAAAACAAAAAAAAAGCTTTTTTTGGTGCTTGCTGGGGATTTGAGAAGGATTGAGATGACAAACTTAATACAGATGCTGGTTGTATTTTAAAGGGGAAAGGAGTGGGGCATCACTGCATGACAAAAAGAGTAGTTTCATGATCAGAGGGAGTAATTAAGTCAAGCCTCCCACGGATCAGTCCCATGGCAGGAGTCTGTGGAGCCCATGGAGGACACTGGCTTTGACTGAAGCTTTGCCACAGTTGCAGTGGTCACAGCAGCTACACCCTGAGAGGGTACTCTGGCTTTTGTGTGAGCTGAGTGCAACCTGCAGCCTGTCCTCTGCAGGGAGACAAGCAATGGCTCCCTCCTCTACCTCCCGGTGTATTTTCGTGAAACTTCTAGGAACAATGTGATTTCTGCAACTACTGCATCCCTGTGAACTGGAGCTGAGCTTGGCCAACAGTGCAGAAATGACAAGACATACACACTGAGGGACAGAAAACAACTAATAATGTTGCAAGCCTGCTTCCTCCCAGTCACCTTGTGTGTGAATCAGGTAACAGACACTCACCTGTGAGTTAAAATTCATGTAGAATGATATTCATGTATAGTAAAAATGCATGAATACATGACTGTAACCCTCAGTTTATATTACTAATTTTTGAAAACTACTGTATAGTCAGTAGCTCTTCAAAACTCTGAAGGCACAACAGCTGCTCCAATGCATCAATTACTTTTTCTTTCAAAGATGAAAAATCTGCACACAGCTATATCATGTTTCCAGGTCAGTACCTGGGCCTAAGCAGTGCCGTCACCATGGTGCTGCCTGGGACTTGAGACAGAGAATGACAATGGTAATTGCGAGCAGTTTGCCTTTCTTGTCCCTTATCACCTGAGCACAAAATACAAACCACAATGGTTTTAAGAAAACGACTTTCAAGATTTCATTTAACATGCCTAAAAGGATTTGAGGTAAGGACGCTCAGTGTAAAATGCTTGTAAAAATTGTTTCCAAGGTGTCAGCATCTCTTTAAATAGGCTGAGTCTGATCTTCTATAACTGCCACATAATCCTATCCTTCTAACATGGGATGCGCAGGTAACTAATCGGTTTTCTAATCTGGCTGTGAGCTAGGGATTTGGTGTCTTCGTTCAAAGAGGATTGCAGGTAGCTGAATAAAGATGAGACAGGACTCCCTGAAGATGACACCGTCCATGCAAGCTGCTCTCTTGGCAACCACAGTTTGAGAAGCAGAAAATATCCAGAGAAAAGGATGGGCTGGAAAGAGGAGCAGTTGTCTGAGTACACAGATGCTAGGCTCTGCCAGAATGCATCTACAAAGACAGGAAAAGTGGAGGATATTTGTTTTATGACAGCCTTTCTTCCCTGTAATGTTTGACCACCCTTAAATCATTCTTGTAAGAAGTTTGCCCAAGTATCCCCCAGAACAGGCGGTGAGTGGGCTCAGGTGGATGCCACATCCCCATTTCCTAGAAGGATCGTTTAGCAGACGTGCCAACAAACACCGCGAGGATTTTCATCCTCTGGTGGTGTCAGCCTGTGCCTTCTCATCACTTATGGATTTAGATCAGGTGTGGTAGGCAGGGAAGTGTCATCTTCCATGAAATCACTTCTTTGGGTTACAGGGCAATTCTCCATCTCCACCTCAGCCCCGTGCTGCCGCCCAAGCACCTTTCACAGACCTGGAGAGGCTGAGGAGCAGCAGCGGTAACACAGAGCAAGTCCGCTGAATCCAATGTGTCTCTCCCCAGTTTATTACAAGCAAGGAGGCCTTCTGCTTCTGCATCCACTTTCCCTTGCCAAGTCACGATGCCCTGTCTGCGAAGGTACAATTAATCACTATGGAGACTGTTGCAAACTCACCGATTTGGGCTTAGTGTTTCAGCTGAGCACTAAGCAACAGGTGCTGGGCAGCTTTTTGGAAGGAGCTTTTTCTTCACGCTGGTGTGCAGTGCCTGAAGTCAAAGAGAGGTTTTTTCCCTCCCAGCTAGCAGTAAGTACTCAGGCCAGGTGCTTAGGTGGGATTTCCCGAAGCAGAAGAGTCCTATGACATGGATCAAGCCCCTGTCACTGGTGGAGATGGTGGGAGTGGGGGCTCATTCATCAGAGGAACAGTTGGATTCAGATTTGTTTGGAGGGTCTCCCATTTTTCATGCTATGGAGGGTTTTAACCCCACAGAAAACTCGGCTCTGTATATAAAGCCTTGCAGTGCCTTGTTCAGGGAGTCATCTCAAAAGACAGAGAGATCAGTGGGAGCTGCAGGTATGCAGGGTCCCAAGGTAGGTCTAGGGGGGTGGGTGCAGGCAGACCTCACGTTTCCATGTCAAGGCTCCCAGTCCTGTCTGGGCGGGCAGCCAGATAGCAGTAATAGCCTAGGAACACAAAACCTGCTGAACGAAACTGGTCTCTCAGCAGCTACTGCACATCAGAATGTGCAGCCCCCAGGGAGCAGCATGTCCTCCCGGGTCCCAGCATGGAATCTGAAATGCAGGAACACGACCCAGGAAAAACCTGGGCTTGGGGCAGGGGAAGGAGTATTTAGCTGTCACTTACAGGCAGGTAGATTGTTACATGCTCTAATCACAGCCCCAGGCCATCTGCCAGCCCAGCTCCTCACTCAGAGGCTGGAGCACCAGCATCTCTCATTTCTCTACCTATTGCTGTGGGTGTGACTGGTGTGGCGGTCAGACACTGCTCTGCCAAGCCCTGCACAAACACGTCTTGGAGCTGAGACTAGCTGAGACTACCTTAGACAAGTGAGTCCTTTCCTGGTGCCCCAGCACAGGCAAACAGGAGGACTGCACTCAGCTATAGGTAGTTTAAAGCACCCTTCTGGAGAGCAGACCTAAATATGTCATATTTTCCATTTGGAAAAGAGAGCACAGCTCTGAAAAAAAAAAAAAAAAAAAAAAAAAAAGAAAATTCAGAGCATCCGTGGGATTTGCCAGATTAGAGACAAACTGCACTAAAGCACTGTCAGCTCCTTGCTGAATTCGTACAGACGGCTCTGTCCCATTCCTGCCCCCTCAGCAAGTCAGCATGACTTTGGACCCAGAGGAGAGGGGGAACGACAACTGTGGCTAACTGCACGGATTTATGCATCAAATGCTCTGTGCATTTCAGCAGCCTTGGAGGAGCTGAATCTACAACCTGACAGGCACTCTGTGAAACAGCAGTGATGAATAACTGTATTCAGAGGCACCCCAGGATAGCAAGGCAAGCATTTTTTAACCAGGTGCTGCTGAGGCAAACCTATCAACGCAGCTCCACATGAAACTCCCAGTGCTGTTGAAGGTTCACATCTTCTCCGAGTCACCGGGAAACAACAGAGGGGTCACATCCAGATGCATCCATGGATCAAATATTTAAATAAAATGCTGTGAAAGGGGCCCTTGGGGCGTGGTAATATATTGTCCTTGTAATGCACAAGACAATCTGCCCTATTCCAGGGCTCTGCTTCACCCCAGTTCTGTTACTGTAGACGTACAGTAAAGACAGCCAATGTAGACCCTGAATAATTGCCCCCCTTCCCTTTCCCAGTGGTTTCTTGATAGGACGGGCACACTGAAATACCTGTCCACAGTGCCACAGTGCTGTTTTGGCTATGAGGTGTATTGAATACCTCCTAAAGGAGATGCTGTAGAGCCCACCCTCTCCTGCTTTCATCCAGGGGCACCTAAGCCCTTAGGGACACATGTGTCTTCATGTGATTTAAAGCAGCTCTGCAGCTGCTCTGCCTGGGCTAGCCCTGAGCCAGTCTCCAGGCAGCCCTGCCTAGCAAGGACCCTCCATTTCATCTCCCTGTCTACCCTTCAGATGTTGCACCAGTCCCCAAAACTGCAATGGAGATACTCCAGACAAACTGAGCAAGTACTGAAAGGATTGCTGGTTCAGCAGAGAAACCCAAAACACAGCTGCTGGAAAGGATAAGGCATGCTTTTAAAAGCATCAGTTCCAGCTATTTTCCAAGCTCAGGAAGGTCAGAACTAGTTTCAGTTTTGGGAAAAGCACTACATGCATTCTTATTTTATCTAAGTCCGTGTTCTCTGACTTGGGCCACATGTCACCACTGTTGTGGTAGTCCTAGAAGACCACGGAGCTTTGCCTTGTTACATGTCCCTTGAAAATAAAGAAGTCATGCACTCATCAAAACTGGTCTAACAGAGGTCTGGGACAGCAAGAGCCACTGGTGAGGCAGGAATTGTCTTTCTTTAATGCTGCAATCAACAAAACCCCTGTGCTTTCCTCTATTTCTGTGCAGTTTCTACTCATTTAAAAAATGTTTATTTTCTGAGGTTGCACTGCTCTATTATGAGGAAAAAATAATTAAACTATAATTATTTAGCTCTATTTCTGCACATGAAATTCTCTTAGCTACAGAGCATCATCCGGGACACATTGTTTTGGCAGCTTTATATTCCTAAACACTTTCACTGCCCAAGTATGTCTTTTCACCCAGGGCTTTGCATCCAGCTGTCTAGCCTAGCTGCAGTGTAGCCTCCGGCAGCATCTTGAGGCTGCAGAAATTTTAACAACAGATTAAAAGCATTCAGATTCGCTTATGAAAGATTTGGGCCAGAAGTGTTGGTGACCTGTCACAGTTATCACCACATGCTGACAGAGTGTGGTCCCATTCCTGGCAACTGCAGTGACACTTTGCCACGTCCTTCTTCTACCACGCAGGAGAAACAGAGATTTCCTCTGGGGCCATGGATGTAAAAAGTTGAGTAGGCTTTGCTACAAAGGCTAAGGCAGATCCATTGCTGAAGCCAGAACGTGCAGACCAGTGCTCTTTCACATCTGAAATCTGCCTTCATGTTTAAACAAAGAAACAGGGCTTTGCTTTCTGTTTATGAGCTGTCAGGGAAGGTCTTGCCTGGGAGTAGAGGACCTGAGGGTGCAGTTCTGCTGGACTGGTCACAGGGGCTGCCCTGGCCAGTCAGGTGACAGGCACACCCACCCCACCCGTGTGCTCCTGTCTGCTCTCCCATGCAAGAAAGTATGTGGGCTCAGGGGAGCTGAAAACCAGCCCAGCAAATAAGTTAATTATTTTTCAGCTGGGTCATCTCCTGAAGTTGCTCCTTGTGAAGTGTTGGAAAACCAGCCCCAGGGTGGGAGAGGTCAGAAACAGGTCAGCAGAGCTGGAGGAGGGCGGTGGGCATGAGAAGAAAGGGATATATGGTCCAGCCGCAGCCCTGGCTTTGTGAGGTTCCAGCTGTGGGAGAGCTGCCCCTCATTTACTCCTTGTCTTTCCTCTGCCTGCTCTCTGGTTTCATTTGTCTGAGTTAATAATTAGTGCAGTAACTCTTGGAGAAAGCAAAACACGACTGTCTTTGCTGAGATGGTTTCAGTCATGCTGTTGCTGCACATAACCACAAGCAGAGGCATGGGACTTACCCATGAACACCAGTACGTAGCAGAATACAGGCTAAAGTTAGATTTCCCTACCTAACGTACAAAATAAACCCAAAGGAAGGAGCTCTACCCTGCTCTGTGCTAATAAAGCAAGCATCCAGCAGTACTTTCAGAGCCACAGATTTTATCCCGAGGTCATTTGTGGTCAGCTGTAAATGAAATCTTTCCTTCTTCCCCTTCACAACACCCATCTCTGAGGGAAGTGTCACTTTGTAACTTTTCCTTTGGCATTTCCCAGGCTCTGTTTGCCTCTGGTTCCCCCAAGTCAGCACCAATCGGCTCCACATCCCGGTTAAGCCCTGTTGAGCTGCTCGCATGCCCTGTGCATGCCCCGGCCAGCCACCACGCACCACCCACTGCTCTCGACATCACCTGGCAGTGTCAGCACCTTCCCACCCAGGAGAAACCCGCCTTTGCACATCCCAAGCCACCCTGACCTAAGTTGCCGCTGTGTTTTGTTCCCATTAAGCCTGCAAATCACACTCACTTTCTGAAGTGTATCGCACGTGTCACCTCACTTGTGGGCTCAGGCCAGTAATCAGGTTTACTCCTGCATGGAGGGAAGAGGAAGCCCCATGCAGCTCTCATTAACTGCTCCATGGGAACAATGCGGTTTGGTGTCCTCTCCCAAGGCCAAGCTGCAAGCCCAGAGCTGCGGGGGAAATGGTAAACACTGCCCCATGGAAGCTGCCAAAGAGCATGCAGGAAACCTGCTTGGTCCAAGGAGTATTTTAGCTGTGGCAAAGAGCAGGAGACTCCCATCAGAAAGCTCCCCCCCAGGCTCCTGCTGTCAGGCTCGGGCAGGTTTCCTCCACCTTCCCCCTTGCCCTCAGCCGGTTCCCAGAGCCGGCACCTGAAGTACACAGCCCAAAGGCCACCTCCTCCTGCAGTGACCGCCTGCTGAGCGGCAGAACAGAGACTTGTTCTCTCTCCCTTCTCTCCTCTTCCACGGTGCTTGACAAAACAGCTGTATGCGGTAAAACGTTGGCTGCAACACCCACTTCGCTGTTGTTTTCATAAATAAAGGCTAGTTTTGTAACTTGCAATTTTGCTGTGTGATTAAGCAACTAAATCAGAAGGTTTGCATTGTGCGTGGTTGTTAAGAAGGGAAGCCTTAAACCCACCAGTAAAAAGCCTGAAGTTTTTATCAATAGCCCTGCGGTTCAAAGTAAAATCTAATTAATCCAGAAACTGTCATAAATTGGTGGCCTCTGCAGGGACTGGAGAGTTAAGCACTGATTTAAGACATTTTCTGTTGGGATAGCTAACTCCTCCATTCAGAAGGCATGCTGTAAAAATGGACTTTTTCACTCCTCTAAAGTTGCTTTGCACTAATGTTTTACTTAATTGCTCCTTGGAAAGTGATAATCAATAAATGTGAGAGAGGAACTTTTGCTGGGGGAGTTACGGCCAGTGCCTCGATTGAAATGTTTGGGCAGAAGATCCTCCCAGTTTTACAGACATCATCTCTTGGGGGGGCTTCTGCTCCGTGTTACCTTTGAGGGTGGCTTCCCATTTCCCTGCTCCTGAACTGTGATGGTGGCCTTTTGCAGGATGGGCTCCAAGGCCTGCGGGCACTGCTTGGAGGACTTCCCACAGATGCCGCTGAGTGCTGATCACATGCAGCAAGATCACGTCAGAAACTTGTCTCATCCTTCAAAACCTTCAGCAGCTCCATAATCCCATCCCCAGCTTTCACTTAGCTGTTGTGGGGGGATGGCTCTGCCACCTGCCCCCCAAAATCCCTTGCTCCTGCAGTGCCAGCTTCTTCAGGGCAAGGTCTTTGGGGAATCAAGCTGCTAAAACAACCCAGCCTCCTCTCAAAAATCTGCCCACTGCTGTTTTTCAAAGACTTATGGTCTGGTCCGATGTGGGTGGCTCTCACGGGGATGGACAGACCACTTCCTGGCACAAGGGCCACCCGCAGGCGCTTTGAAGGCTTTCTGGGGAAGGGTTTGCACTCAGACAGCTGCTCAGAGACAGAAGCTGCAAGAACTTGGGAACCTGGCAATTGCAAATCTGTATTTCCCCCTCAAGCCCTGTCCTCAGAAGTGACAGAAACATTTTAGCTGCATTAAACCAGTGTTTTAAAAGCGGAGCCTGGCAACAGGAACCAAAAACCCCTGTAATTTCCAATGGCTAATGCGCTGATGTGGTAGACTGAGCAATCTCAGTGTCAGGCCTGTCCAGTAGCCTGGCACGTGGACGGGAGCTTTGCTGCACGAGAACCAAGTAATTTCTGGGTTAAATGCCTCACGCATTGGATACCAGTATGTGTTGGATACTGCTCCCCCTATAATAACACTCAGGTTGACATGGAGTAGAAAAGATACTTCTGTCATGGATCCCAGATCAGTCTGTCCATCCATCTGTCAGTCTCCTGAATAATGTCTGAGCCCTCCTGGCTGCTTTCAGCCAAAGGAAGTCTCTGAAATCTGAAGTTTTCACAGATTTTATAAGCATTGGTGACCAGGTAGAAGAAACTCAGATGAACTCAGTGAGGTCCACAGGAAACATGGGTCCAAATCCACACATGGGCAAGTCAGAAACAAATTGTCTGGGGGCAGGTAGAGATGGCAGGAAAAAACTCCATTTTACCTAACAGCCATCCCTATGCTATAAGCACAGGACAATACTGCTTCCTTCTGTGAAACAGAAAGAGGGAAGCTATTTTGAAATAAAGCCTCTGGTGGCCTTTCTTTTCTGTGTTTTAGATTGAGTCTGTCTTTTCTGGTTGTAGGAGATACAAGGAATTGGGGGATTTTTACATTTATAGGTAGAAGGGTGCTATTCATACATAAGTTAATAAATATATTTCTTTATGATCTATATCTCAACAATGCAGTAGTTCTGTTTTTAGATAGTATCCAAAATTTTAAAACAAGCTTAGCACCTCACCCTTGATCAATAAACTTCTTATTTCTTCTCTCTTGGGCTTTTCAGTGACCCAGCATCAGCAGGCAGACAGCAGAGATGCTCAGGTGAACTCCAAATCCTACTCTAGGCTCTATCCTGATGCCCTTTGTTTCTAACAACAGCTAGTTGCCTGTACCTCAGTAACAGAAAGTATCAATATTACAGGCTTCTTTTGATATTAAACATTGAAAAGACTCAAAATTACTTCACCTGTCTCCCCCTACATATATCTGCAAGCCATCTTTGTGAAAGACAATTACAGGCAATGCAAACTTGTCCCGGGAAACACGTGCCAATACATGTGGCTTAGGAACCAATGCTCAATCAGCTCCCTTGACAGAAAACCTGCTGCAAATAAGACACTTGCTCACTTCTGAGTGAGCAAGTTTTTCTCAATGACAAGCAATGACATGAAGTTGAACCCCCTCCCGGTATTCCCCCACGCTATTCCTGCTTGAGACCGCCACTGACGCAAACAAGTCACATAGCCAGGATGCAGGGAGCTTGCTGAAAGACTGCAGGAGTCACACCTATTCATGAATTTGACACACAGCTGTATTTCTGCACGTGAGTGATTTGTAGCTCTCAGTCCACAGAGCTATGATAACATTTTAATAGGAAAACCAGGACCTGGTGCTGTACCCAACAGTTTTGTTATGCTCCAGGGAAGCTACGTGGAGAGGAAAACAAAAGAGAAAATTGACCATTTGTGACCACCGAGTATTAAAAAAGCAGAGAAGAGGCAGGCAAAATCCAAACTACTGCACACGGCAATAGTGTCCCTGAAATTTCTGCTCCCATCTTGATAAGCATGGTCCTTATGAATTCGGGGTGTTTCAAACAGTAAAGTTTAAAGCTTAATTACAAGTGAGCAAATAAAGGGGCAGCTTCCTCTTGGGCTGGAGGTTTTCCTCACACCAACTGTGGAGGGGGTGTATCTGTGCCACCCTGAAACTCCCTTACCACAAACAGCAACATGCTGAGAGTTTACCCGCCAGCCTCACGCTCTGCCATTGACACACAATCTGCCCGGCAGAAGTACAGCAAAGCTACACTGACCACTGAGTCTTTCTCCGTGCCCCCCTCCCTTCTTCCATACATTAACCACAGCCATGTTGCTGGCCTGGGCAGATTTGTGCTGGGCTGCCTCTGGGGAGTTGCTGACAAACCATTTTACTAGTGTACTTAAAAGTCTCTTGCAAACCTGACCCAACCTTTTTGCAGCTACGCATTAAGGGATTTTGTTGCAAAGATCAAGTGATGTCAAGTGCAAAAGTATGAAAGTAACTGTTTAGGATTTGTAAATCTTGATACTTGGGAATTTTAGTATTTACCAGGCCATTTACAGGAGAAGTACAAAGACCAACACCTTTAGCAACAGATGCTGATTCATGTTCTTTGCCTTGCTGAATAAATTCAACACCCATTTTTCCAGGCAGAAAAGTCTGAACAAAATCACTTGTATCACTATGGATCCTGGACTGCTGTCCAGTGATCAGTTAGTTTGCAAAACCCTCTTTAAGTGCTTCCCAGCTCCTCCATTGACTCCATTGGGTTCTGCAGGTAAACAGCACCTCAGAAGAGCCCCATAAAGCCATGGTGCTTCCATCTTGCATCCAAAGCTCAGCAGTGCTCTTTTCCCCCAGGCACAACCTGAAGTGTGAGGCCTATTTTCAGATCTATCAAACAGGTTCATTATGGGCTCAGTGCCAAGCATATTGCAAACACCAGAAAAAGACCTCAGCAGAATTTGGAGGTCTTTGGATCAGTTTTGGGAAACAGATTTGTACAAAGGTAGGAGGAGGAAGAAACAGTACTTACAAAAATTGTGGGATCAACAACAGAAATGCTCCAACTGAAGCTGCAAGGCTGATCGCCAATTTGCATGGCTGTCCTAAGCTTAGCAAAGGTAGGACTAGTCTCTACAAGTTGAAGACAGTAACTTCAGAGGGGCAGAAATGCTTTTGTTTATATTTGGGCGACTTCCTATGGCTGTCTAAAAGCTGAGTTCTCATCTGAACCGTCCGACCCTATTCCCTCCCTCATATCTGGATACAGATATACGTTGCTGAGGAGCAATTCCTTCCCATCATTTTGGACCTCTTTTTTAAGGTGGGAAGAACTGGAGATACCTATCAGCCTTCACTGGTGACAGAGTCTCGATAATGACCAGAGGCTAGATGCACAACTTGCAGAGGGCTAATATTAAGAAGGGAAATCCAACCTCGTGTCTTTTAGCTCATTCAGGGTTTATAGGCAAGTCAGCAGCCAGATTCAAGGGAATAGTCTTTGATGGGTGAAGGTAAAGGTGCTGGCAATCTTCTTGTCACCTCACCATTTTTCTGGTTGTTTTTGTATTTAGATTATCCTTGCTACGTAGCAACCTGGCAAACAAAGTCAGCAGTCCATGGCAATCTTGTTCAAAAAGTACATATATTTAATAATGATAACAAATACATTTTTTCCCCCTGGAATTTCCACTACTGTATTTCAGTAAGTCCCTTCTATGGCCACTGCAGTTTGACTGTACATAGCTACTGTCTAAGCTGGATACATGATTATGTTTTAGCAGTGTAGTACTCATATATTCTCTATAAATATAATAAAAGATTTAACATTTCTGTTTTCATTCTGATTCTTACACATATTTACTGGGTTTTCACAAAAAATACATGTCTCTTTCCTGCCTCCCCCAACCTTTTATTGGGTTCCAAATAAACCTGAGTTTGTAATTCAAGTCAGTATCTGCTATCTGTTCGCAAGTCCGACACACGCAAAAGACAGGATTTTAGTGGTCTCCACTTGCTAGCTTTGCAGCACAAACATGTTCTTAGCATGAAGAAAAAGAAAATGCTTTAATGTTTTTAAATGAAAACACTAGCTAAAATGGACCCCTGGGAGCCACGGGTGCTCTGTACAAACAGAAGATGACATTTCTCAATCTGAAAATGAGTAAAATTATTTCAGGGCTGTCTTTCTTATCATCTTGGGATTTTTATGTATATTATTTTACAGGTAGCTTAACTACCCCAGAGGCGGGTGTCTTCACTAGACTGAAGCGTACAAGATGCATATGGACTCCCCCGTACCGAACTGATGGGTGACATCAGTGCCAAGGTGAGGGTCCCATGTGCAGGGATTAGAAGGGTGCTCTGGGCATTCACACTTTGCTGCGTTTGCCAGCAAGCATTCAAAATACTCACAGTCCCGTTACTGTTCTGTCAGTATTTGGATTAACATCGAATTTCTTTCTTGCAGATTTTGGTTTAAGGCCTGTGCTATGCTGAGAATCAGGAACACGTGCTCAGCTATGTGCTCTGCTGGGGACCTTTTCCCCTGCTCTGCTGGCCCTCCTCCCCCAGTCCCTGTGGATCTTTCGCATGAAACTGGAAGGAAAGCTTCTCAAACAGGGGCAACTCTCAGCATTTACACAGACACCAAACCAGGGGGCCACAAAACTGTTTGCAAAATACTGATGAAAATAGGGCTTGGATTCCTACTGATGGTCTCAAGGCAAAATCCCCAACTTCCAACAACAACCCCAAGAAGAAGACAATACCTCTGCTGCTTGGATTTTGAAGTGACATTAATTGGGTGGGCAGCAGTGGGGCACATGTGGGTCAGGGCTGCCCACCTGGGAACCAGACTGGAACAAACTTTGTTGAGACATCCCATACACACAAACACATATGCAAGCACGGTACAGACAAAAGAAAAGAGTAGTCTTTGGCTAAACCTTCTAATTTATAGGAAATTGTTTGAAGACAAAAACAGAACCAAAAAAATGTTGTCAACCTCTCAGATGTATCATTTACTTAGAAAAACAAGACTGGTATGCAGAACATGGTGCCTTTTTAAGAAAGTTAATCTTCACCACTCATAACAATACCAAATTTTTGGTAACCACTGCACTACCAATCTTGCAGTATAAAATGGCATTGGTACAGGTTCATGTGTCCTTTATTAGTCTTTTTAATTCACTGCAGTCTCTCAGAAAAGCCTTCAGCTGTGTCCAATGCTGCCTTGCTATAACGGGCTAATGCAGCCCTGCATGTAGGCATGCCATGGAACTAGTACAGCTGCAGAAAATGGAGATGACTGGATTGTTTAAACAGCGTGATGCAATTTGGATTACTGTTTGAAATATCCACTTGCAGACCCATCATATGAAAGGAACAAGCCTCTAGTGTGGTGAATTTCCACGTGATGAAACTTGTTTTTAAATGACCATGTTTCTTCTGAGTGATGTCATTAAATCATCATTTTCTTTAGGAAGAAAACGATTCCATTATTAGCTACTTTATGTAATTAACTGTAAAATCTGCTTTGAATTTCAATACTCCCACTTTTTCTGAATGTTTAGATCACTCTTGTCTTTATTCAAGCTTCTACCAACTTCATCTTCTTGGCAGTGCTTGTTAGCAAGTTAACTTTGGACACAGAATCTTGAGTTTTCCCACTTGTCTAGCCATGTGAACAATGCCTGCAGCAGTACCACGTACTGTGTGGCACAGGCAGATGGAGCACGGACAGTCTTACCACAGATCCTGGATGGGACCAGCATTCATGACACCACGCAGATTACCTTGATGAATCAAACCGTTAATGCTCGCTGTTCTTCCAATCAACCTTACTGCAATACTAGATGAGAGCAGTGAAAATAAATATTCACATAGCTCTTTCAAGACATGTTTTACTGTACAGTCAGATGCCAAATGCTAGTATTTCTTAACAGCACAAGCAGAGCCCTTTTCTTTCAACTGTAATAAGTAGGACAATGCCTTCCTTAAAGCAGGCCTCTGATTTTCTACGTTGGACCACTGTGGTGTATTACGTAGTGACAGTATCATGCCTGTGGCTTTCCCTTCTTGTTTGAAGTAAAAAAGGTTAGGTCCCAGAGAATAGCAAAGCAAATCCCAGGATGTCAGACTAACACTGGCCACTGACAGCATCTGCTGCATTGAAGGAAATCTGTGTGGGACTCATTTGCTGCAGCTGAGGCATCCTTGCTTCCAACGGCTTGTCGCTTGCCGACTGCATCGTCTGGTTCCTCTTCCGCAGCATCTGTCCAATTCCCATCATGGGGAATCTGCCTCTGCTTTTAACACAGTTGGGGCTGCCCAAGGGGTTGTTGGAAACGAGCTGAGTAGGGGACACGGCTTCTTCCTTTGCCGGATATGCTTTTTCTTCATATGTGAAAGAGACTTGGGTGGGGTGGACGGGGGATGTACTCCCTGGCTGAAAAAGCGGGGACAGTGTCCTTTCACTTGAGCTTTTGTAAGGGAAATTCATTGGTGAGCCTAAAATCCTGTACTGATGAGAGGGGGAAACCTGGTCTATTTGGTCCTCCCTGTCAACTGACTCGAAGGAGTGCACAATATTCAGGATGAGAGGAGAGTCCTTTGCCCGGCTCCCAATGCGGGCTGGCTCCTGCTGCGGAGACTCTTGCCTCTTGAGGAGCCGAGGGGTTCTGGGGGGCGGCTGCTGGACTTCGAGGTACTCCAGGGAGCTGGAAGTGACACAGCCCGTCTTGGTTGCCAGGGGTTCATGGAAAGGGCTTACCCCGCCACTGGAGTCTGCAAGGCAATCAGAAAAGGAGCCAGAAGAGCAGATTGCATTTAATAGCACTGCCTTCTCTGCCTCACGGCAGGCAGAGTCTGACATCACCTTTAACAAATTTTAGAAGAGCGTGACAAATGCACTAGCTAAAACAAATGGTCGTAGGGATATACCCAGAACCTAATTCCTTGACTCTCATTTGATACTTACGTTGCTGTTTCACGGGCAATTTATCTGCCACTTTCCTCAAAGGCAGGAAGAGTGCTTAAACTGAGTAAGACATGGACATGAAATGGAAAACCACAGATGTCTTCAGCTGTTTGTATTAATTATATCCTCTAAGGCTATGTCTGAGAAATCTCACATTTCCCCTTTCTTAGCATAACTCTGCATGGTTTTTACTGGGTCTGCATACTGTATTCCCTGACATACCTAGAGACAGAGGGGACAACAGTGAGTTAATCCCTAATGTCTTTCTTTGCATTTTGGAACAAAATCTGTTCTTGGTTTCACACATGTAAATATGGAGTAGCTGCACTGGCCAGATTCAGGCTGCTACAGTTGGAACAGATTTGCTACATCGACTTCAGCAAGAACCTTCCTTCAGCAAGGACCAAATATAAACGGAACAATCTTTGCAGGATTTGGACCAGTAAAACAAAACAGCTCGTGGAGAAGATCTGCTTGGCTTCTACAGGATGCTGAAACTTGCTTATTTCGAGCTAGTTGAACGAAAACACATTTTGCTGCCTTTATGGGAAGCTGTCCAAGGACCCTGCTTTGCTAGGTTCCCCCTAACTGAAAGAATAGCAGACTGGCAGTTAACCACTGTCCATGAGTTCCCTTGGTCTCAAACCATCTAAAAGAGATATAAAATAATTTAGGTCTGCCAGCCTTCAGGTCACGGCCCCAAATCGCACATGTATTTCTTTTGAAAGGGATGGTCTTGGCAGGGGTTAAGACCTGAATGGATGTATGGGATGAAATCACTTGCATTGAGAGTTGTCTGGGAAAAGCAGTGCAGGTTTAATCTGACTAGTTTCTTTCCTAAACTGGTCAAAATTATCTGACCACTTCATTTGAGAAGTGTCAAAACATGGTTTCCATAAGCAGAGAAATGCTTTAGCTGAGATCTGAACGATTTTCAGGTTTCAGTTCAAAAAAGCAGGAAGAAACCTAAAGAGGAAAAAAATTAACTAGGTTTACTTCCCCCTGTGGCTCCCTCCCAGAAGGAATGAAAAATTCTGAACAAAATGAGCATTTTTAAATGTTTGTTACATTTTTCACAAAAAGTATGTTCCATTTCTGACCAGCTCCGTGGACTACTGCTACCTTGCAGCAGAGGTGCCTGTGTTGCCAAACAAACACCATTCTAACATTTTATTAGGTAGAACACATCAAATGATAAATTATCAAGTAATGAGAAAAAGCATAAAACCACCATAAGTCACCACTCTAAATAACCCTGACATCACAGTAAACATTTGATAACGCCGTATTTCCCCCCCTCTGCTCTGTAGTGACCTCCCCTCATTTAGTTCCCTTATTTAACAGCCAGCTACATCACCTTCCTGCTCCTCAACGTCTCCCATCCACGTGTGCGCTACCGACACCCCGTTTTCCCCGCTGACTCCCCTTTTCCTCCACTCCTTTCTTCTGCCTCCTTTTGTGAGCAGCTCTCACCCATCCCTCCCAGGCTGCCTCCTACCCTGCATGATTCATGCTCTGCTCTCCTCTGTCTCGTCTTTTCCTCTCCCTGCTAATGCTTTTCCCCCTCCTTTTGCTGCCTGAAATTTGCCGGGGTTGGTGGTCCCACCTGCATTTCGTCTTGACTGCTTATTTCCCCTTCCTCCACCATCAGCTGCTGCCCACTGCTTCTCCCAGGGATGCCACTGTTACCAGCACTCTCCTCAGGGTCAGAGTTTTCTTCCCGTGCTGCCCCTTAGTCCCTCTTAGCAAAACACATTCACCGGTAGGAAGAAGCTTGTCTACCGGCTTTGGTTTGTCAGTGATCTGGGGTGGGTGTTGATACTTTCAAAGCACCAGTGTGAAGTGCAGATGATTTTGTATAAGTACGTATAAATAGGGAAAGAAAGCTTTTTTTAAAACACTGTGGGAATTCTGTCAAATAAAAACAGAAGTAAAAGTGAGGATTCATGACTGCTGAACATCGTCACGGTTTCCTCAGGATGTTTCGTTCAATGTTTGACTACATTATCCAGCCCTCTTTCAGATACCACCTCCAGAGCAGACAGCAAATGCAAGCCCACAACTATTTACTAACAAACACACAACACACAAGACGCTCTCATTAATACTGCACGTGCCCACGCATGCACACACACACAGGGATACACCACTGGTATTTCTCCCACTGACCTTTCTCTGGACCTCCAGCCTTGGTGACTTTCCGGTCCTTCAGCAGAGCCTTGGTGTTCTGTATCTGTGAGATAAGACAGGAAGAAGGCTGTCTATATGAAACTGGACTTTTCTCAGTTTTCTTTGGGAGCTGACGGTGAAGAATCTCCCCTTTCTTTTCTTGCTCTTTGAGTTTTTTGTCCTTTAAGTTGTAAAACAAACAAGAACAATTTGGTTTACTTAAGGGAAGTTTAAATGACCCCCAGACTTATAAGCACGCCACTTACCGAAGCTGAATTAAATACTATATATTTACAAGGAACTTATCCTGGCTACTCAAAATAACTAAATCTTCCATGTCTCATTTTCCTCTGATCTGTTTGACATGATTTCATGGCTCCCATCTGCTCTGATATTCATGCAGTGAGAAAGTTGGGTTTGGAAAATTAAGGGAAAAAGGCAGCTTTCTCTTCAGAGGCCATTTCTCCTAGGAGACCTCGTTGGAGCAAGCAGATACAGGTTTATGCTCTTCCATACCTGAAATTTGCCTCCCTATTTAAGCACCTAAAAAAGGTCTTTGATTTCTCTTTATTGTACTTCCTCTGACGTTTGAAAAGGTGAGCTGCAAAGCTTTAAAGAAGTTTAAACTCACTGAGTCATCTATCTTCTGTCCAAACAAGATCTGGAGGAATATGGCCCTTGCTTTTACAGCATCTCTGCAACTGCACAAGACATGGAGGGGGAGAAAATTACTGACCCAAGACTTCCCTTAGCCCTAACTCCTTTTCATGACAGGGAAGAATGCAAGCGCATACATCCTAAAAGATAGGTTTGATCTCCAGTGATGACAGAGGAAAAACAGAATCTGGGAGTGGGACTCAGAAAAGGAATCCAATTTTCAAAGCACTGTTTTACAGGGAAAATTCATTATATCTTCTTTCAACATGAATCACTAGATTCTGCAAGCTCCATAATGTTATCTACCTGTCAGTGATTTCAGGGGGAGCCAAAAGTTTATTTCATGTCAAAAAATCAGGCATCAAGACACCTAAGAGGAAAATAACCTGACTGCACTCATTACAATCACTCTCAGCTCAGACAGAGTCCAGCTCCATGCACAGGTGGTGTCTGGGCACCACTGGGCTCACTAACCTTTGAATTTTCAGAAGTTATGGAGTCAGAAGGAAGAGCTTCAGTGAATCACAAACTAGAGCTTTTAATTTTATACAGAAAGTGCTTAGGTGACTTGGGAGAGAGAGAACCAGAGACCCTCTGTGAACTCCTCACTGTTTTCACCTCAGTCTCCCTTCATGCATGCTTTTTTTGGCCCAGCCTTCTCTCCATCCATCCCTTATCTCCTCCAATTTCTTTCCCTCTAGCTAGCTAAAGCTGGCTAACCCTTCCACAGAAACAAACCAATGCATTATGGAGCAGTCATCACTTCGCTTGAGTGATACCTCTTCATCCACCTGATGTCTTTTCTCTTGTTTTTAGAGGCTGTAAACACCTCCAACATCAAGCATTTATTCCTCCCTGCCCACGGAACAACATGTTGCTTGGAACAACACAACATCTGATTGGTCCTAGGCACTATCTTGGCGAGCACAGTCACTACTGATGACAATGAAGTGATAACAATAGCAGTAACAACAACAACAACAATAATAATAGTAATGATGCTGTGTGAACAACAACAACAATAGTAATAATAATGATAACAATAATAATGATGCTGTGTGAATAACCTCCTGAGACAATAGAGTCAGTGGGAGCTGTACAGTTAGTTTTGAGCCCACCACACTATTTTTCCTCTGAAGGCTCTGAAGCTCTGCTGCCAAGTTCAGCAGAGACTGGGCTCTACTGAGTATCTTTTTTTAAAGGTACTTGTGAGGATGAGACCAAGTGGTGACTATATTAAGCCTAAAGGAGCCAATCAGGATTGTTAGAAGCTTTCTGCTATTTTGGATAGGTGAGGGAATGATTTGCATGTCAGTTGCTGCAGCATCTGTCAGAATGCAGGACATTTCAATGCTGCAATACCTTTAGCCTAATGGTGCAAGAGCCAAGCCGCAGCTCCTCACCTGCCAAGTGCTTCTGACTTTGCCTTCAAACTGCTGTTACGTTTTCTAAGTTGCAGTAACACAGTCATGACACACAATTAAAGCACCCACAAAAAAGAAAATTCACATATCCAGTGTTAGTAATTAATTAGTTTATGCTGGATGAATGTTGCAAATAGTCTTATAAGTATTTTTAAAACTTACTAACATGTTTCTCTTAGACAATTGTGAGAGGGGAAACGACCAAAATCCTAAACTCCCAATGTGCCATGTATTATTATATTTTAAAAGGAAAGATAGATTTCCTTTAGGGGAGTTATAAAAATTCACTCTTCACTGTACTGTGCACAGCCATGTAATGGCATGCTGTCACACAATGCAGGAGTTGTACCGGTATGTTATACTTGAATAGGTTTGGCATTACATCATCCTCTGCTATTTCCTGTCCTGACCTCGACCCGAAAACTTACTCTTAGTCCCAGCAATGGACTGAAAGGAAGATAAAGGGTATTTGCCTTGGCCATATCTGAAATGGTGATAAGAACATTAAAAAATTTCAAATTCCTTGAGTCTGAGCCCATTAGCTACCCTGCAGGAGGCAGGTATCCCCAGTGCTGGTCCCCTGGATTCGCTGGAGGGACGGCCACTCATCACCTGAGGCCTCTCCAACAAAAAGAGAGAGATGGAGAGAGACAGACTGCTGCCTCCCTCCTCCCTGTGCTGCCCATCTGCCCCGAGCACTACGACGAAATCAGCCTGCAAAACAGCCTGGTTACTTCGCACCAACAGCAGTTCCTGGCACCCTCAGCTCTGGTGCACTGATCCCACCACCCCAGGTTAGGAAACCTAATGGAAAAGAGGGTCTGGGCACAACCACTGCCCCTGTGCCTGGCTGCCTGCCCCAGCAGCAGGCAGTGCTGCTGGCAGGCAGCCCCCCACCTGAGGCAAAGTCTGTATTTCACGTCGCTGGAGTGAGGTGAAAGAAATTCAGCTGGCTGCTGAAGCTGACCAGCTCTCCTCTCCCTGCTATTCCCATGGCAACGCACAGCTCCACAATCTGTGCAGTGGCTGCCGAGGGACCAGTGAGTGCCTCCCAGTTCCCCTCTGGAAATGGGGGGTAAAAAGGGACTCTAACTGCAGCTCATGAACCTGCCTGAGCTTACAAAATTCCTATTCCTGAGTCCCAGTGGCACCCACTGATCCCAGTGGCATAAACTAGATACTGCCAGGGCTGTGTTCCCATCCACATGAAGGCATTTTAGGAGATGTCTACCATAGTTACAAATAGCAGTAGCATCCCAGGGTCTGTATTCACCCATATATGCTGCTTCAACTGTCCTGGTACAGGTAAAGGTAACACAATCGCCTTGCATAAATACACCTAAAGCAATATAAAACACGCTTTATACTCAGCTAGGCCCAGGCAGAAAGAGAATATACTGTATTATTATTGCAGTGTCTGCACCGTGATTGCATCAAGGTAACTATTTCAAGAAAGAAATGACACCCCCTCATCCTCTAAATAACTACACTGGGACTAACTCCGAGTGCAGGAGAGGCTTTGGAGGGAGCCTTTATCCCTAAGCATGCCTACAAACCAAACTGGGGTCATACAGTGGTGTTTACTAATATGTTTAACTAACATACTGTTAGTTTTCAATTATCCTTAGGGAAGACAAACATTGGTTCCGCTCTAGGGGTGTGGAGATTTCAGGACCACCACCAAACCAGACCATGCATTTCTTTCTTGGCTACATGCAGGTAGTAGCAGGCTGGCCTTGCTGCAGACTCCCCTGCGTGGGGTGGGTGTGCAGAAGCTGCAAGCTAATGCCTGGATGGCAGGCAGAGCTGCCCGTGGCTCTCCGTCACCGCGCAGAGAAGTGACACCAGCAGCTGGAGGAAACTGGCCCAGAGAGTGTCAGGATGCACCATGCAACATCTGCAGCATTCACCTCCAGGGACCTGCCTGTGTTCCCAGGGGAAGGTTGCCCTGCAACAGCTTGAAGTAAGCTGTCAAAGAGCATTTTGAAATATTATATTCATTGAGTTGACCCATTGCTGACACATTTAAGTAAAGTGGGTTTTGATTTATGTAAGAAAAGAATGATAAATACTTTGCCCTGATATTTCCATCTGGCTTGCAGTTCAACTTGTCTTGCAGTCTTTAATATAAACAAAACCAGCCATGATACAAATTTGCCCCTGAAATTAGATCATCAATCCAGTGCTGAAGAGTAGCTTTTGAAATAGGTAGACTCTTCAAGAATACTGCTCTTTGTGTTGGTAGGTAAGAATTGCACAACTCATATTACTCTTGTAATTTTAGTGCTTGGCAAAGAATCAGCCAGGGAAGAAAAATCCAGCCATAAGAAGACTCCTATTATCTGAAATGTGTTCTCTTAATATAAACTACCTTCTCTATTGCAGGCAAAAAGACTGGAGACCGACAGAGCAAAAGGTAACCTGGTTAAATCTTTTCTCTGGCCAAGGGAATTCCCTCACAATGCAGTGGGCTAGTTCTGCGTCACTTCTAAGAAGTAAAACCCACTAATCTGGGTACAGTTTTGTGCTAATACAGTTTCATAATTTCTGGTAGTCAAGCCAGGGTTGGCCCAGCACACCAGGAAAGCCAGATGACCAGGGAGGGTCACCCTGGGTGTCACTCAGCTCTCTGCCCTACACCACCAAGGTCTTGAGACTCAAGGCAGTTATGGTCTTCTTACACCACCAGCAACTTGCTCCCCAGAATGAAACTCCAGAGCCCCCTGAAAAAGTTTGCATTATTTTGCTAAACAGAGCATTTTAAACTTTATTTTCTTCATAAAAGCTGAAAGTCACCTTTACACTTCCACCTTAGGGGGTTGCTATTTGTTCCTTCAAAGAGAAATTGAGGGGATTATTTGTCCTACACAGGCAAAACCACAGGTGTTTTTTTTCTCTGCAGGTCCAGAAACCCATTGCCTTAATCACAATTGCCAAGGATCCTCAAATTCAGTCTGCTTTCAAAGTACCTTAATGAGCTTCAATGAGCTTTACCTCATAGGAGTCTTTATTTGCCTTGTATTTTTCTATCTGGTACAGTTGGTTCTTGTGGCAAATATTGTCCTGGCCTTCAGACTTCTGTGGAGAGAGAAACACAGAAAAGTAAAGTATGTAAAATAATTAGAGAAACCTAATATTCAGTTACTGCTTAATGGACCGTATCTGCTCTTGGAATTCAGTGGAGGTTGCATCTTACTGAGATGGTGAATTTGGTCCATTACATTTTAAATATCATTGTTGGCATCATCATTAAAACAAGCTTGCTAAAAGAACTGAGAAAAGAAAAAAACTAATAAGCTGTTGTCAGATTGGAAGGCCGTTGGGGATAATTTCTGTAAGAAGCAAACGCATTAAGAAAACTCCATACAACCCACCGTCCTGCCTGTGCAGTCACATAGGAGCCTACAGGCCCTCAACTAGTTACGACTCCTTGCCAGACCGCAGGCAGCTGTGTGGAGAGGCCAAGGGCAGAGAGCGCGCAGCTTGTCTTTCTGCGCTGTGCCCATCCTAGCACGCCAGCAAGTACCATGCAAAACGTGGCCTGAGAGCTCAGCTCCCCAGGATGTACAAGGAAGGATGACATGTGGCAGCAGATTCCTGCCCTAGAGAAAGCTGCTGTGCAAACCCATCAGCAGTGTTTCTGACCCCCAAGCCGTACTCAGGGGCCAGAAAGGTCGGCGGAACACTAGGAGACTTTATATTCATGCTCTTTTGCATGTAAAACTTTCAGCTAAGTTTTCACTTAAAAACTAAATACAATCTTGATAGCTCTTAAGCTTCCTCTTGATTTTCTGAATCAAATTACATTGTGTTATTGATATTTCAAGCAGTAGAATTATCTCAACATATAGACACAGTACGCCACAAGTAAGGCTCCACGTGGCAAGTTTGCTTTCTGTAGGGTAACTGCCTAGCTGGAGGGGATCTCCTATGGAAAGAGGGACTTGTGAGACATAAAACCTATCGGCAGTTATCTGTGCAACCTGGAGAACTCTTATCTGAAATAACATTATCAGTTTGCAAGGAATACTTCCCCTTCATGGTTACTGCTACAAAATTAAAAAAACAAAAACCTTGGGTAAAGCCTTGAGATGAAATGCTGCAAGCAGGGAAACTTTTAGCACTCTTTTTACCCTCCTCACCCACTTGTCCAAAGAATCAGCATCAAGCAGTACCTTACCCTAAGGCTTGCCAAGTAGCGCTCCAGCTTCTTATTAAGTAGAAAGTAGATGGCAAGCGTGTGACTCGCTCTGTTTGAGAGCACAGTGTTGATGACGTCGCTGTTCTTGTAGCCAAGCTTCTCAGTCATATGGAGCAGCACGCTTTGGCTGAGGTCCTCAAGGTGAATCCTGCACAGAGAGAGAGGCAGAGCACACCGTTCGTACCACCCTCTCAGCAGCAGAACCTTGCCAACCATGGGGAATGTGGCAGAGTGTAAAGAAGAGGCTTGAAAGGCTCAGTAACATGCCAGTGATGAGCTCCCTCCTCCTGTGAGCAGGCACGAGAAGGGCAGACTGTTTGGGAACCACGGGCACTGCAGGAAGCTGTGATAGCTGAATGAACAGCACTCTTCCCACCATGTCCTACCCTGATGCAAAATGGCACCGTGATGCTCAGGACGCCAACATATGTTACCCTACATCTGACCAGTGAAGACCATCAAGATCATCTGGCTGGTTTTGAAGGAAAAGAGGTAAAATCCAACTCAGGCAGCTACATTTGGCTTGCTGAAATTACTCTTTCCTTGTAATCAAACACCACTGCATTCAGCTTCACCTCTTACCTGTTACACAATATTCATTCACTAAGCAGCTAGGGAATTTCATGCCGGAGAAGGGGCACGTACAGCGAGGGTTATGACAGCAGCTCTCAAAATGGTAAAACTGCTGCTATACTCATGTCAGTTAAAAGCACAAGTACAAGACATGTTTATGTATGTGCTCTTCTATAAAGTCTATACCAGACTCAGCCAACGCAAGACATGGAGTACAGCAGCCTTGTGGAAATGGCAAAGTATCTTCTCAGTCTAAGTTAAAACCAGATTTTCCAAAGAAGTCTGCTCCTATTTAGACCTCTAAATGAACTGGCCAGCTTCCCAGATGTACCCGTCAACTCCCATCCATTTCCAAAGAAATGCTAGGTTTCATTTGGTTTCTAAAGGATATTCCTTGCTCCTAATATCAAGCCTAATATCCAGCTAAGGAAACTTAGGGAAGCTTAGGTTGTGGGCTTTTTTATAACCTGCTTTCTGCCTTCGAAAGGACAATTCTCCACCTTTCCCACTCCTGCCCTGTTGTCCCCCTGTCCTGTGCACCTGTGATGCAAGGAATGCCTGGACAGCAGTCTGGGTCCAACACAGAGGACTTAGACAAGATGTAAAACATCTCAAATAACTCTTTTCCTTTATTTGGCATGCTTATTAATATTCATTCTGCAGCTAAGGATTAGGCTTTTTTTAAGTTCAAAAGCAAAACTTACCTTGGCCATCGCACATTAAAGCATCTCGACAGCAAAAGAAATTCAAGCAATTTCTACTTACAGCACTCAACAAAATGGGAAATTTTTGCTTGCCTTCAGGGAATTTTTTTAATAAAAGCAAACTTATAAAAAGCCTGGGAGTATATTCTCCTGAAAATGCAGTTTCTTCCATTCTTCCACCTTATCTTCATGCTCTCCCCTTTCCTACCATGTTCCTGTCTTGAGAACAACGGCCGTTATCCCCAAAATGGTGGAAGAGCACTGCAAGAACTTAACACAGCTTCTTGCTTAGCGGATTAAGAGAGGGAGTGGTTCTCTGCAAATTCAGCAGTGGATTTTTCAGAACTATTTTGACACATCTTACCCATATCTGCACCTAACGAAAACTTGGAGAAATGTCGAAGCTGACTTTAGTGGTACTTTCTGAGGCAAGCTCAAAAGGAGTCAGGACATGTCTTTGAAGTGAAAGAAAGAATCTGTATGGCCTTTATCCTTTACAGTGTCACATAAAATCTGGGTTCAGATTTCTTTTGTTTTCAGACCAAATGATGAGAAAAGCAGTACAATGAGAAAGAAAGAAAGAAAGAAAGAAAGAAAGAAAGAAAGAAAGAAAGAAAGAGAGAGAAACGGGTTTTTTTTCAATAGCAAAGCATAGCATTCCACACTGATGTTTCCTTTAAAAGTGCTTATAATAGGAAAGGAATATTATCGTCACCATATACACATACATGCATGAGCAAACATATGCCCTATCTATAGTTTGGTACTGCATTTTCTTCTGTTCTTCCATTTGATTCGTTTCCTTTAGAAGGGAATGATTAATGGGCACTCCATAAATAAAAAGCATTGCACAGTTCTATCTAATAGCATCCAGCCTCTTCTGTAAGTCACCTACCTAACTGCACCACACAACCTGCGTAAAGCCTGACAACTGCAAGCTAGGAATTAAAAAATAGAGGCATGAAAATGTACCTACAAATGCAAAAGAATTATGAAATCACATTCAAGCCCTATTTCTGTCTTTTTTCCTCTTTTCTGCAGATAAGACACACACAGCAAGAGCATTAAATTACCCATACAGCTCTCAGTTATACTTACATTCACTTAACAGATGCCACATTTAGTAGATTGATTAGACTCATTATGACAGTGATTTCATTAGCTTAATGACTCATTTAGTTTACACTTGTTTTCCCTTTCTTTACCATTCAATGTTCATATGTACCATACTTCAGTACAGTCCAATGCACCATAGAAACTCAGATTTCCTTTTATTGGACAGCATACTACACAAATTAACTCAACTGCCCTTAAATTTGGGCCAGTAATGTCGAGATAATGGGTCTGCCTGTTCTCATTCTTATTCCTGGTGAAACAATTGTTCACAGGGGCCATCTTTATATTCTGTCCACGTAGGTCTGGGGATTGCAGGCAGCTGGCCTCACATTTGCCCTCCCTGTTTCTAGTGATGCCTCCAGGCATCCAAGCTGCTCACTGTCTATCCAACCATATTCTGAGAGTGGGAGACCTATTATTCTCCTCAGGTCAAAGAACTGCATAGTCAGAGTGATTCTCCATGATGCAGTACTTGAAAGTTAAGACACTACCTTTGGAAGGGAAATGCTTGCTGCTAAATTAGGGCACCTCTGTTGCCTGTCAATACAGAGGGAAAAGGGAGGTGACTCAGGTAGGAGTCTGGACTGTGTGGGCTATGACCCATAAGCTGGCCAACAGCAACGTCAAAGGGAAAGGTCTCCAAAAATTCCTAAAGGCTGTCCCTAGATTCAGGGCTCAAACTGATTTCCTATGCCCAGGTCTCAGCATGATCAAGCAGTGGCAGCGCTCGTCACCTGTTTCAGCAGTAAGAGAGGGGTGCTGCAGTTGCCTCTCAGCCCCATAGGGTTTGGACCCACAGCTCTGAAACACACCCTGTTCCCCTGGCTAGTGGTGGAGCAGAGGGGAAAACAGGTGGGAGACACTTTGACCAGCAAAGCTGTGACCTGAATGCTGAAGGCTGGCTGTATGCAAGGCTTGAGCATGCCTATGGGACCAAGTCCTTCTGGGCACCAACACAAAGAGATGGCCTGGTTGGTGAACACCAAATCATTTTTGGGTGAAGGACAGTGGTTCAGATGGTCAGACAGAAGTAAATTGCCACGCCCCTAGGCACACACTACATCTGACATCTGGTAACTGAGTAAACTGTAGGGGGGAAGTTAGGATCTTCACTTAGGGACTCTCCTCTTAGCAAGTTAGGACAGAAATTTTGGGGCACTATCAAATTTTAAGCAAAAAATTAGGCTTTATGTTGCTGTCTTTGCCTCAGTCTTACTTAGGATCTTGGCCTGCAAGCTAGTAACTCCTACAGTGAATCCTCTGCAGGCTCTAGATTGTGTATGAGACACAGCTGGAGGGCTTTGATACAGGAAGGAGGTTTTATCTGATCAAACATAGACATATATTTCTAAGTGAGTTGCCCAAGGCTCAATTTACAGTCACTGGAGAGGAACGTGGATCTCCTGGGCACAAAGTCATCCTATTGCAGAATCAAAAAGAAGTCAGATGAATCATTTTGTAAAAAGGGCCCTTATTTCTCTCCATTGACTGTAATGAGAGCCCAGGCTGGCTGGCTCATGTGTCAACTCTACACTGCACATGTTTAGAGTCAAGCAAGATTATTTCTAACCAAAGTGGACCACAAGTATCTTTCTTCTTTTTTCCTAGATGGATGTTTGACTGGACATGAGATTTGTTCTCTGTTTGCATTTAGTCATGCATTCAGCACTGCACAGGTATTCAAGATCAACAACCAACAAAGCAAGATCATTTGACTCTGACCTTTCTCACCACAGTTTGCATATTTACTTAATCTACTGAACCTCATGAATGTATCACAAATAGGCATAGCCTCTATTGGAAAGGTAGATTGGCTGTGACTGACAAACTAGGAGATCAGAACTACCTGTCACATATACGCATTCCAAGGTCTGGAGCCAATTAATCATATGATCTGTACCCCAGATCACCCTGCAAATAATGCATCGTACGCCACCTTCTAATTTACAGTGTTTTTGACTATTTCAAGCAACACATATTCAATGGCCAATCCTAATCACTTTTAGAATGGAGTCACAAAAGCAATCCCAGAAAATGCACTGGGATGCTGTCACGCGAATGGAACTGAAACATCAGAGCTGTTTTAACATATATATTGTTTTATATACATTATATAGGTATACACATTATATATGTTAAAACATATATAATGTATATGCACCCTGGCAGGCTTTCTCCACTCTTCTGCACAGTACCTGTTTGGATATGTGACATTAGGTGGTGGTCTTCCAGGGTAGTTCTCATTAAGCCATCGATTTGCAAGTGCCTGCTGGATGTTTGGTCTTTTTGCAGGATCTGGCTCTAGTAGTAATCGTAGAAAGTTTATGGCCGCTGTGAAGAAATTAAGAAAAAAAAACATAGCTACATCGTCTGCTTTATGACTTAACACAGTAGTTGAGTTACTACAGGTGTGTAGCCTGACCAAGAGTATACTAAAAACAAACATTTTCCTTATGGTATGCTCTAATGTCCTTGAGAAAAAGGAAAAACTGATAACGGATTAGTAAGTAAAATAAACAATGATTTATAGTCACAATGATTTATAGAGTCATAAAGGAGAGGAGAAAAAGCACCTTTTGTTTCAGAGCTTGTTTGAAGTTTCTGAGCAGGTTGCCCAAAACTTAATTTTTGTATGAGGACAAGAGGCTGGAGTCAGGTCGGAAGCAAATCAATCAATCTGTGTTTAAAGTAGAAGGAGATGGACTGGGGATGAGTGGAGGAGAGGGATGCAGAGCTGGGAGGGAAGACACGGAGAACTGGGCTGCCTTTGACATTCTAAGGACAAATTCTCGCCTGGTTTCCATCCAACCTGCAATCAGTTGTAGGAGGTTTTAGCCAAATTAAAAGAGTACAGTAAAATTAATGGGCTTTATTCTGTTTTCAAATACTGAACCTTCAACTTTCAGTGACATTCAGTCAACCCTCGATATTTTCTTGCAACAACCCTCAAAAGTAATTTTATAGTATTTTTAAGTCAAGTGCTTCTTATATGGTTAGGAGCAATGAAATCAAATGATTTGCTTAAAGACTCACAAGAACTCTATAGCTGAGCTGAAAATAGTCTCTGTTTTAACTAGATCTGGTCTTTATCCTCAAATTACCAAGGGTCCATTCAGTTTATCGGCTACAATATTAAAGAGTTAACTATGTCCTCTACAATTCCCTGCATGAAAAATAAAGAAACCTAATTCTGGGAAAACCAAGATCAGAATGATTTTGTAGATGAGATACAGTCAAGTGAGATGATGTCAAATGAGTCCTGAATGAAGTCAATGGCAAGCATGAGGCAGAAGTCATGGCTGCGGCACAATTTTCTCCGGGTCAGATGGACAGGACCTCGGTGCTTTTTTCCACCTTCTTCCACAGCAGAGCTGCAGTTCCCATCCTACGCTCTCCTGAACATGTCGTGCCTACTTACAAGCTTACAAGCGCAGGCACTGCGGGCAGTGGCAGCACGGGACCACTGTGGTATGGGATGGTGTCCTCTGGGATGTGTCTTCTGGGTAAGCTGCAGTACAGCCTTGCCAACATAGCTACTTCAGCTCAGTGCAGGCAAACCTCTTAAAGGCTTGTGTTACAAAGCAGATCAAACTGGATGTGCTAACGCCTCAATGCTAGAAAGCTGCGAAATTATGGACCAGTCTTCCCATTCAGCTTTACAGCCATTTGACATCACCACCACAGCATGCTGACTCGTCACCACGCCATCCCATACTCTGAAGCAGAGCAGCCGCGACGTGTCTTCTCCACCAGCAATACAGTGAAACCCTCGTGAATCCCTGTTGCCACATGCAATTTATGGAGAATAATATGTCTGCTGGTGAGGCCATGATGTCCTCATCTGAAAAGGCCATAAAAGTTAACCTAGGCACAGCGTCACTGCCCTTCACAGGTTCTCCTCTATGAGACTGCTGCCCTCCCCCTTGTTTGCCTGGCTGTCCTCCCAGGCATTTTTATCTCCAAAAGCACACCTGCATCACCCCCCACCTGAAGCATGGAACAGGACAGCTGGGCTGACATGTCAGGGCAGGGCAGCGGATAGGGAAGGAAGGATTTCTCCTCAAACAAATCAGGGTTAGACCCGACAGGAGCCAACCCCTAACAGCTTGGGTAACCCCGGTGCTCAACATCCTGCAAAAAGCAAGTATCAGATGGAGAGGGCCCTGAGAGGCTACCCATTTTGAAGCAGGCCTACCGTCAAGAAGCTTATATGTGGAAGAGAGAGTTATGATTCTGTATTTACTAGTTCAGCTAAGTCTCGGATGGGTTTTTTCTAAGCTCTCTTCACAAATTGCTGATTTTTATGAGATACTTTACTTAAAATTTCCCAATATTTTTGTTATTTTCCTACAACAGCAGTATTGCGGAAGCAGCAGGAAAAGTCTACATCCAAGTTCATAAACCTGAGTGCCCCCCTGTCATGCCTCTCAGGCACAGAACCCCCCATTATGGCAAACAACAAACTCCTCGTTCTTCCATTTCATCTCCTACGTCTCCAGTACTTCCCCCATCTCTGTGTTAAAAACCGCATGCATCCCATGGGTTCAGAGCAAACTAAATAACCCTCCCCAAACCAACACACTCCCCCTCCATCACCACTACCCTCGGTCCCCAAATCACCTAATGTCTCCTTGAAAATCTTACTTTTTTTCCCCCCTTGGCAAAAGGCAGACTAAATAAATGAAGCTTGTGAAGCACCACAGAGATCAACAGATCCAGACCCGGATAAACTAATTCTGGAGAGAAGATCCTCTCTGGGAGGCTCCCTGGCCAGCTGGACCTGGGTGACATGGAGGAGATGAGTAACAGCACCTTGGCTGATTTGAGCTGTCAGACAGTACAAGGAGGAGAGAAGCCTTTTCCAGTTAGCAACATGGCTGTGGGTGTATCGGGTCTGGCTGAGCCAGAATTGGTTTTCCCCTGTAGCAGCCCTCATGGTGCTGTGTTTTATGCTGGGAGCTGGCAGGGTGTTGATAGCACACTGGTGTTGTGGCTACTGCTGAGTAGTGCTTACACAGCACCAAGGCTCTTTCTGACATTTCCCCCCCCCACAGTGGGACGGGGTGGGCAAGATCTTGGGAGGGGACACAACCAGGACAGCTGACCCGAACTGACCAAAGGGATATTCCATACCATATGACGTCTGCTCAGTATAAAGCTGGGAGAAAGGAGGAAGGGGGTGGGGTCACCCTTGGTCCTCCGAGGCAACCGCTACGCATATCAGAGCCCTGCTTCCTGAGAAGGCCCGACATCGCCTGTTAATGGGAAGTAGAGAATAAATCTGTTTTCTTTTTCTTGCTTCCGCGCGCGGACCTTTGCTTCGCTTTGCTTATATTAAAACTGCTGTTGTTTTACCCACAAGGGTTGTTTTGTTTTCCTATCTTATTTTCTTTCCCTTCTTTGCCCTATTGAGAAAAAAGGGGAAGGGGGGGGAAGTGATAGAGCGACTTGGTGGGTACCTGGCATTTAGCCAAGGTCAAACCACCACAGTCTATTTTGGCGCCCAACGTGGGGCGGGACAACGGCAGTTTTATATTAATTGTGCTATAGCTATAGCAGTTAGTAAGCGACAAGCTCTTGTGCTGGTCACGGGTTTGTTTATTGCTCTGCTTATCTTTATTTTGCTAAGCTCGGGAACATGCTGGAAGAAATTGGGAACATCATGAGTGGTTTTATTCTGCAAGCTCCCGAAGTACTTATTAATCCTTATGTTAGCTCTTTGATACTGTTCATTAATGCTATTCGCCTATTGTGGGCTGTGTGGAGCTCGTTAGGTTTTTGGTGTAAGAGAAAGCAAATTTTGGGTGAGAGAATACCAAAATGTGCCCTGAGGCGGCCTGTCCCTGGGTGGCAGGGGGAGTGGAAGGATTTGGGCAGATTCCTAGGACGGTTATCACCTCCTGTAGCCTGGGATCTTACCCCTGAACAGGCAAGCAACCCCGCAAAACTGACACAACACCTGATAGAAGGGTGCCTTGTCTATCCCGATGAAAATCAGCAACTCCTAGCGCTGTACTGGGGCCTGGCCTATGCTTATCGAGCTGCAGTTCAGTGCTCTCAAAGGACTGTGGTGGAAACGGGAACTCAAACAAAAACAATAACAGCAGAGATTGCCCCGGTAGTAAAAAAGAAACAGTGGACAAGGAGAACAACAGGTCCATACCCTCGATTAATAAGGGACGAAAAAGAGGAGGAAGAAGCGGGTCCTTCAGCAAAGGGGTCAGAAGAGGGAATAACAGAACTCAAACAGGAGGCAGAAACTACCCGGTCCCTGACATCATCAGAACTGCGAGATCTGCGGAAAGACTATAGCCGCCAGCCGGGTGAGCGGATTGCTGCCTGGCTGCTTCGATGCTGGGATAATGGGGCTGATGCTCAGCAGCTGGAAGGTAAGGAAGCCCAACAGCTGGGTTCCCTTGCTAGAGATCGAGGAATTGAAAGGGGAATTGGAAAAGAAACAGGAATTTGCAGTCTGTGGAGACGGCTCCTTTCAAGCGTTAAAGCAAGATATCCTTTCAAGGAAGATCTTACGGATAACTCCCCAGGGAAGTGGGCTACTGCGGATGAAGGTGTCCAGTACCTGAGAGAACTAGCAGTGCTGGAAGTCATCTATAGTGATCCAAATAATGATGAAGCCCCTAAAAATCCAGAGGATGTCCTGTGCACACGGGCCATGTGGAGGAAGGTGATTAAAGGTGCACCATCCTCGTATTCTGCGGGCTTGGCTGCGATGTACTATCCAGAAATGGATATGGGAGAAGGACTAAGATGTACGCCAACTGTGGAGGCAGTCTCTTCCTGGCTTCAGAACTTTGAAGAGAGTCTTGGAACCTCCTCATCTCTACGGGCAAGTGCCTTAGATGTCAGGAGCACCCCAAGAAATCGGTTCTCTTCCACCCCAGCCAGAGGGAAAGGGAAACCTAGGCGCATGACACGTGGCGAACTTTGGTTCTTCCTGCGTGACCAGGGGGAGGACATGAGGAAGTGGGATGGTCAACCCACCTTCAAATTGGAAGCTCGTGTACATGAATTGCGAGGAAAGACCCCTGCCAAGAAGACAACATCCAAGAAGGTTGTTAATGTAGCTGGCGTGAAACCGCAAGAAAGTAATCAGCGATCTCCCAGATACAGGAAGAATGAGATCACCTCCCTTGGCCCTGATGAAGGAGTTTCCGGCCTGGCACAGCAAGGGTCAGACAGTGAATACTCCGACCAAGAACAGGAATAGAGGGCCCCTGCCTCCAGCCAGGAGGAGGAAAGGGATGATCGGGTGTATTGGACAGTGTGGATTCGATGGCCTGGCACATCAAATCCACAGAAGTACCAGGCTTTAATCGATACCGGGGCACAGTGTACATTAATGCCATCAAGTTATAGAGGGGCAGAACCTATCTGGATCTCAGGAGTGACAGGCGGATGTCAAGAACTGTCAGTACTGGAGGCCGAGGTTAGCTTGACCGGGGATAAGTGGGAAAAACATCCCATTGTAACTGGCCCAGAAGCCCCTTGTATCTTGGGCATTGACTACCTCAAGAGGGGGTATTTCAAAGACCCAAAAGGATACCGATGGGCTTTTGGTGTGGCCAGTGTGAACACAGAGAAGGTCAAACAGTTGTCTAATCTGCCTGGCCTCTCAGGAGATCCTTTTGTTGTAGGACTGTTGCGAGTTAAAGAACAACAGGTGCCAATTGCCATGAGGACCGTGCACCGACGGCAGTATCGCACGAACCGAGACTCTCTGGCTCCCATCCAAGAACTGATCCGTCAACTGGAGACCCAAGGTGTCATCAGTAAGACACATTCGCCTTTTAATAGCCCAATATGGCCAGTGCGAAAGTCTGACGGAGGGTGGAGGTTGACAGTAGACTATCGTGGCCTGAACGAAGTGACGCCACCACTGAGTGCTGCTGTACCAGATATGTTAGAGCTCCAGTATGAGCTAGAGTCAAAGGCAGCCAAGTGGTACGCCACAATCGACATCGCCAATGCATTCTTTTCAATTCCTTTGGCAGAAGAGTGCAGGCCACAGTTTGCTTTCACGTGGAGGGGTGTCCAATATACCTGGAATCGACTACCCCAGGGGTGGAAGCACAGCCCCACTATTTGTCATGGACTAATTCAAACTGCACTGGAAAAGGGTGATGCCCCTGAACATCTACAGTACATCGATGACATCATTGTGTGGGGCAACAAGGCAGAAGAAGTGTTCAAGAAAGGACAAAAAGTAATTGAGATTCTTCTGAGAGCTGGGTTTGCCATAAAGAAAAGCAAGGTCAAGGGACCAGCACAGGAGATTCAGTTCTTGGGAATAAAATGGCAAGATGGACGCCGCCATGTGCCTATGGAGGTTGTCAACAAGATAGCAGCTATGTCTCCACCGACCAACAAGAAGGAAACACAAGCTTTCTTAGGACTTGTGGGATTTTGGAGGATGCACATTCCAGGTTACAGTCAGCTGGTGAGCCCTCTCTATCAAGTAACCCGAAAGAAGAACAATTTTGAGTGGGGTCTTGAGCAACAACAAGCCTTTGAGCACATCAAACAGGAGATAGCTCGGGCGGTAGCTCTTGGGCCTGTTCGGACAGGACCAGATGTGCAAAATGTACTTTACACATCAACTGGGGAGCATGGCCTCACATGGAGCCTCTGGCAGAAGGTAGCAGGTGAAACTCGGGGTCGACCATTAGGATTTTGGAGCCGGGGATATCGAGGATCAGAAGCCCACTACACTCCAACTGAAAAGGAGATTCTGGCAGCATATGAGGGGATTCGAGCCGCTTCCGAAGTTGTTGGTACAGAAGCACAGCTCCTCTTGGCACCGCGATTGCCTGTACTACATTGGATGTTCAAAGGAAACATCCCTTCTACACACCATGCAACCAGTGCTACCTGGAGTAAATGGGTAGCGTTAATCACGCAACGAGCTCGACTGGGAAAACCCAACCGTCCAGGAATCCTGGAAGAGATCATGGACTGGCCAGAAGGTAGAGATTTTGGAGCACTGCCTGAGGAGGTGGCTCGTGCCCAAGAAGCACCACCATATAACGAATTACCAGAAGATGAAAGGCGGTATGCTTTGTTTACTGATGGATCCTGTCGTGTGGTAGGAAACCATCGAAAGTGGAAAGCTGCTGTGTGGAGCCCCACAAGACAAGTCGTTGAGGCCACTGAAGGAGAGGGCGAGTCAAGTCAGTTTGCAGAAGTAAAAGCGATCCAACTAGCCCTAAAGATTGCTGAACGAGAAAAGTGGCCAGTACTGTATCTCTACACTGACTCCTGGATGGTGGCTAATGCCCTGTGGGGGTGGCTACAGGAGTGGAAGAAGACCAATTGGCAGCGCAGAGGTAAACCCATCTGGGCTGCTGCACTGTGGCAGGACATCGCTGCCCGAGTGGAAAACGTGGCTCTAAAGGTACGTCATGTAGATGCCCACGTGCCCAAAAGCCGTGCCACCGAAGAACATCAAAACAATGAGCAAGTAGACAAGGCTGCTAAAATTGAAGTAGCTCAGCTGGACCTGGACTGGGAGCGCAAGGGTGAGCTATTTGTAGCTCGATGGGCCCATGAAACATCCGGGCATCTCGGGAGAGATGCAACGTACAGATGGGCTCGTGATCGAGGGGTGGACCTGACCATGGAGGCCATCTCACAGGTCACGCATGAATGCGAAACATGTGCTGCAATCAAGCGAGCCACACGAGTAAAGTCTCCCTGGAACAGAGGGCGATGGCTGAGTTTTCGATATGGTGAGGCCTGGCAAATTGACTATATTGGACCATTGCCACGAACACGCCAAGGCAAGCGCTACATACTCACTATGGTGGAAGCAACTACTGGTTGGCTTGAGACGTACCCTGTAAATCATGCCACTGCCCGAAATACCATCTTAGGTCTTGAAAGGCAAATTTTATGGCGACATGGTACTCCTGAAAGAATCGAATCAGACAATGGAACCCATTTTCGAAATAATCTCATAAACTCCTGGGCAAAGAAACATGGCATTGAGTGGGTGTATCACATCCCTTATTACCCACAAGCGTCTGGAAAGATTGAAAGATACAATGGACTGTTGAAGACTATGTTGAGAGCATTGGACAATGGGGGATGGAAACACTGGGATATAAATTTAGCAGAAGCCACTTGGCTAATTAATACCAGAGGATCTGTTAACCGTCCTGGTCCTGCCCAAACAAAACCCCTTCATACTGTGGGAGGAGATAAGGTCCCTGTAGTACACACAGGGAAATGGCTGGGGAAGGCAGTATGGATTGCTCCTCCCTTGGGAAAAGGCAAGCCCACTCGTGGGATTGTTTTTGCTCAGGGACCTGGATGTACTTGGTGGGTAATGCGGGAGAATGGGGCTACTCAGTGTGTGCCTCAAGGAGATTTAACCTTGGGGGGGAAATAATCTGTGAGCTGAGTTGTATGTTACAGGAAGTGATGGAGGAAGTAGGAACGACGAAGAGTGAACCAGATACATGCGATGATGACCCAAACCTAGCCGGTGCTGGAGTCCAACAGTCAAACATACTGCTCCTGTCCTGAACATCCACCTTGACAGATGGCAGCCAAGTCACTGAACATCTAGAGGAGTGAAGAAAGCTTACGGAATGAATAAATGAGTGTTATGTGGGACCTGGGCATGACGTAAATGGTATGGAATAAGGGGTGGAGACTGTATCGGGTCTGGCTGAGCCAGAATTGGTTTTCCCCTGTAGCAGCCCTCATGGTGCTGTGTTTTATGCTGGGAGCTGGCAGGGTGTTGATAGCACACTGGTGTTGTGGCTACTGCTGAGTAGTGCTTACACAGCACCAAGGCTCTTTCTGACATTTCCCCCCCCCCACAGTGGGACGGGGTGGGCAAGATCTTGGGAGGGGACACAACCAGGACAGCTGACCCGAACTGACCAAAGGGATATTCCATACCATATGACGTCTGCTCAGTATAAAGCTGGGAGAAAGGAGGAAGGGGGTGGGGTCACCCTTGGTCCTCCGAGGCAACCGCTACGCATATCAGAGCCCTGCTTCCTGAGAAGGCCCGACATCGCCTGTTAATGGGAAGTAGAGAATAAATCTGTTTTCTTTTTCTTGCTTCCGCGCGCGGACCTTTGCTTCGCTTTGCTTATATTAAAACTGCTGTTGTTTTACCCACAAGGGTTGTTTTGTTTTCCTATCTTATTTTCTTTCCCTTCTTTGCCCTATTGAGAAAAAAGGGGAAGGGGGGGGAAGTGATAGAGCGACTTGGTGGGTACCTGGCATTTAGCCAAGGTCAAACCACCACAGTGGGACAGCAAAATCAGTCCCCCAGGAAGCAAACACAAAGCTGCCCAATCGATTTTTGGACCCACTGTGTCTGAAGCCATTTTCCCTGCTGCACCAAGTAGGCTGGCAAACAAAGGGTGCTGTGAACCACCCCACCAGGACCTCGTTACCTGAGGCCTCCTTTACAAGGAGATGAGCTGGAGGACAGCACTCATCTGACTAGCTGGTGACCTGCACTTGGTGGCATTTTGTTCCCATGGTGTAATTTTTGGGGCAAACTTTGTTCTTTTGATAAATGAGAGACCAGCATCATGAAAAATAACATTTTTCTCTTAATTTCCTTGAGCGTACTGAGCTCAGTGATGCCCAGAAATAGAACACACTTCAGCTGGGGATTACAAGACCTCTGCTGTCTTCATGTTCCTTGTCATGAATGAAACCAACTCAGTGTCTTGTTCACACTGTGAGAGTGTGCCTGGTTATAATCAGGTATATGGGTATCGCTTACAAAACCAGCCAGAGAAAATGCAATGAGGTCATTTCACAAGCCACGAGCGAGCTCCACCTAATAAAATTCTTCCTCCAAACTACAGGCATGGATAGAGGACGTCTTTTCTTCTCGTCTCCACTTCACTTCTCTGTTTCAGAAGGAAGACCATAAGCATATGGAAGTGGTAAATTGAGGAAAAAAAAAAGGAATATGTGCAAGGTGAATAGCAACTTCCTGAGCAACTGAACTCTGCTCACCTAAAATCAATAATCAGATAGCTGTGTTGTCTAAGAAGCTTAATGAAAAACAGTTTCCTAAATGGGAAAATCAAACACTAACTCCAAATTTTCCCTGTTGCTACACAGTTGCTTTGGGCACTCACGGTCACCCAACATTTAACTAACACAGGTAAAATATAATCTTACTTAATGATAAGACTGGCTGCTTTTACGATGGCACTGTGTGTTCAGTAACTGTGAAATTAAATACTGAAAGACAACATACTGAACAAGCAAAACATACTCCTGCAAAAAATCTCTACTCTATATGTGAATTTACAGAAAAAGAAAACCTGATTAAAGAAAAACATCCATAAACCTAAGAAGTTAATGAACACAATTCGCAGAGCAGAGGAGCAGAGTTTCTACCTGCTGACCCAAAGCCTAACTGTGGCAAGAACAAACGTCATCTTAAATCACAGACTGCCATGTCAGTGAACATGCAAGGCCTCTTGACTTAGATCAAGAACCAATGTGTTCCTTTGTTCAGTGAGTAAACGTTAACATATTTAAATCTATTCCATTTATTTGCCATCATGTCTGAAAGTTCAAGCTGCTGTAGTTCTCACAGGGTAAACAAAACTCCTTTCTCACCAGAGACCATAGTGTCAGTGAACTACAAATGCTACAGAGACACATTTGTGAGAAAATTTGATCTCCGTTATAAAATGATAGGATGAATGAAACAGTAAAATGAAACCTGTCAAGAGTAATGTTATCTTTTTTGCTACTGAAGGTCTGGTCTTCTACAGGCCTTTTATGGGTGATTTAGCCTTTAACACATGAGTTGTCCCAGTGAAGTCAGTGAAATCTCCCACTTAAAGACAACTGAAAGAAAACAATGATTGGGGAAACAGTCCATTGGTTCAAAGACACTGCATAGCCATCATATAACTGCTCTTTATCAGTAAAAACCTCACTCTGGGAGTTAAGTTTTGTAAATTTTTTGCCAAACTTGGAAAATGTTTACTATGATATGCAAGTTCCTGAATTCAAGAGTAACTTTGCAATTGATGCAGCATTTGGCATCTAGATCAGTACAGCACAAAGCAGTCAGTATAAGCTTTCTTTTAAATTACTCAGTGGGGCTTTAGAGTGTGTGTTAGAACATTAAAATAGCCATTTTGTGCAACTGAATCCTAACGGGAAGTCTCCAAAATGGAAATACCAAACACTCTAATTGCGTCAAATAGATGGCAAGACTTGCAGCATCCCAGCTCACTTGTAAACCTACCACTTTACAACATGCCAGCAATATGAACTGCTGGCAGGAAAAGTGTACTTCATAAAGATGCTGAGTGAACGAGGAACAACATACTCCACTTGATCCATGGATAACCTGTGTGAGAAAACCCTTAACTACCTACTTCTTCCGTGTGCAGGTAAATCTGTACTTGGAGAATTCACCTGGTGACAAAACTTCCAAGGGCTTTTTCTTATACCCCGTAACAATGGTTGCCATCCTCAGTGTACTGAGTGAAAATGTATGCTCTGTAACCCTTTTTCTATTTGCAATCTTTTAATTTTATTGAATGTCCCTTGTAAACAGGCTGCCAGATAAGGAGAACAGAAGCTGTCCATGAACAACAAATTTAGCATACAAAAATAAAACCCAACTACAAAACAGAGTTTGTTCCAAATGCTGAGAACAGTCTTGCTATAAGCTGAAAAATGATTCTGTTGCCTAGTGACATGGCTTTGAAGCAGGAATTAATATTTCTAATACTAATACCTCAACAACTTTGCATTTTGTGAGCACACAAAGGTTATCACAGGTCACTGTACCAAAATAACTTTCTGTGTGCATGTCATTATTCCATAATAAATGCAAGGTCATTCGAGGTAGCTTATCGTTAAACCCTAGTCAGGATAATGCCCAAGAATCTGTTATTCCAAAATAATGTGTTCATGCATCCATACCCTAAACTAAAATCATCTGAATGTGCAAAACTGACCAACTACTCTACAAAAGCAATTTCACAGAATTTCACGGGTTTGTTCTCTCATATTCAGCACAACTTGTCACTTCTTCAGCTTACATACAGAAGATAAAGCAAAAGGAGTCATATTACAACAACTCCCGAAGATCTTTTGGAGGCTAAAATGAAAAAAAGGGTATTTTTCACAATTAGCATGCCATCTTGGTAGCATCTCACAATCCAGAATTCAATGCAATGGTTCTGATTGACTGGATATGAACAGGTCCCAGCACACCTCCTTGATTACCTGTAGAGAGCTGGGTGGGAAAAGGGTTCATTTCTTTGTCCACCATTTTCTGGTACAAAGCTCTCAAGCTGAATGGCTCCACGGTAAAAGGTAATGTTCCAGTCAACATTGCATACATGTTCACCCCACTAAAAAAACAGAGAAAAAGAAACCAAAATGATCAGGAACAAGAAAAAACAGGCTTAGGTTTTAGTGAATGCACTTCATCTTTAACGTCTGACAGGTACTAAAATAGACAAGGAAAAGCTCTCTCTTCTGTTGTACACAACGACTTGGGTAAGAATTCCCAGAGGTTTGCTCATGGAGGGTCACACAATGTGTAGGACATAAGCTGGGCACCACAGAACCAAGCCCAGCTCTTAGGCAACTTCTCGGCTAAACGCCACACCACAATTAAGTCTCTCCTCAGGCTGCATAAACATGCTGCTTTTGAAGGCCTTGTCCTGGTGCTGCCCTGGGTGTGGAATGACTGTCTGCACCAACGGGGACATATCAGGTTCTGGTTCAGCACCCAAAGGTGACCTCCATGGCCTCTGGTGCAGCCCAAAGATCAGATGTGAACAATTACATTTTTCAGAGCAGAAAACTTACTGCTTGTTTATGCCCAGTGAAGTCAGCAATGAAAAGTGGGTTGGGCACTCTTGTTCTTTTTCCTCTTAAAAGGGCTTTAAATTCAATTTGACTGGAATTCTTCCCTTTTGGGAATTTTCTTTCCCAGTCTGCTGAATACATGTATGTAAACAGAAAGAAACTAAACCAGTGCGCTATCATGAACTGCGATCACAGACACCATTTGTTCAGCTATAAGGAAGGGTAGGAGTTAATGATTTATTTTTTTTTAATTGAAAAAAAGAGCAGGACATTATTACTGGAGAAGTTTAAATGGTTTACAAGAATGACTGTGCTCTGTTTGACTGCATTTCTCAGGGCTCGTACTCTCAGCCTTGATGTGGATGGATGGCCCAATGCTGGAGTGAGAAATTCAGCACCCATACAATGCTTTAGCTGCGGGTGTCCTCAGAGGACAGACTGCAAACTCAGCTTCAGCAGGGGAAGTTACAAAGAACCTTAAGGAGCAACAAGGTAGCCACCGGATCAAACTGAGAGATGAATTTGACCCAGGTCCTAGTCTCATATATAAACAAAAGTCAATCTAGTAGTACCTATATCATACTTTACATTTTCCAAGAATTCCAAATACTTCAACTCTGGAATTGTCGTAATTCTGTTATTTCATTGAAATTTATTCAAATGTTATTACCCCCACTTAGTGAGGACAAATTTATCAATACTAAAGCAAAAGCTAAAACTCAACTGACTTCAGCTAATTCCTCTCCAGGATTGGCAAGGATAATTGACACCATGCCCATGGCCAACAGGAGGGTAGCGGAAGCTGCACAGTCTAGAACAGTACTGCAGATAAATTCATTGACTGCAAAACATCTTTCTGGCTTAATCTACCTCTGGCACTTGGGACTTCTGTCTGTTCTTTTGCCTGAACACTAGTAAGCTCACAAAGGCTCACAAGTTTTCTGGCCATTTTTATTTTCCCTTTAACGACTGTGCTTTCAAAATGATGACCTGACTCGATTTCACATTTCTTGTCAGACTTGACTGTGGATAGTGCATGGAGCTCATGTGAATGCCTGAGGATCCTTTGGGAAAACCTAAAAAAGCTGTTGGTCCTCTTGTGCCACAGCCATGTCTTCTACTATGTCTGAACATCACTGATCAACAGTTGTGCTTTACTGCAATCTCTCCATGCTGTATGTTCTAGCAATCTATATGCAGGTACATAAAGATCTATTTCAAAACAAGATATCTGCGCAACATAGCTCACAGACTCATACTAATTAAACAGATTTGCTTGCTCAGAGTAGCCAAATACACGAAAAATGTTTCTCATTTGAGCAATGGGTAACGATGACAGTAATAACAATTATAAACTAGAGAAGTAACTCACATGGACCAAACGTCTATTTTGGGCCCGTATTTTTTCCTTGCCAGAAGTTCAGGGGCTGCATATGCTGGGCTCCCACACTGGGTGCTGAATGGATCAGAATAACCCAAGATGCCTGCACAGTTGCTCAATCCAAAGTCTGTGAAAGGCACAGAGACAGAGTTATGAAAGAGACAGATACAGTAAAACCACGCTAGAACACAAGGGAAAAAAAGCACATTTTTTTCCAAAAGCAGAGCAATGAACTGCCTAAGAAAAAAAATCATCCACATGCAAAAATTTTATATAATTTGTTTCTCTGAGGTACTAAATAACCAGAGATTTCCACAAACAATAAAAAAGTCTTAGAACATGCACAATCATCAATTTCATACACAAAGCAACTACATTTCACTGGGAACTGTACGGCAACAACCGGAGTTGAGCTTGACCCAGGCACTACGTGATGTGCACGGGGCAGAAAACCACCTCAGGCTGTTGTGGATTCCATACTGCTGCAGTATGTTATGTAAGGCCAAGTTTAAGTGGGACTTCTTCAACATTTTCCTCTAAATCGTGTAAATGAGCCATCAAATGTAAGGCAGAGTGGGGGTTGCTTTCTGGGACTACTGTGGCGATGCATGAACGCACAGAGCTGCAGAGTCAGCATTTCAGCTCGGAAATAACACAGGGAGATCTTGGAGCAAGAAGGGGTATGTGTTGATTTGGCTCCTCCCTCCCCAACTTCTGCCTTGAATTATTGTATTTCTAGCCCCTGGGTGTATCTGATGCTCTTCTGCTGGCAATAATAACAAGGGACTGGCAAAGGCTGGCACCATGAGCTGATCGGAGACAAGAGGCAGCCTCTCCACACCGAAGGAGGCTGCAGTTTCCCAAGTGCTCTCAGCCAACCCAAGCCCAGGCTGGCGCCAAGAAGGGTGTTCCCACAGTCTCCCTCGTCTGCTCCAGTGCTGGTATGGCTGCAGGCTGAGCTAGGTTTAAGAAAGGGTCTTAACAATTAAGCCGCTAAGCAAGGAAACAAAGGCAGAGTTGCACCAGCGGCAAAAGCAGCTGGGGGCAACAGGCAAGCCCACCCTGTCTAGTCGTAGCCCATGCTTGGCATGAAAGAAAGCAATTACGAAGCCACAGCCTGAAAGACAACATGGGAAGGTAAGGAGGGGTTGCAGATGGTCTTGAAAGTGAAGTCAAACAACTTGATGTGATCAAGGGAAGAAGTAAGATGAGCTTGCAAGGAGGAAGATGACATGGGCAAAGCTGACAGGCTGGGAGAACGGCCTTTGCTGCAGGGCAACATATCAAGCAGCAGAAGATCTAGAGAGGTCACAATCAAAGATGTTTGCAATTATTAATAACTTTTTACTGATGACAGCTGCAACAACAAAAATACTGCTATTAAGAACACTGACATCTGTTTTGTTCCTTTCTTTTTTTGATCCAGTCTTCTTAAAAATTCCCAGAATGCATGTGTGTTTGAAATGACAACTGTCTTAGACATAAACGAGGCAGGCAGGAGAAGCAGACCGCTGAATCCCCTTCCTATAGGCTTGTGTCTTGCATCCATGTGTCTTGTAGAACAGCAGCTTTCTGGTGTGCTACCCACCTGCCTGGTTGGGCTAAAAGCATCACATCTTGCAGGCTGAATGTAGCAGGCAACTCTTGACCCCATGCAATACCCTCTCTCCACAGAGTCATTAATTTGGGTCTCTCTCCCTTGTCTGCCTATTTATTTGTGTAAGACTTGAAGTAATGGCCTGTCCATTAGCTTCTACCCCACGTTAAATTTGGCTGAAATCAGACAGGAGTTCTGCAAGGTATTAGAAGTGCCCTGATAGGGCGGTCACATAAGCCTTGTTCTCTTACAAAACCAGGTGAAAAATAATAATGGTTACAAAAAAATGCAATTATAAAGATGACTGTGTGAGCCAGAGTGCCCAAATGACTGCACAGTGCTTTCCGCTTGACTGGCTGCATCTCTGAGAGTGAGACAAGCACAAGAAAGACAAGAATCACCATATTTAACATCTAAAGAGGCTGAAAGGGGTTTTGCTGGAGAACACTGTCAAAACTGAGGAGAGGATCAAGACAATTTCCTTGCTTCTGATGGAAAAAAATTAACTCTGGACACTGCTTAATCATCTCTGCTAGATATGTATTATCCCCAGGGTTTATCCAAATACTTCCAAGGATCCATTACTTAATTAATGTATTTATTAGCTATGGCCCGAGATGAGTTATGTCAACTGTAAAATACTTTTTAAAACTCCTAGTAGTATCTCCACAGAGTATTATTCATTGTCTTTACTGTGTCATACCACCTCAAAACTACTTGACTGTTATATAATGTTTTACAATCAAAGTATATAAGGGCTATATTCTGAGATGGTGTAAATCAGCATCCCTTTATTATTATCAATGGAGGTATTCTCTAGTGGAGGCTTTCATTATCTTATTTGCTTAAACTATAAACATGTTATTCACTTTTTTCAGCTCATTCCTTTAATCTAGGCTGGTATGCTCTTTTTTTCTAATGCCTGTTGAAATGCAGAAAGCATGCAAACACATGCATACCGGGGACAGGGATTTTATCGCAAAAGAAATGGGAATATTGTTATTAACACTGTGGCAGCACATCGTGATCACAGTGTGATTTTTATTAAGGATGCACTGCTGATCTTGATAAGAACAGTATTACCACCAGCATTGATAATTTCACTGCCATTCCTGCCTCAGTCTTGGGCTTCCTTTCAATAAGCCGAGCTAATTACAGAATTCAGATCAAAGGCCACACTTGGTTTTCCAAAGTAAATATTATGACATGGAAACTCCACCACCCCCACTGTTCGTACTATCGAAGTATCGCATTACAGTACTACTCTTTAACGCCTCCAGGAAATCAACATTAAGTTTATGGATATATGGCTATCTCTGAAGCTGTGACAGTTGGAATAGGGAAAGAGTTATGAAACAGCAGAAGCCTTAGCACCAAGCACGTGGACAAGTTTGACCAGCAGAATTCCACAGAGCTCAGCAGAGCGGCATATGGGCAGGGTCCTTCTGGTGCCATAGCAGAACGCCAAGGACTTCACATGGCCTGTGAGTGGCTTTTCACAGCATCTTTATCAGACGACTACCACCATGTACTGGTAGATGAAGAGAAGTGAATTATTTCCAGTGTTTCCGATCCTGATGTTCTTAGATTTGAGACTTTCAGACAGCTAAGTCCACTTAACACAGCAAAGGGAATTTTTACTAATACTACTATCTAAGAACATATTATAAATCAACTTGTCACACAGCTAAAAAGAGTAACAAAAGCAAGGTGCCATTAAGCAGCTGGGTGAAGAAAGGGACTCAATGGATTCAGTTTTCACTGACATGCACGTACAAGCAAGGACTTTCCGTGTCACTTCCTGGTACATTTTTAATCTTCATTTCACCTTTTATTTTTCCTTTATGATGGATTTTCTTCATTTCACAGGTATTACAAGAGCAACATTTTTATTAGGTACTAGTGTGTTTGCTGCTGTACATGACACAGAGACCAAGCTCTCACCCCAAAGCAGTTAATGTGAGCTGGTTTTGTAGCTTAAAGTCTCTTCTCCCAACAATGAAAAGCAGCATATAATTCCTCAAAACATGTTCTTCACTCCTGAAGAACCTTCCTGGGCAGGACTATGTGATGACACAACTGATCCATCACATTTCTAGAAAGATAGACTACATAAAATATTGTACTAAGCACTGAATGAGCTGAGTGAGGGAATAGGCAGGGAAGAGGAAGAGGAGTAAATTATCTGGTCTATAAATTATCTGGTCTGTTCCACCAGCCACAGATGGGTGCTGGAAAATTCTCCTTGTCCTGGGAAACCCTGGCGGCAATGGAAAGCTGTGCTGCAGCTCAAGCACTACTTCTGCTACCACCTGGAAAAGAGGTGTTGGTGAGGAGAGGTTGCCCAGGGACCTGATGCTGGTTTCTGCAGCCCCTGCTCCAGCCTTCCCTGCAAGTGCAGCAGACAGAACATGAAGAACAGAGGCACTGCTTCTTCACGGTGAGCAACCAGAGATCAACAGCACCGCTAGAAAGATATGGCATGAGCTGACTGTGGTATTAAATCTGTTTTTACTTACAGCAAAATTATTACTAATAAAGCAACCTTTATTTTTCCATAACATACCCAGTTGGATGGTGGGATTTAATTGCTTTGTTTTAAAATACATACTGTGTACAATCTGCTTTGCTTAAAACATCAGGCTGCGGACCTGAGAACAATTTATTTCAATGCTAGCAAGGCTACGGAAGATCAAACTGTCTCTTTTCTCTATTCTTCCCACACCACCCACTGCGAGGAGACCTTTCTATGCAACTGAAGCAAATGAAACTGCAGGAACAGTTCTGAAGTCATTTTTTGGCACGTGAGTTTTAATTGTACACATGTCATCTGATTAGGTCTGGGTTTGGATGTCAAGTTCACATACTGTTTTGTAATCAAACACCCAATAACAGGAAAGTTATAGAAATTCTTTAAATCTATCAGATGTTCATATAGCGCTGTTGCAAACCATCTGGTCTCACTTATCTGCTAAATCAAGATAATGGGTGGTATCCATCATTACTGATGAATGATTCATGGTAACATATCAGTATCCTCTTGACCCGTAGCTGAGGTAATGCAGAGTTCTCTTTTGCTGTTATTTTCCCAGAGTCAATTGATTTGCTACAGAGTAATGACTTAAAGTTGGGGTAATATTCCCAAAGACTGAATTCCCTAAGTAAATTCAGAATATTTCAGATTTCATTGACCATTCTCCTCTTGTTTGTTTGGAAATGCATGTGCTTTATATGTTACAGTGAGAGTCCATTTGACCTGAATGTTAAGTGTTTTTCATCACTTTTCACATCATGAAACCTTTCAAAGAAAGAAAGTCAGTCGAGTTTAAGTCTGCAACCACAGACACTGCTGTTGGCAAAAGTGTAGGCAGGGAGATAAATATAAACAGATGTTTGGGGTTTATTTTATGAAGGGAATATTTTCTTTTCAATGCCCACATTAACATTAATGGTAGTTAGGCAAAGGCAGTGAGACACTATACCCACCAATGATTTATCTAAAATGTCTGCACAACTTGAATGAATTGAGCGCTGCATACAACTGATACCTGAATACAATCAAGACTCTATCATTGATCTTTTTTATTTTTTAACAGCCCTCTAAACCAATCTTGTATTGGGTGCTGGAAGCAAATTTAACGAATATAAATATAGGACCAAATTTTGCCAGCTGCTAAAAATGTGTGCAACTCCCACTGACTTCAGTGGAAGCATATGCATATGGGGGCAGAATTGAACCCTTAGTAAATATGAAATTATCAAGATAATAAAATAAATTACTTCTGTGGTGTCAATTCTTTAATTCTTTACAAAGTTCCCGATTTGAATATGGAAGCTGTTGGTTAAAAGATGTAGGATTATTCCCATACCCAGTTAAAGCTGAATTATTTGGAACATTTTTTTCACAAGATGCTGTCAGGAACAGCTTGATTGCTATCTATACTCTCTCAGCTCCTCTCTGCAGCAACATTAGCAGTTGTCACATGAAGGATTATGAAGTCTCAAAAACTCTCTTTATAAAACTACCAATTTTAATTACTGGAATTGCCAAACTGGTTTCATACCAATAAGCTTGATATTGTTGTCTTCATCTAGCAACAGATTTTCTATCTTCAAGTCTCTGAAAGAAATAAAATATTTTGAGTGAGCCTCCAAAATAATGAAGCAGCTTCCCATCACTTCCATCAGTGTATTTACAAGATTCATATATAATAAAGCATATAATGAAAGCAACACACACACTTCCACATTCAAAGCAGAAAGCTCCATGCATTGTCTCCTCTCCAAAATTACCAGTGCTTTCACACCCAGTTTCACACCTATTCTTCAGGCACAAAATGACTTTATAAACACTTGTCAGTATATCCTGTAATTAATCAGGTTCTTCAAATTTCTCACATACTTAGAAGTTTGTAGAAATCTTATACACTGGAAACATTTCAAATATATGGTTTTGGAATTGGAGGTCACTTTCTCATTACTCTTCACAACCAAAGGCTCTTCACTGGCCACAGCTGAAGAATAAATCTTCTTCTGCAGAGATTTGAGGAGTCAAACATCTGTCCTCTGCTACTGTCTACAAGGGAGACCAGAATCAACCTTCCTTGGGGATGAAGCATCCAAACTCCTTATAGAGGTGTTCAGCTAGAGGTTAAAGCTGAGGCTGAGGGATTGAAATGACTTGCCCAATGCCGTCCGGAAGGCCAGTAACAAAGCCAAGAGAAGAAGCCACATAGGTTTTCTGAATGCCACGTTAGTGCTCTCTCCACCATGCCATCCTGCCCAACCCCATAAAGCCACTGCACAGATCAGGGCCTGGACCAGTTTCAGAAGAGAGAATAAAATGAAAATGGTCTCCTCCTACAAGTCAACTGACCCTTCTTCTGATACGTACATCAGCGCATTGTTCACTTCACATGTTCGCTTTTCATTGTTCACTTTACATGTGCCTTTACATGGTTGAGCTTTCCTAAGCCATGTTCTACCTAAGAAAAATATTCCAGAGATCACCACCCCCTCCCAAACCACCCCAAAACGTGCAGACTAAGCATTAAGTATAATATGCAAAAATCATTTAGGTTGCTATACAACTTGCCCATGACTTCTAGCAGCTGGCTGTGTCTTTATCACAAGAATTCTTCCCCCATCCAGACATAAAATATTTCTAACAATCAGCATGCCAGGATATCAATAACTCAGACAGGCAGTGATGCTTCTCCCAGCACGCTTCAGAAAACTCTGGATAATAGTCATCAGCTGTAATTATGGGAAGTCAGTGACATCCATGGTATTTTGCCTTAGTAAGGCAAAGGGAGTAATGAAGGATGCCTCTATTACAGATGAAGATATAAGGCTTAATAAAATAAGACAAGTAAACCAACCAAACCGAACAAAGTACTTCCACAAGAAAGCATCTAGGAAAGAAAGAAAAATAGCTGTGGCCAACTCCAAGACTTTTTTAAAACGTTCCTCTCCATTTCATTTTATGCCCATGCTGTGTTTCAAATAAACCTGAGGCAGAAGACTACTCGCAGGTAAGATGCCACTCACTCCATCAATACAACTACAAGGATCTTCTCCAAACAGATGGTTCTACACCCCAGTGAGCATTTATTGCAGATTTTCCTTGCTTCACATGTGAAAAGAAATAGGGGAAATACTACTACATAAATCTACCGAAGGAGAGTATTTTGCAAATTTCAGGTATTCAGGGGTGATATCCAGACTTTCCTAGAGTGTCCAGCTTAAACACTTCCTGAGGAGAGGACTGCCTTCTGCACCAGTCCTCTTCTTGGAGAAGCAACGTAACTCAGTCAATAAAGAACCAGTCTGAGAGACAGGAGGAGGGTATTATGTTCCCTCCTCTGGCAGTAACCCAGTATGTTAACTTGAGGAAACCCTCCATGTTAAAAGTGACAGCTAACTTCAAATACCACAGCAGAGATGTAACCACATTTGCCCATGTGTTGACCAAGACCCAGCCTACAAAGAGCCCACTCTCCAGACCCACTCCCGCTCTGAGGTCAAGCATCAGCTCCAGGTCATACACCCCATGAGCCCAGCTGGCATCCACAGCATCCCTCTCCTCATCCATGGGAGACTCCACGTGTCATGACAGTGTTGCAGACCCACTGCTCTGTGTCCTCCAAAAGGAACTTCCCTCATACGGCAACCGCTGCCACTGAGAAAAGGCTTGATACAAGGAGGACGTGCCCTGCCAGATGGATCCAGATCAACACACTTCTGCATCCCTCTACTGCCAAAAAAGGGCTTATTTCTTCATGGCTCACATCTTTACTGCTTGCAGGTGGAGTTTCTCACAGACAGTGCAATTAGCCTCTAGAAAGATATCGGGGCCACGAATTTAACAGGAGAGACTGCCAAAAAAACAGTATGGGAAGGAGGAAAAAAAAGCCCAAAACAAAAAATAAACTAAAATCAACAGAAGCACATGAAGCTTCAGGTCATACACTGCGATGCTCACTACAACGTCTCAAAGCGAGGAGAAAGACCATTTGGAAGCTCTGAGCATATTAAACATTAGCTAAGAAGAGGTAAGACTAAAAATAAAGGGAATGGGAAGATGAAAGCTGTAAGTTGAGGAGAAAAGACATGCAGGCAATCAGAATAATAAATGAGTGACAGGAAGGTTAAACATAAACACAAGAAAAGATATTTAAAAGGATTCAAGGTTAAAAAAATAAAAATAAAGGTAAATATTATGGGGCATTTTAAAGCTATCAGAGGAAAAAAATTTAGATATAGCCTCAGTATAGAGTGCAATCAGACCTGGTTAATTAAATATGTTTACCCATACGCCTATTCTCAGCAAATTTGCTGGTAAGTGATAACTGATCTTATAGCCCATATGCACCACATTTTTGTCAGCCCATATCAATATGAAAGCACTTTTTTTTGGTGTGACACCAGGAGCTAGGACAACAGGTTTTTACTCCTTGATACAATCTAACAAGAAGATTCCACATGAACCAGCCTTAAAAATGCGAAGCAAAAGTTGTATGAAACCATACCAAAAATCCCCAGACTAAGCCACAGTTGGAGAACCGCTGCTACGCAGATGTGGACCCATGGGCAGGCACCAGGCAGCACCCCCGGGCAAGCTCATCCCCTGCAGCAGGCTGGCAGCGGGGCACAGAGGTGGTAGGTACCCACAGCCAGGACAGCAGAAGTGCAAATAGAGCTTGTGTGATCCGTGGCTGTCAGGATAGGAGGGTTAGTCAGTGAATACTTTAGGTGACTTCAACAATGCACCAGATTACCCACTATTTCTTTTTGACAAAAAGTGCAGTGGTACAACCCAATTACATATCTGCCTTAGGCTCATCCTGCAGACAGGAAGGATTTCCCCAAACTTTCTAAATGCTTTATTATGTCAGCTCTGTCTGATTCAAACTTTAACTATTTTTTACAAAGAGAGGCTTATCTGAGTTGCTTCTTCTTTTGAATGTTTACATTAATTCACTGCAATGGGAAAAGGAGCACCATTGCACCCAAAAGTGTTAGGGAACCCTGAATTTCATGCACTATATTATAAATGGTTTAACAAATAAAAGAAAGCATACCACCTTATTTACTTTAGTCAGTGGAGTTTTTTGCATGTTTTTAATAGCTGCATACCGCAAGGGAGAATGCGAGTTACTGGCTACAACACACAGAGCAACTGAAGTCCTTGCTGAAGTCAGTGGGAAGACCCAGAACATTGAACATCACGTACACATGCTGGTCCCTGTAGACTCAAAGGTCCTCAGAGTTTCGCACATGGCTTTCTTGGTGGGTTCCGAGAGCGGGACACAGCTGCTTTGCGACTGGAAGGGCTGGGCAAGCACTCCCTTATTGCCAGCAGCATGTGCCACGCTGCATGAGGTTGAGGTGGGGAGAAGAAACGCAGTTGCTGGAGACCTTCAGTTTCGCTTCTTGAAGTAAATCTGATCTTGTTCCTTACTGTCAGAGCTCCTCAAAAAGTAGGACTAAAGGATTATTTTGTTTCTTCCCCTTAAGCAAAGTTTCAGCATTCATTGCTGAAAAACTTCAAAACACTCTCAGTGATTAAATACTAAAGGAACAACAAATCCTACCTTTTCCTGAGGGGTTAGTTCCATGATGCTGAGAGTGTCTAACTATGGTACAAGTTAGTCAAATCTATGAATAATGAAGACACTCAAGAAAGATCAAGCTGCATTACCACAATGTGGAGAATCAGCATATATTTATGCCTTGTCAGCTTGTGAAGCTAGCAGCATACAGTCAGCGTTCCCTGTATCTGAAAATACGCCTTCTTCATGGGATGGTTTGTTTGGGATTTTGTTCTGCTACTGATGGGGCTGATTTGTCTCTGGCTTTGCTTAGGGCTTCACAGACCACTTGGGAAACCCCAACTCCAGTCAGTGCCTCCACCGAGCAACACAAGCTGCTCCACTGAGCGAGCTACGCCAGGCTTCAGCTGTCAGCTCAGCATGCTTTTGAAAGAAGCTTATTCAGTGCCATTGCAAGCATCAAACAGAAAAATTTAAGTTTTTGCATTTCACGCTTTATTTCTTGTCTGGGGGAGGAGGGATGAGAAGGAAGGTTTTACCAGCAAGCAGCTGCAAAGCAGCAGTTGTTGGCTGCTGTCTCCTGCATCTTATATTTAATCAGAACAGAATCACAAAAAAAAATCACTCCTTAACTACCACCCGCAAGCCCACTTTCTAGCCTCATGCAAAAGCCAGAGGTGGGTTGGAAAGGTTGCAGAGATCATCATACAACAATATACATTTCAAAGGCTTTGTTATCAAACTATTATTTATTGAGCCTGATTCTTCTATCAGACACAACGTCACTGAATTCAATGTGGTTGTCTCTGTAAAAAAGGAATCCAGTCTATTGTCTTCACTAAAACAATGTTTAGTTTGTTTACAGCAGAGTACTCCAAGAGAATGCCCAAAGGTAATCTTGAAATCTGACATAAAATAGAAAGACAAACCAGCTTTGCACTTCAAAAGGAGACTTTGTTCTGTAGTGCAGGATCTGTCATAAATATTGCATCAGCAGCCAGCCTACTGGCACTTAAAATTAATAGGATGGAAGTTATCAAAGCCAACGTGTCAAAGTAGCGGGTACCAAGGCAGGAATCCTGTAGCACCCCGAGCAACTGGATCATATGGCGCCACCTTACTCTGCTAGGGAAAGAGATCATGGAAAAAGATATAAACTCCACTCAAAACCTCGGGGTTTTTGGTGTCTTTCAAACTCCTGATCCACTTTTAATTACAAAATGGCAGTGGAAGGTATGAATATGCTGCCATGAAGACAGAAAAAGGGGGAATACAGAAAGCTATCTTGCTACCAATATATTATTAAATTCTTTTCTTTGACATCCTGACAGTAATTGCACTGAATGGGATTGAATTTTGTTAAAATTACTTTAAAAGGGTTGTTGAGAATTTCCTGTGGGATGCAGTGGCAAGCACCAAGGCTTTCACTTCATTTTCTCTGTTGTCCTTACACTCGCAAGGGGCTTATTGTTCATCCTGCTTTTTGACAGCATGAAGGTCTATGTAAACACCCTCTGAAAAGAGAAAGCTTCACCAGATACTGCCATTTGGGTTTGTTTTCCTCTGTCAGAGGAAAAGATAAATATTCCTACCTGATTCACAGCTGAGCTCGTTGCAAGTATATTTTTAGCAACCAACCAGCTCTTCTGATAGAAGGAATGAAACAGAAATGATTACATGCAATTATATATAGAATAGCGGCATTTGTTTTTTCAGTGAGTGGCCAAGGAGTCCTGAAAACTAGACACCCCTCACCGAAGATGTAGCTCCTGCACTCACAATCTTGCAGTCTTCATCCATCATAGGAGATGAAATATTTATAATTTAAAATGTGTTTATACAGTCAAACATAAGTTTTGTGGTTTTGAACCCCTCTAAATAAAATTAAGTTTCTTTAAGTTTTTTAATTTTAGGCTGTTTGCACATCAGTGATTCTTAACAGAAGCATTTCCATTGAGTTCTGGGTTCCAGCTCTTGTCCAAAGATCCGAGTGCTTTTCTGCCATTCCAAGTCTTGATTGTAAGTTGTAAAGCTTACCAAGTAATATTCATTCAATAATGTAGCCAAATTTCATGCAACTTATCTGACTTTTTTTCATCCTGAGTTACAGAGCAGGCTAAGTAATCTATATTATTCCCTGAATGATGCAGGCAAACCCAATGATTTTTTGTAATAAAACAGTCAGCGAACACTTTTCAATGTCCTGCCCCATTCAGTGTGAACAATGAAAGCATTTGCAGAGAGATGAACAGTAGACCGCTTTCTGGCCTAGGATGCTGTGTTTTGTTTCACACGCAGCGAATGCGAACACCCACAGATCACCACATAGATGAAAGTGCTTGTTATTTTTACCTGCTTTAAAAATAACAACAATAACAACAACAGAACATTGCCATTTCATCTGGGGTGAGAATGAATCAGACTTCTGCACTATTTTTTCCCCCTCTTCAGTTGCCAGTTGAGTAGCTTGTTTTTAGAATTGCCACAGTCAAAAGCCCGAGACACTGAAGGACAACTCCTGGGGTAACTATTATTCTTTCTCCCTCTCTTGCTCGCAGAGAGCCAGGAGAATAAATCTGGATCATGCCACCAGTGTTTTTCTTGCATCTCTACACTGCTCTACGTACTTGCAAAATAAGTCAAGACATTGAATGGTTAAGCTAGAGAAAATACTTGGCAGATATACTGCCTGTGACTGTGTCAAATTTTATCAGTTTAAGCAGAATTGGACCTGCTCATTACCCAGACAGAAGACTCCCAAGAACAAGCTCTGTGCCGCATCGTGATTTGAGAAGTAGAGTGGATGGAGTATGCTGCCTTTGGGGTAAGGATTAATCCAATGCTACGGGGCTAGACAGACAGAGTTCAGCTGCCAGATGCAGTAGAGCATGTCAGTATTTCCAGGGCTGCTTCCTCCCTCTGCTCACAAAGGCCCCTCACACTTCAGTCTGTGACACAGAGACAGCAGAGGGAAAGAAGGGGTGAAGGCCAAAACTGCTGTGAGCATGCAGCATCTGTATGGGAGCTCAGGCTCCTTGGGTTCACAGTCTCTCTGGACCCCAAAGCCTTGACTTCATCCCACCACAGTACCCTGCTGATTGCAGATTGTACCTAGTGAACAAACTACTTTTGAACAAAATGTGGGTTTGAATCCTCCCTGAAAAAGAAGGGAATCAAAGCCAAACCTACCAACCCCTCAATAAGTGCTTCAGCCACTATGCAGAGGGTAACTTTTTCAGAGAGAGGAACTTCGGCTGAACTCAATACTGCTGTTAAACACTAAATGTGGTCATCTTGTTCCTGTCGGGTTTTCCTCTGCCAATCTCAGAAACTTTGAACTTTTTCCTTCCTCTCTCTTTCTGTATGTACTGGATATCAATAGATCCTTTAAAACAGTAAGTAGACTTCTTCCTTTTCCATGCCCCAAACTTTGGGGTTAATCATTTAAAGAAGTCAGCAGTTTAGCTGTTGATAGAGAACCTGCAAAATAGACCTGGTGGCTGCTCAAATATTTATATTACAGTGGTACCAGAAATTTAACTCCAGATAAGATCTTAATACCTTAAAACCTGAGTTTGCATGTGCACATAGCACCTACCCCTAATGAATCACGGAGAACATGCAGAGAGATTCAAGACAAAAAAAAGCAGTTTTCAGAGCACACAGCATTCCAGAAAGCCAGATGCACCCAACAGTGCTGCGCAGTGGTAGGCAGCTCAGCACACAGCTGGGCACAGCTGGAGGAGATGGCTGTGGGCTGTCTTCAGGCAGTTTGCCAGCTGCCTGCACAGCAGCCCTGCGTACGGGTGTGTACAACAGCTCTCCATCTTCTACAGTCAGTGCAGCCAAGGAAATTATACCCAGATCCTCAAAAGTATTCAGGTGTGTAGCTCCTACGATGTGCCTACATAACCTAAGAGGATGCGGCCTACCTAACTTGCTCAGCATCATATGGGGAGTACGTGGGAGTCCAGACTTAACACCAGTTGGCCCAAATTTAGAAAGTGGAGCCTCCTTCTTAGACAATACACTATAAATACACCTAAGAACAAAAGAGGAGACATACTGGCTCAGACTAAAGGTCCACCCAGCCCACCACCATCCTGTCTCCGTAGCAGCCAAGAGCACATATGCAGAGAAAGGTACAGGCACAGGCAAACACACGTGATATCTCCACCTGCACTCTCCCAGCCTCTATGACTTGCTGCTCAGGGGCTTCAGGCAGAGGTAGCTACTCCTTAGTCAGCAACCCTCCAAAGACTTCTCTCTGATGAACTTGTCCTGTTTCCCCTGGAGCCCAGGTAAACTTTGAACTCCATAGTTAACTCCATGAAAGGGGATACATATCCTTCTTATACAGCAATTGAACAAAGGTCCTAAAGAAAGCAAGCAACGTAACAGTTTTGGATGTCTCCTGAGAAGACACTGTGAGATGAACTGAACAGTTGCATACTCTGCATTGTACTTCACAGTCTTCAGATCTGTGAGGCAACATAACAAATGGAAAGAGCAGGGAAGCAGAAGTGAGGGACTTCTGTGGTCCCATTCAGGCTTCGTCCCAGCCGCATCACTGCGAGGCTTTAGGCAAATCAGTTCATCTCCCTATACTGCTGTATTTCTACCAGTAAAACAACAGACACAACCACCTCCTCAAAGAAATAGTGAAATGATTCATTAGGTAATGTTGGTACAGAGCTTTAAAGAGGCAAAACAGTGCTACTTGCTCTACTTTAGCAGCCTTTAAGGACATGGATTCAGCATGGCTCCCACGTGCTCACCTGAAGCTACACACTTACTTAAGTGCTTTCTGCAGATACTTTCTAATATCTAAAATATCTAATATCTAAAATATAAGCATCTAAACAATATCATGAAGATTAGATAAAAAAACTGTCAGGAATATGTCTTTCTAAGGAAGTCTCCCTTACTATACAAATAAAGGCCAAAATACCAGTTAGAGGCTCTGACATAAATTTTACCAGAGAGGGTTTTTAAGATTACCTGTGAACTACTCCTGCCCGGTGAAGATGTTCAACTGCCAGGATAAGCTGCCGGATATATTTGCGTGCTTCATGCTCCTCAAGTCTTTTTTTCTCGTAGATCTTGTGCATCAGATTGCCACCAGGGCACAGCTCCATGACAAGGTAGTAGCTGTTTTCAGTTTCCAGTATATCCAGCAGCTGAGCAATATTCGGGTGGCGGATCATTTGCTGGATCTGTCCTTCCCGTCGCAGATTCTTGGTGACATAGGTGTCCTTTTTGGCTCGTTTCTTGTCAATTACTTTCACTGCCACCTAATGAAAAAACAGAAAAAAGAGGGTTGTTAGCAGTCACACCAATGATTTATTGCTTTAACCTTGTATAAACAATCTGAAAAAAAAAATAATCAAAAGGATGTCAAGTCTCAGTTGATACACCATGGTTTCAGGCACAACTGCCCAGTTCAGAGAAATAGCTGTTTTTCTAACCTGACTGACAATTTCTTTCTTTATTGCCTTGTAAAATGACAGACAAAACTTATTGCAAGGAAATAGGTAACAAAGGAGAGAAGACAATCTCATTAACAATACTTAATGCTGGGCATTCATTTTATCTATTTGCCCAGAAAGTCTTCAGGCTAGTGTTTACAAGTTAAGTGTAACTTTTGGCTTTTCCTACCTTTGGATATACAACTTGAGATGATATGCTTCCATGACAAGTTTCTTAAACTACAGCCAAATGTTAGTTTTGCACGATTAAACAGAATAAAAACATACTATAAAAACCAAAATAATTTTGGTACCACTCTCTTGGCACATTTCTTTTTCCTCCTTTAAAATGTACATGAAAGATGATCCCCTTGTGACTTCTAGAACTGAGCAACTCTGCAAAATCCAAGAAGGCAAAACCTTTTTTTTTAATGCAAGTTCTCAGTGGCAAACCTGCTCATAGCTGTCAAGTCAACTGAAGCCCATCATGAAAGTACATGATAAAACTAAGGAGACTCTGTACCACAATCTATGACACAGCACGTGCTAGCGCTTATCCAAGTGCTTTCCCTCTCATTGCTGGTGCAGAACACCACATGAGAGCAAAACACTGGGACACGCTAGGCTATTGCTCTGTACTACACCTGAAGAACCTGGTTCCTTTTATTGTTTTAATGGATTCACTAAATAGCCGCAATAAAAGTATCTGCCTTTTTCTGCCTCAAATTTATAGCCACTTATTTATTTATTGAGATTTCTTGTTAAGATTGGGTGCTGCAGACTTCCAGGTCATCTGCACCAGACAAAGATTTAACAGCTTGTGCCAGACTGAGCAACAAAAGACATCACGAAATCCTCCTCCTGGGCTCCTCATTTCCTCAGAGCTCTGCAACAAAGGAAGTCCTTCACCACATGCACCCGGACCCCGCAGCTCGCCCATCATTACCCACGTGACAGCTGCTTGTTTGTCAGGATGAGAAGGGGGGAAACATGGTGCTTGGTATTGCTGCGTGACACTGAATTTAACATGATGTGAAAGAGTCTTGTTTGCATGGGTACAGGTCCAACAAAATGCACAGAAAATGCCACATCTGCCCCCCCAGATGGAGACACAAAGATGCTGCATCCACATCTTTGCCGTCTGCCTTGATCTGGCCTTGGAGGATCTCCTGCATTACTTTTTACTCCTACAATGAGAAGGAATAACAAATGTGGGGAAAACGTCAGACTTTTATCTACCCTAGCCTTAACACCCAGACAACAGCACAAGCCCAAGAGGCTTCCCTCCATCTCCAGCTCATACAACATCCCTCCTCATGGCCGATGAACTAACTACTCACAGCAAACTCACTTTCAACTATGGCCAACTACATCATAACAATCTGCAGTAGTGCAGGCTGGTGGGCTTCGGCAACAGGGAGACAAACATATTCAAAACATATCTGGCTGCCTTCCTAGCTTGAGAAAGTGCCAAGCACACATCAAGCACATGACAGCTCCCAGTCTGACTAGCCTTACCTTTATTTTTTCTACAAGCAAAGGAAAGGTTAAATTAGTGAACATTTTGGTTTTCCTTTAGAGAACAAAAGCCACAAAAAAATATGGTCTGGAAATATGACAACAAAAATAGATCTATACCCTTTGACATGAATGCCTTGAATCAAAGTCAAATTTTATCAGCAGAGGAATTGAAGAATAAAACTACAGGAGTTGGGGCTTCACAGTCTGTCCTAAGAGCCAGAAGTCAGTATCACTGAGAACATTATTAGCTGGATACATTTCTGCTGCTAAAGGATCATTCTAATGAAATACCCTTGATAAAGAGATAAGGCTGAACACCACACATGAGACAGCTGTCTGGGTGAAGCCCACAGCAGCATCAAGACCACAAATGCCTGGAAGCTACATTCCTGACTAGTCACATTAAAGAAAGATCATTTAGCTGTAAGATAAAACAACAGGTAAGTCAGAGCTTAACCTCACCATTTTTGAAAGCCTCAGGTGATTCACCAAGGAAACAGTCTTAAATTAGTACGTTCTTCCATCTAATGAGATAGAACTGAGAACACAGAGGCTTGCATGGATTATACAGACAGCAAACCACAGAAGTTATTCTGGTGAGGACAAACAAATTCATGGGTTACAGAAACATGAGATGCCAGATTGTTTGCTGGCAGCACAACACACACACACACACACACGAAAAAAAAGCTGGTATTTTCCGCAGCTGCAGGATACAAAACACGGAGTATTAAGAGTATGGAGCAGTAAATCTGTTATCCATATCGGTAAGTCATCCCCCATTCACTGAGCAAAAAAAGCACATTACTACACATGTGCACATCTGCTGCCCAGGCTGAGCACTGCTGTAGAGACAGGGGCAACCATCTGAACCCAGGAGGCAGAGCCAACTATGTGACTACTTGATGACTTTTTCACTGTCACAATTAGCTTTCTGTGCCTTAAGGACAAATTTCCTTATTGATTTTGACAGATACTTGGTCAGTCACCCTACCTATCCCAGCAGACAAGCAAAGCTGCTTTCAGACCCACGCCTGACTCCCAGCTACCTTTCCCCCTTCAAGGCCCCTTGCATTGGGTCCGAGAGATCCACCAGCACACCTGACAGAGCTGACAAAAAAGGTGGAAACAAGAGTTTTGTTTTGGCAACAGCTTTGTATAGGGGAAAGAGAAGAGTAAAACACCAGGTAAAGCTATGGCAGACTTGCATCTCCCACACCAGGCAGGAAACTAGCTTCAGGGTGATATTACTTGCTCCTGGGACAGATGTGCGTGGGACTTTGCATCCTCTCCTAAGTCCGTGCTGCAGCACAGGGGACCCCAGAAATATCTCAGACAGGTGTTCCCCTCCCATCTCAAGGACCATTCAAAAGTCAGGGTCTTTAAAGAAACCTCTGTATAGCTAAAGAAAAAAATATTATAGTTGACCTAAACACACAAGCAGCCTATCAACTTTGATATGGATGTTCTCCATAATAGCTTCTAGCATCTGTTCCTCTGTTCCTCCTGCGCCTTCTTCCTTACTACTGCTTTCACTTATTCTCTGTCCTCCTAAGCCACTGCCCTTTCCCTTGCACTGCGGTTCTTTTTGCCTTTGCTTTCTTGTAGGATCACTTTGCTTTCCAAAATGAAATGCATCCCATGCTACAAGGGTTGTGCAAAGTGTCAGCACTCTCAGGCAGCACTCCTGTGGGGTTTTTTTGCTTGTTTGGGTTTCTTGGATTTTCCTCTGATTTACAATTTACTTTGAAGCATACACAGGAAATCTAGGGATCAAACTCTGCATTCAATTACTCCAGGGTTGACTTAGCTAAATATCCCGGATTTTGAGTTCATCCAGAGTTAGACCAAGGTAAGTGAAGACCGAATGTGCCCCAACACATTTAATGTACACAGCCTCCTGTATGCTGTAGATGTCTGTGCACACATCTGAAAATTGCATTCATGCAGAAGGAAAAAGCACTCAGTAGAGAAAATAATGTAGATGTTAGATAACCATAAAATAAACACATTCAAGCTTTCATAGCCTACTCAAGACGTGCCAATTATTCAGTTTTGCTCTCCCAAGTTTCAAGTAGGGGCTCTTTGTCTCTGCATCACGCCTATCTCCTGACTTAAATTCTTGGCCAATATTGGCACAGAAATAAAAAAAATAAATGATAAAGCAAGTAATTACTCTGACTATGTAGCAACAGTGGCTCTTGACATTCAACACTTTGCTTTTGGCTAAACCTTTGCTGTGTAAATAAATAAAGGGTTTAGGTTATTCTGTGTATGAGATACAAAGATGAGTAATAGGCCATATTTTTGGTTCCTGAGTCCTAGAATTATACTGTTGGAATGAATTACTTTTCTGAAGTTTATGGTGTGACACATCATATGAGCAATTGCTGCTTCTCTCGATGGTTGCACTAAAATAGTTCAGGTTGGGCTAAAGCGGAGGTGAGGGGGAAGCGCAAGCACCACTCTTCTCCACAGATCCTTGGAGATCGCGACATTGCTTACAGAACCAAGCAGCTAAAACACCATGAGCAAATACAGGCACTTGTCATCACCCAAACAAAGGCACACGTTTGACACACACGAGTGGAGAATTTTTGCCAGCTAGTGTTTTAAGAGGGTTTGTGAATCTGCAAGAGAGAGGTGGAGGGGGGTGGAGCTGACTGGCACCAAACTGCACAAAAACAGTCACAGCAAGGCCCTGAGAAAAAGCAAGAAGAGACAGTTCAAAGGACCAAACGTTGCCTGGAGAAACCTGGGAGCCAGGGCTTCGGTTGCTAGATCACTGCTGCATCCAGAGAAAACACATTTCACATCCTCTTTGCAAACAGTCATGCCTTAACATACAAAATTGCAGCAAAGCATGGAAGGTGGCTGACAGGCATCCTAAGCATGCCCCAGCGTAGCGTCCATGTGTCCATGCAAAAAGCACATTTTGTGTTGGGCAGCTCCCCAGGTCTGAGCCCCAGGAGCACGCCGAGCCCATGGAACCAGTGATGAGCCTGTGGCACCAGGCAGGAGGAACCTCCAGGTGTTCAGTGGGCAGAGGTCAAAGCCAACTTCTCCCCCTCCCCTTCTGTCAGCTATTTATCACCCCGCCAGTGACAGTTGGAAAAATTGCAGGTCAAGAAGTAGTGCATTAGTGAGGGAAAGATCATTGTCTGACTGCTCTGCAGCACTGTCATTTTGTCAAGACTGTGGCTCAGTCTGACTGTGAGATTTTTTCTTCTTTGGACGAACCCTCCATAAATACTCCTCAGTGCTGGAAGTCTGCTTTGAAAACTCATATTTTTCAACTTCTGTTGTGCTTCAATAAGAAATTCAAGGCAGGGTATGACTGCAGTGTACTGCTGATGGGAAACCAAATGCTGGATACCAGGATGAAGCTGAACACAAAAACTTAATAATATTGGGGTGGAGGGGGGAATCCAAGCCTACTGTAGAATCTATTTTCAACTACATACAAAACTGATGGAAAGCAATTGGGTTTCTGTTTTTTGGTTAGTTGTTCCACCCCTCCCCAAGCTGCACAGAGCTTTATTCAAGCCATGGTATTACAGTAAAAACATCTGTTGCTCTACCTAGCTTTCCCTGGTGAACTTCAAGCTTCAAACAGTTAAGACACATCGTGATTCCACCTGAATAAAAACCAAGTAACAACTAGATGGCCAGCAGTGACTTCAGTCACACGATACATTAGCACTCGGGAAACACAGATCTGAGTTCAGCCTCGGCTTTCTTGCTTGCCAGATCGGATGTCTTTGCACAGGCTGTCTCTTGGCAGAAGGATGCACCTCAATGGCAGCAAGCCTTCCTGTTTGCCAGAAAAAGTGTTTTCTCAATGGCCTGTTTGCCGAGTCTAAGTCAAGAGGTCTTGAACAACACTCATGTCAGACGCTTGCAATAACATCTAGAACAGTTTCACTGTAATGGCCCCAGCCTGGCAAATAATGTTATAACATGTTTAGCTTTACAGAGAACAGAAGATTGCACGTGACCTTGCGAAATCAAGGTATGACATTTTGAGGACTTTAAGAGTGTTCCCCACTTATCCAACCACTTAGAATTGTTTCCTTCTGCAAATTCTCTCCTAACTTTAAATAAGAGGAAGGCAGTTCCTGCAGACCTCTGCCAAAGGGAGCTCCAGCTGAATGGAGAGGAAACTGGTTTGAATAAGAATCCAGCAAGCACTGTGGGATTTGGCCAGGAGACCAACATAGCACAAGAGAAACAACTTCAACTATCGGAGGGACTATTCAACTACTGGAGGGACAGCCCCCCCCCGCCTCTTTTTTTTTCCTTCTTTTGTTTTTGGTTTGTTATTTTTTTTCCCCTCCTCCTCTTTTTTTGCCAGCATCTGCTTCTGGCAGACCTGCTGGAGATGATGCCAAGCCAGGCAGCAGCACTGACTCTCAGCACCGTCCTGGGGCACGAGAGGCCTGGTGCACCCTCAGATCACTCAGATGAAGTTCAGAGCCACAGGCTACAGGGTGCAGCTGGGGGGGACAGTCAATGGGAAGGCCTGAGAGTTGGACTACTGGACCTAAACCCACAAACCTTCACCGTCTGGTTTAAGCTTAGCCAGGAGAATGACACAACGAGCCAGACCATGTAGATATTCTACCGCCATTGTTAGTGCAAGCCCATCTCCAGCTCTTTTTTGAAGTGCCCAAGAAAGCTCATACAATGAATTAATTTTCTTTTCTTCCTTCCTTTCAGTGATAGCTGCCTGGCATCACTTGTAGCTTTCTTTGTATTTACCACTGTTCTCCCACAAAAATCTGAGCTTAGTTTTCAGAACCGGCTGGTGATTTTGGGTGGCCAATTCAAATCATATTAAACAGACCTAACTTTGAAGCCTGCACAGTTGTCAGCACAGTCCTGAAAGCAATCCCTTCAAGGGTATCTCAGTTTGGGCAACCAACCAGCTTTTCACAACTGAATCCAAGGATTAGAAAATGCCAGCTTCATTCACTGGGTAGCACTTTTTCTTTCCTTTAGTTGTTACAGCTTAGCAAATTCTACAGTACAGCAAAGAAATATTTTTTTTTATATAGCATTTATATAGCATAGAAATAAAGCATTAAAGAAAACTCTTATCCAAGCAAATGCATACCAGAAATCAATAAACTGTACACCTTCAGAAAGGACCACACAGTTACCGCTCAGGACAGCTCTTCTGTTAGGACGGTCGGACATGGGTGAGTCTGGACAACACCACAGAAACGCAAACTTAACTTTCACCATGGGACTGAACACAATGAAACTGTGAGAAAGGTAACGTGCTCGATGTTAGCCATTTGCCAAATTACCTTGCGGCCTACCACTCAATTCTGAGAACCTGTCTGAAGAGGCTCCCAGGGTGGCATTTTTGGTGGGACTCCCTTCAGCTATCCTGCTTGGCTTCCCCATTCCCTAACAAATGTTAGCATCCTACTCACCTTTCAAAAACTGCTTTCAAGGAAAACCACAGAGCATTTCTGAAAGTATGACAAGAAGGTAACCACATGCTAACCATTCTGCTTACAGCTTAGCCATTCACTCCAAGGAAGCCAGCAATCTCCCAAAACTACAGCAACATGTAAAGGCAGACTCTTCCACAAGAATAAGGCCTGTCGTATTTATTGAGGATAGAAACGGACAACCGTTCAGTGATGGCCATCTGATACCTTTTATACTTGCCTTGTATGCTTGCTACAAATGGAATAGGGAGGACAGGGGTTGAGTTCAACATGTGCATGCATGTGTACATGTATGTATTGTGAAAAGGCTGCTCAGTAGCTCTACAATTAGAGATGCATTGAGGTTTTACATTAAACAAGCAGTATCATCTCTTTGCTTCACGTGAGTCATGATGTTCGGTCTTTGATAGCTTTTGTCATCTGCTCTTTGTAGGACACCTGAATATATAGTTTTTCTTTCGTGTTTGCTCTGACATTAGTAAAATCAGCAATCAGAACAGGTGAAGAGGAGTCACTTCTGCTAAAGTATTCTCTTTCCTTCTGAGTCTCTCACAGTGTAAGCCAAGAGTTTTGAGCTTAGCAATACATAAAACCAGCTGCTGTAGAGAGGAGTATGGGATGTCTCAGTAGGCAGGAAGCCACTCTGTTGGCAGACTAGACACAGTCAGAAAAGGTTGAAATCAGCCCCTGAAGAAATATAAATTCTTCTAAATAAGAAAGTAGTTCTGAGTATGCTCACTAACATAATTCAGATTCCGGGTAGCTTGAACAAAAAGAATCCAATTGCCAGGGAATAAAAAGGTAAATCTTGCCATTACCTACAACCCAAAGATGACAGTATCCAGCAATGCAGAAAAGGATTCAGGAGTACTTTAGATAAGCAAATGAACATAAACCCTCTTGATGCCACAGCCAATTTAAACATAATCCCTAAAAGCATAAGCAGGATGTATTTGTTAAAGTAAGAAAAGGTATTAATTACACCTGTCCAAGGCACTAGGAACTATTATTAGATTACTGTATCCAGTTCTGGTGCTAATAATTAAAAAATGATGTTAAAAAATTGGAAAGAGTTCTGAAAAGAGCTTCAGGAACAGTTGAGGTCCAAGAACTGTTTGTCGTAGTAACTGACTGACGCGTAAAATATTTAATTAGGAGAATGTTTAAGCACTGACTTGATGATTTTCTGCAAGTACCTACATGAGGAGAAGATTTCTGGTAACAGAATGCTCTTTAATCTACTAAAATAAAAATTAACTTCCCAAAAGGTAAATTTTTAGGGCAAACTCGGGCTATAAACACAATCCATGTTTTTTTAGGTGCGGTGAAGTAATGGCAGAAACATCTTATCTTACAGAGATGAACGTAGATCTTGAATTTTTCCCCTCTCTCTTAAAAGTATGCAATAGCTCAACAAAACTTTGATACAGATATCCCTGAAGACAATACCAGGGCTTGTCCTCTATAGAAAGTCAGGGTGTATGATTGCTGTGCTCCCTTTGGGCTTTGGTGCCTGTACATATGCGAAGACTCTCTGGTCCCTGCAGAGAGGGAGGGAGGGGGGTGGGGGGGGAAGGCACGACACAGAAGGATAGGACTTGGCCTAGGCAAGACGCTCTGGGAGCCGTCAGCAGTCACATCAAGGGATGTAAATTTTGCAAGCTCTCTCCGACATCCTTGCTGGAGCTCCCCGGTGCAGAAGACATGAAGTGTCACAAGGAGTCATGCAAATATTGATGCTGCTGCAGACAGCCCACAGCTCTGCTGCTAACTGTATTGGCACAGTCAAATTAATGTTTCCACAGGGAGACAGAGTTTTGATGTGTCGAGGCACTGGTGTTTGTAAGGACATACTATGGGGTTGCTCCCGCTATGCTAAGAGCAAGGGCAGACCACATGAAGGTTTTAAGACTGTCAGAGCTGCAAGGCTGTGTGCACGAACTCCTCACACTCCATCTTAGTGCTCTTCCATATGGTACAGCATCTCCTGTATTTCTGCAGCTCTTCCTCCCTTCTCCTCTTGCTTCAGTCAGGAAGGAAGAAAACAGAGCGGAGGCAATTGCAGATTTAACACACAACTAATGCCTTGTCTGATGTGGTCTGTTTCCACCGAGCCGTTCAGCTTCACTGGAGGAGAGCCATTCTTGGCCATATTTCTCTTCAACATGCTTTTTACTTCACGTTATATTTACGGGTAACTTCATGCCATACTTCATGGGCAACTATTGTTATCCTCTCCTGGACATGCTTCTACACCTCTGTTACCGTAACGTCAGCTGCCCCCTTCCCTCTTATCTTCTGCTTCACTCCCTTTTCAAACAACTGGAAGAAAGACATATTCTTATCTTCTAGCATCTCTGCCACCTGAAATGGCCAGACCTTTAGAGCACAGGGACCAGCAGATGGTTTTGAGGCAAGGAGGATGCCATAATTCTGCCCCTATCCAGCCGCTCTGAACAGCAACCTCCATGAATTACATTTTTTCCTTGGTGCTATATGTCCAAAGCCACAGAATTTGTACAATGCATGGATATCACTGGGTCAGAGCACAGCCTGGGAGCCTGGGAAGCCGTAACCTGGGCAGCTACAGCACAGGCCCATCCACAGGAAGGAGTGCATGGCTTGTCTTGAGTGGGTCATGGAGGGTATCTATCTCACCTCTGGCAGAAGGAAACCAATTCTAGCGACTCTTCACCAATCTCCTGGTAAACTAATTAACTGGGTAGCCATAACTGCATCCCCCAAGGGAGAGGAGCACATTTTTACCTCCCTGGCCTCTAAAGATACCTACACAAGTCAAGAGAGATTATGCAGAGACTGATGGAAGCAACGGCGGCAGAAAGCCAGACACAGAGATACTTGAGGATGCTCTAGAGAGGTTCCAAAAGAAATCCTTATGAACTTGTCAAAATCAGCCTCTGGGCCAGTGCCATCCCCTGCAAGGAGAAAGCGTGTCTCTGAATGCCTGGGACAGCATGGTTTGCCTTGCCATTGACATGTAAAATATTCATCAAGTATCACTTCCCAAATATTAGCCGTTTTTCAGAAAACGGCTTTTGGATCCCCATTCATAAGGTAAGACTGACATCCTGAAACACCACCCAGTACTTAATGTGCAAACTCTTCGAGCTCAGGGTATGACCAGCAAGGTTGAAAGACATTTTTCATAGCCTGCCACAAAAGTGCACAGGGAGCCTGATGTGTAGTCACTGTGGTGGATGGAAAACCTGTTCAAACCAGCAAGGTTCTTATTTCGTATCGATGAAGTTGATGGCTATTCACAACCCCTCATGGAGGAGGCCAGCATGACAACTGCTGGAAAACAGAGGTCATCTCCACCCAGACGTGGCCCTAAGAGGCTGTCAGGACAAGAAGCAGCCGCCTGAGCTGAGGCACGGCAAGGCACAGTTGATGCCTTGGTTGCAAGTGAACCATATCCCATACAGCTGTTTCTGATAAACCGTAACTGGCCTTCCTAATGCTGAAAACTTCTTCTGTCACAGTGAGATGGATGAAGATCTCAGGTTACGTGTGGGGAAGCAAAAGCAGAGGAACGATACCAAATGACATTCCTCCAATACCGATCCCTACAGCAGAAACCTGGCGGCTCACGCCACTTCCCATTTTCCTGATCACGGACTCATAATGTGTTTCATATTAACTAGTCCCCCTTTTCACATTTTAGTGATCAAATGCATAACCGGACTTACGGAAGATGAAGTGTCCCTGATTTTAAGCACTTTAATACCAATATAGCTTTATGGCTTTAAGGAAGAAAAAAAACCCAAACAAAAACCCAAGAGCCACTGCTTTTGAGGCCCAGGTAATACCCTCCTTTGTAGTGATTTAAAACACAGCAGATAAAACATTTACAACTGTTAGGAGACAAGAAAAAGGTGTCTCCAATAAAGTTTTTATATATAAATAATATGTTCTCTCCCTTAGCTCTGTGGACATTATTCACAGAAAATAAATTTATTCTCTGAAAAAAATGTTTCCATGACAATCTTCCACAACAGGCAGAGAGCAAAGGAACTTTATTATATATAACTTATCTTTTTTTAGTTCTCTTTGTTGCAATGATTTTTCTCATAGCACTAGTAGCTCTGATCTTGCACTGCAAATGAGAGGAGCCCTGTTGGGCCTAGCGTTAAAGGTGTTGGACCTAGAGTTCAGCAGTGCAACAGCAGAGCAAAGCACTGACAGAAAAGGAAACTTTGGTCAGGGCAACACCAGCTTTTTGTTCATTTTTTGCAGGTGGTCTCCCTGAGGGACTATGGTAACTCCTCCCCGACTCTTTCCATGAGGATGAGGTTTGATCCTGCTCCCTGCAAGCCCCAATCCTAAACGCAGATCAACACAGAGGTTTCGCAGGCATTCACCTTATCAGCTTAGAAACATGTACCTCTGCCCTAGTGCGGGCCCTAGAGCTGTGCTTGTGATGGTAGCTTCTCTCTTACGCCAGTAAACCTTACTGAAAAACCCTACCCAGTTCTCTACATCACCGTGACCTCCACCAGCCCCACTGAAGACACCACCACCACTAGATTTGTACCCTCCAGGAGATCAGCCATCAGAAAACCCACTGGGGAAGCACCGCAGAAGTTTCGCAGAGCCACAGAATTGGGAGGTTTGGGTTTTCGGTTTTTCAGCTTATCTGAAAATAACAGCTAAGCTGATCTGGGGCTGAAGCAACGCAAAGTATGGCTACATGGCAAAAAGAAGAGTACTCGAGATGGTCTGAATCAAGCCAGTACTGGTTTGCTTTGGTTCGGTTGTATCCTATGCCGCTAGGTGAGCACCAACACAGCAATCCACCTAATTCTTCTTCCGGCTGTATCTACCCAATCATTGGCTTTGAACAGTTTTAGATGCTTTCCACAACCTTGAAGAGTAGCACAGTCAGCACATAAACTCTCAGCTCATTTTATATTATTGTTCAGCTCATTTTATATTATTGTTCATACAACACAACAGCTTGGGTTTTAGACAGACAATTCAGTCGCCAGAAGATTTGTCACACCACTTCACCACTGCTTTCCTTCTTGGGTTATATCCTTGTGAAAAGTAAGTGCTGCTCATTAATAACCTCCATTTTCCCAACTGCAGGCAAACAAATAACCCATGAGGGCAGAAGGGCAAAGATGTCTAATGTGTTACATCCGCTGAAATGCATGAAGCTACGGTAGCATTCTCCAGCCCGTTGGTATAAAGGAGATATGGCAAACTGCAAGATGTAGAAAGCAAGATGTGTTTTAATTACCAAGACATTTATAGGTAACACATGCCTACCAAAACAGGCACACAGCTTTACGCATGATTAAATATGTTAAAAACACAAAACTTGCAAGAACAAATCAATGATCCAGATGTGAGCGTTGCATAAGAACTACACCTGGTGTCAATTCACTTGGCTTCCCTCAATCCTGCATATGCCACTAAAATTATAACAGTCTATATGAAAAGCAGCACATTGCTGACATGCACTGTTAGTGACGTCCTTAAAACTGCTGAATGTAAACTTGAAAGCAGATTATCTCAAGAGGATAAGCAACTGCCACATGTGCATGAATTCAGCTCATTGCAGAACAAGTTGCAAGCTACAGCTGAAAAATATGAAAGCAATCTTCCTGGAAGACAGACTGCATTAATGAACAGGCTCTCTTGCCTATTAAAGCCTATTCCCACTCACGCCAAGTATGCAACATAGAAAAGTGTTAGAGGGAAGAGTGTGGCTTTATAACAAGTGCCTGATGCAACTGGTTATTCTCCAGATGAACAAAGTGTTAGCAGGTGATCATATAGCAAACTGAGCAGGTAGGTGCACATCAGCAGTTTGGTGTTTATTCTGCCTCACACTCAAAATCTTGCATGCTCTGTAACACGTATTGGGGAACAGCATGCTGACACAGCAATCTATCTTCTGGTCCTGCTTGCAGCCAAGTCCTCACTGATGCTGTTGCAACCATGACATTGTCCTTCAAATAATTTTCTGAAGTACCGTATGTTAACAAAACCATATGTTTAGTAGCTTCAATACAAATTATGCATCTGCGCGCGCACACACGAACCTCTGTGAAAAGAGTAGTGTCAAAGCTGTGAAAGCAAACACTTAGAAGCAAGGAAATGTCAAAATTCAGGCTGCAGAAACACCCTCATTTCACTCCCTTGGTACATATAATTAAGAGCAGAATATCATCCAGGTGCAACAGTTGGCAGCTGTTAATAAAAGTGAACAGCATCCTGGGAGAAAGCCACCGAGCAGATTTGCAGTAAGCACTTTTCACAACAAGTTTTTTTTTTTTTTGGATAGAGATAAAATTTAAAAATATGTGGAGAAACAGGTAAGAAGAGAACTACTAATTAAACACAGTGAGAGAACAAACACATCTAAGAAACTGATATACAAGTATCACTGGAGGAAGAACATAAAATAACAGGTCAAATTTCAAATTAAGATCCTGTAGCTTTACCCTCTGAACCACTGAAATCAATGAAGACATTCCAAGTTTCACAGTTTTTACCTACAATCTCACGATATTTGGGGGAGAAAAAAGGAAAGGGTTGAACTGAAAGACTAGTGACCACCTTAGAAACTCAACTTTTGTTTGCAATGAAGTAACTTCCTGGCCTGTTTGGTTGTTGGCAAGATGGTTTGAAAGTGAAAGTGACCCCACACACACACACTCATGGCCCCCAAAACTCAGCAATCAGACAAAGGTAAAGATCTTAGAACTATATATGAGTATATACCCTATTTCTGAGGTTTTAAGCCCATACTAGTACTTGGGCATCCCTGGATCTTAAGATACAGACAGGGTTGACGATGGCAAGTCCTGGCACAGAAGCTCTCAACTGGAAGCCCCACTGGCGTTGGTTTCCCTGATGAAGAGCAACGATGTTGCAGGGGGAGGCACATTTACCAAGGGCATTAACCGGACAAGATCTCAGCTGCCAACACACCCAAAGGCCTTTCTTTGGCCACCAAATCTCCATTCCCTAAAGTCTGTGGTGGAAGAGACGGGAAAACAGTGAATTTACTCAAGGCAAAATTAACACTGTGACATATGGAAGTGTATATGGCATCGTAGCATCTACTGTTGTCTACTGAAACCACTTTTGTCCATATTCCTCTGCATTCACCTGCCTATATTCTCTGAAAAGCTTGCTAGAAGACAGAAATTGTGCGAAATGAGTTGCTCCGGTCTTTGCTTCAGGTAAGAGGTCCAGATGGGCTCAGATGAGAACTGCCTCCCCTGTCCTACCTGAGAAGAGGATGGAGCGGTCTGCAGTGGGAGGGGGCTTGCAACGGGAAAAGTGGGGTGCAGGGCCAGGGACCGATACCACCGCATACGGATTTCTCTATACTCTCACTCTCCTGCGCCCAGTCACGGGAAGCATTTTGTGAGACGGCTGCCTTGGTTGACGCAGAGCAGTCACATAACCTGCGTGACCTTCATCTCACATGGAGTCCCTGGCAGGCAGCCTCAGCCCCAAGTCACTCTACGCCTACTGAAAAGGCTGGGAGCCACACCACTCCCCCTGCGCTCACCAAAAATCACTTCAGAAGGTGAAGGCAGGGCACGAAGTTTGCACAGAAACGTGTATAACTTTGTGTAACGCACACAGCACAACGTGCCGCTAGCAGGCGGCAGCCATGCAGACGCCCTTCAGAAACACCTCCCTCCTTTCAGCAGGGACCACTGGGGCAAGAGAGTAATTTCCAGCTCTCTAGGGAGGCTGCTCTGCCCACCTACTCACTCCAGCACCTCCAGGGTGCTCAAATACACTTTTTTTATTTTTACCTCTTTAATACAGAAATGCATTCTGTACACGAACCCTTCTGTGAAAAGGCCACTTTTAATATTAATTGCTTTGCCTTCATACAAGGAGCTGGTAAACTATATTTTTAGCAGCTGCTTCCCACTAAATAGTGTTGTTACAGAAAGCCACTTGACTAATTGTAACTAAAAATGTACCTTTTTTGAGCTTAACAATAGCACTAAAGGAAATGATAAGCAAATTTTTTGGTGGATGAGAAATCAAATTATTTGATTAGCCTCAATGACTCTTTTCCACGGTGCTAAAGATTACTCTTTAGCACCGTGGAAAAGGTACTAATACTTTTAGTACCTAAAAGTAATCTCGGTTCAAGTCTCTTTATAAGAACTTTGGCTCAATACACTGTCACTCCACAATGCTATATGGAGTTATTCGGACATTTCACTGCGGTCCGCAGCAGATAACGCAATCTATCCGGTCTACTAACAGAGCCTCACACCACCCCCACCACAGTGATGGCAACAACCTCAGCTGTCTAAAAATGCAAAAAATCATTATCTTGCAATATCTGCCTTTGCCCGATTCCCGTCACCCAGAGATTGACCCTTCTGAGCCCCAAGCAGAAGGCTTGAAACAATCTGAGAGTATATTGTGCACAGGCTCCCAAAGTTAGCTGAATACAGCTAACTCAGCGGGGTTTCAGAGCCACAATTTAAAGTTAAATTGGCTTGCTCTTCATAGAGGAACTATGTTTCCTTAAGATTAGCAATAAAGACTGCCTGAGCTGATCTGACAAATCAGCCTTTTACCCAAAAATGTCAGATTATAGGCTGCGATATTTTTATTCAAAAGCAACGGAAAGAATAATCTGTTCAACATTCTCCTGCGCTCAGCTAAAATACACTTAATTGCATCAGGCACTACCAAACATTTTTCAAGCCCAGAAAATAATAACATGCCTGACGTTATGGCAACATAAACCACAAGAAGTACCATAAAAGATTTGATTTAAAGTTCAATGCTAAAGACGTTCATAGGGAAGGTTTAAAAATCTCACCTTAGCTCACCCTCTTGTGCTTATGTGCTCGCAGGAGTTGCCGATTCTCGTCCCACACAGGTCACTCAACATGCATTGTCCATCAGACTGCCCTCGAAGCAGCTGGTGAACTAACTAGCATTTGGCCTACAGTATATAACATCTCATGCTCTCTTGAAGACCTCTTTAGCTTCTAGCAATTTCAGGGTGAGGTAATGGCAGATTTTTGGCATCTGCTCCGCTTTGCCTTGATTCTGTACAATGCATTGTGTCAGTGCAATGGATCTGAGCCTAGCTGGGGACTCATTAATCCACAGATTTCATTTCTAAACACACAATTTTCTGAAACAATAATGCGCATTAACTCCTCCAGAGTTGCTAAAGTCTGCTGCAAATCAAAACCTGTTTGGGCCCCCCTGACTGAAGTTAGATATTTCAGTGACCGTAATGACCCAGGCTCTGCCAAAACAGCTACCAGACATTAGTATTAAGACCCCTTTACACTATTATGGCAATTTTATTGAAATTTAGGCCATGCCCTTGCTCAACAACGGCTTTACAAGACGAAAATCAGATGTCAATTTTTTTTTTTTTGCTTTCAAAATACATGCAGGCACTAATCCTGGAATAATAGGCTCATAAAACATCAGCTTAGAAAAATGCAGCAATTACACTGATCCAGCGAGCTGTCCACGGGAGATGGCTTTGTTTCTACATTTTGCTTTGCTGAACTCCACTTGCAAGCATATTAAGTATACACTCCTGAAGATTAACTTTTCCTCTGCAAGTGAATGGACTGGAAGACTATACAGGGCCCATTTCTGGCTCACCCCAAGGATGGAGAGACAGCATCAGGACCTTATGGAGCGATCTTCTCTTCCAGCCTCTGGAGGAGCATGGTGTCACTCTTGGGGGATTTTCCCCCAAGACAAGACAAGTTTAGGGATGGAGGTGGGTAGGGAGAGATGACAGAAGGAAACCAACTGCCGCATCCAGCTACTGATGCCATATCTCAGACAGCTCCGTTAACTCCAGCCTAACTTTGGCCACTTGATGTCTGGAGGAGGAAGTCTGTGCTGAGCATCGGTGTCACCTGGGCTCAGGAGCTGGCACTGCCATACACAACTCTTCAGCACCTGGCTGCTGCTCACTGAGATTTCTCAGAAGGCGCAAATATAGCTTAATCAATGGATTCGGCCCTTCATATATCAGGCTGCTCTTGCGGAAGTACTTCGCTATGGAGAGAAACCATTTCTTATGTAAAATATCTTCTTCCCACAGAACCTCCTGCCATGACCTACTGTCGCCGGTGCTCACTCTCACACCGCCTCGTGCTTTTGCTCCTCATCCCATTCCCACCCTTGCCAGCCTCAGACTCCTCTCCAACACAGCCTTGCACTCCCAAAGAAAGGAGCCTGGGTAAGCAGATGTTTTTCTTCTCTCCCTCATATCACAGGCAGAGCTCCATCGCCCGTGGTGGGCTCCATGTAGGCAGAGCTGCCGGCAGCTGTGAGGCAGAGCCAGTTTGGGCACGTTTCAGCTGCCTTTGGCTGGAGGCCACGCGAAAGCTCGGCAGAGGAATATGCCCAGAAGAGCTGAGTGTCCATCAGCTCTCTACTCGGGGTGAAATTCTCACGTGGGGTCACGCGTGGGACGGAAAGCATTCACCCCTCCGGTTAGAGAGAGGATCCTCGCTGAGGTAGGACCTCACCTGAAGCAAATCATTAATTACTCTTATCTCCTATCCATTAACTCAAATTGCTTATCCATAAATACCTGGAATTAAATAGGTGGATTTTCGGGGAAGATGGACCTTTGATTAGTCAATTTGAAACTATGCGACTGATCTTTCACCCACTGAAGTTGACAGCAAGAGCTTCCTTTGATCCCATGGTACAAGATCAGGTCAGATGGAGCTCAGAGATCATCATGCCTGTCCACAAAGACGGACACAGCGACTCAGCAGGAAGGAAGCGTGATTCTCCTAGAGTTTCGGCTTGTCACTTTGTCACAGTGTGTGTTATTCAAGACATTGAGGGGAAAAAAAAAAAAAAAAGAAGCAGGCCTAGGTGCTGAGACAGAGAGGCGTGTGGTGAATCTTTTTATTTTTTCCCCCCTCTTAACAGACTGAGATAAATGTAGCAATCCAAAAACGTGGAGGTGGGAAGGACGTGTGTGTGCATGTGCCTTTTATCAACTGGAGGATCATTGGATGTATCTGTTACCAAGGAGAAGCACATGCTTGGTAACAGAAGAGAGCAAAATATTTTTTTTTTTGCATTCCTATATGATAATAATCACTAATCTTATCATTTTTCTCATGACAAAATTCAAAGCCCTATATTAAATTTCACTCCGTGACAAATTTACTGGAATGAAAAAAGAAAAAAAGAAAATATCCAAGAATGCAGGAATGCAAGCTACCAAGAGACAGTCTTAACAGCAGTACACTCACGGTGCTGCCGGAGCTGGAGGAAATTACACTGTACTTAGCCCCACTGGTCCAAGGAGCTTCCAGTAACAATAAGGCGTCCTGCTTCGGCCTCTGTTAAGGCTCTGATAAAAGAGGCAGAAGTCAGATAGCTCCGACAACTCTTCATTGGGGGGGCCCCAGCAGGCTTGTCCTTGCTCTGTTTACCGCCCAGCCAAGCCCCTACGACTCTTTATAACATTGTGACATATCCTGATTGATGGCTAAAAGCCTCCACTGAAGGGTTCTGGATAATAAACAGAAAGCAGAGCCCCTCCGTGGGCTTTTCTTACCAGCACCCTGGTAAGAAAAAAACCATCTCGGGTGCACCTCGCGTCTTTTGCCGTGCAGCGACATCAACAACTTGTGATCGCCGACCTGTGCCCCTCCTGCAGACACACGCAGCCTCTCCCCGCGCTGCGATGAGCGCGGAGTACCGGTACGCACCCACATCCTTCAATGTCGCGACTAGACTGCACACAGTGACCGGCCCTCGGCAATACGAGTCTCACCATTAAAAACACATTTCTGACCAAAAAAAATAAGCAAAGAAACAGGAGGGGGGGGAAAAAAAAAAAAAAAAAAAAAAGAAAAAGGAGAGGTCAAGGCAACTGAAGTGTTTCAGGAGGAAAGCAGAATCACAGCCACGGAAATCTCAGCGTGAGGAGGGAAGCGCCGTTTTCCCGCCCGCAGCATGCGGCGGGGCCGGGGGGTCGGGCGGGCGCTGAGGGGAGCCCCCCGGGAGGGGAGGGGGGACGGGTGTCTCATCCTCCCGGCCGGCAGAGACCCAGCGCGCTCATCTCACAGCCCGCCGGCACCCCCCTCCCCAGAACACACCGACAGACAGGGCCACTCTGCGGGGTGCCGGCAGCCCCCCGAGGGGTGGCGGGCGGCCCCGGCCGGGACGCGGTACCTTCTCTCCGGTGAGGACGTGCAGCCCCTCCCGGACCTTGGCGAAGGAGCCCTCTCCCAGCTTCCTGCCGATCAGGTAGTTGCCGACCCTCTTGGTGTGCTGGAAGTCGCGGAGCCGCTCCCGCGGCGCCGCCGCCGCCGCGCTCAGCCAGGCGGCCAGGAAGCTGCCCTCCGCGCCCGCCGCCGCCGCCCGCCGCGCCTCGCCCCCCGACCCGCCGCCGCCGCCGCCCGCCACCGCCGGCGGCTCGCTCAGGAGCCCGTCGCCCGCCGCCGCCGGCATGCCCGGCCCTGCCGCTGCCCCCGGCCCGCGGGGCGATCACCGGGCGGGCAGGAAAGTTGCTGGGGGGAGAGCGCGGCCGGCCGGGCTGGGGCGGAGGGGCCGGGGGGCGGAGCGGGACTGGCGGGGGGCCGGGGCTGGGGCGAGCCGGCGGCGCCGTGCCCCGAGCTGCCGCCCCTCATTGGATCCGGCGCCTCCTCCTCCTCCTCCTCCCGCCGCTGCTCTGCCCCGCTCCGGCAGCGGCTGCAGCGTGAGGCTGCCGCGCCGAGCCGGGAGGAGGGGACCGCGGAGGGAGGGACAGGCGGAGGGAGGGAGGAAAGGAGGGGGAAAGGGCTCATTCAGTTTGAATTTGCGGTAATTTAATCCGCTCGCACGCGGCGGGAGCAGATGCGGTCCAAACCCGGCACAGCCTGGGTGTTTGCAAGTCCGGCTGGTCCCTCCTTCCCCGCTCCCCCCCCGGCACCCCAAACCTGGGGTGGCAGCGCATCCCTTTGTGGAATTAAACCGGGGCTCCCGGGCAGTGCCGTGGCTCTGCCTGTGTCGCTGCCCGGGAATATCTTTTGTGTTGCTTTTCCCTACCTTCCCTCCCGAGCCCTCCTCATCCCCATGTCGGGGAAACGCGCTGCCGCGACGCGATCGTGACGCTCCGGCGGGCTCCCGTCCCGCTCCCCGCCTCGTTCACCACCCGCTTCTCCATCTTATTCCTGCCGGCCCTCCGCTCTCCTCTGCCGGCGGCCTCCTCCTCCTGCTGTTTTGCAGCGCGGGGTTCCTGGCCGTGCCCCCCCCCCCCCCCCCAACCTGCATCCCCCAAATGCCCTCCGGAGCTCCGGGAGAAGGGAGGCGAGCTGGGCGCCCCCCCGCCGCAGGCTGCGCCCAGGGGACTGTCATCTCCCCACCTCGTGGAGAGGGAGAAGAAACGGGTTTATTGCCATTTTCCCTGCCCAGCCCCCCCTCCGCCGAGCTAGAGGCTGCACTAGCGACCAGGAGGCGCACGGAGAGGGAGAGCGGGGATGGGAGACGAGAAAGAGCTGGCAGAGGTGCCCTGCCTTCAGCGGCCGGGGATGCAACCTCCAGCGCATGCTGCGGACCATCTAATAAAACAGTTCATTCACTGAAATGCCTCGTGACACGGAGGATTTTTAACTTAGAACCTATCTTTAGCATCCTATCAGCAAAAAATTAATCAAGGACCCCTATTTATCCTTAAGCTTAATCTACGTTTTCAAGTTTTGCCCGCGTTAGTTAATACTTTGGGGGAAAAAAAAAAAAAAAAGAAATCACGCGCACCCGAACAGATGCGAGCTATGTCAGCAAAACCTCCCGTAAAGATGCAGTTGTGCCTGATAAAAACCGGCTTAGAGCTTTGCTGCAATCACACTCCCGCCCCATGTGAAGCTCCCACTAGAGGGCTGGCCAGCACAGCTCTCCCTGCACACACTCTGCCACCTCTTTTCACGATCTTTTACTCCTTCAAAATGTCAAGCCAATTTTACACCATGCTGTTGTCCATTAGCCTTTGCTTCTGCCTCGACTCCACCTCTATCAGTTCCCTGGGAGAACCCCTCTGGTCCCTTCCGCTGGAATAGTCTGGCTGCATCACTAATCGGATTTTGGTGGGCATGGGCGTTGATTAGACATGTGCTCATTCCACACCACCTTTCCTTGACATCACTGCTTTGGTAAAACTTCCTAATTTAAGCCACAGCTAGCAACATCATGGTTTTACAGGGCTGATCGTACTGGGTAACAATTTGTAGTCTCCCCTGTGTCAGTCCGGGCTTCCCAAGCCATAGTTAATCAAATTAAAACATACCCAGGTCTGGCTTTAGGCAAAAGGTGGGCAGCTGCCCAGGGAGGCTGGTGGTGAGACGCTCCGGGCTGGCTGTGGGGGAGGAGGCATTGCTGCTGGAGGCGCTGAGCCTGGCCACCTCCTGATGACCCCACAGCTGGGGCTGGTCGGGGTGCAAGTGGGGTACGAGCCCCCTCCACCCGTCGTGCAGCAGCAAGCCAAACACTCTTTGTCAGCCCTCTTGGCCCGGCCATGTCAGGAGCCCTGCCGGTCTCCTCCCACACTTTAGGAGCAGGTCTTATCCAGACACCTTCTCTTTCCTTGCGGGGGTAAGAAAGCGTCTAGTCCGCTGGGAAGAGGAGAAGAGGAGGTGGAGGGAGCGGGTGCTCACTCTGGGTGGAGGTTGTGGCTGAGAGCTGGGTGGGATGAAGGCCCTTACTGCAAGGCAGAGTACGGGGAAGGAGAACTGGGGAAGCAGACTCGCATCACAGATTTCTGGAGCTCAGCTGGCCGCCTTCCACCATCCAAATTCAACTCCCTGAAACTTTTACTGACCCCTCCAAAATGTATTCCTGGTGGCTAAATGCAGGGCGGTTCCATTGCTGAGAACCCTGGAACTGGCTCCACACCACCACACTCAATTAAATATATGTTTTCGGATGAAATTTCAAACAAAACAGAAATCCAGCACTGTCCCAGTAGGCAGAAACTGGAGAAGGGAAAGCTCCAAAGCCAATAAATAATATTCTGGTTTTAAAATAGACATTCATCCCATGCTCTGGATACATTTACAAATATTACAGTACACAGCCACCAAAACAAAAGGCTGCACGTTCTCTGACCTACTGCTATGCCAGGGACAGTGTAGGGACACGGGACCGTGACCCGGTGCCTGAACTGATGGCTGCTGTGCAGGAGTTGTGCTCCTCATAGCTGGGGTGCACTTTGACGTGACACGTCCCTAACAGCAAAACCAGTTTCTGTCCCCGCTCTTCCCCACAGTGCAATGCTGTGACAGCATGTTTGTGCTGCTGTGCACAAATATATATATGTTGGTGAGGTGATCCAGGCTTTTTAAAAGTGTCAAGAAGTTTAAGACAACTCCTCTATTGACCTGGCCATCAGAGAAATAGAAGTGGAAATGCACAATGAGACAGCACAGGTACCTCTGCACCACACTGGGCCGTGCTGATGAAACGCTCAGACAAATTTTCCCTGTTATCAGACCTTCCTGACCCTCCTGAATCAACTGGCATTGATAAATATGGACCCCACCAAATCTGAATGATCCGGGAGAGAACTTCATTGGTGTTTCCTAAATCAAAGCTGGAAGCGGAAAGGTGCCAGGAGCATCCCTGTGTGTTTGAAGAAAAAGCGACACAATCCTTGCACTGGTCAGGACAGTGACAAGGGTGAGATCATTCACTGGTGAGCCTGGGTCCATGTCACAGACTCTCTGGTCAGCAGGACATATGTGAGGTTTTTAACAATATTGTTGTACGGAGAAAAAAAAAGAAAGAAAAAAAAGAAAAAGCAAAGAAAAAGCAAAGAAAAAGCAAAGAAAAAGCAAAGAAAAAGCTGTACTGCAGACAGTTACATTGGAAGAATAGAAAGTATATATTGCTCTCCAGTTGCAGAGAGGTTATATTCTACATTATTTAAACATATGACTATGCTAAGAGGGTTTGCAACTATATTGGCTATATAGCTGTTCCTGTAATGGAGCAAATACATGTTTCAGACAGACAATGCAAGAATTCCCAAGTGTCCCCTACTCAGGGAACTGGAACAAGGAAATAGGAAACATGGTTGCTCAAGAAAATGCTGGAAGACACGCCTGGATGCAGCTTCTGGCTAATCCTTATACGCAGGGATGGAGCGCAGAGGAAAGGCGTAGCCCTGTTTAAACAGCGACAGTGTGCCCTTGGGCAGGAAGAGCTCTAAGGTAAAGGACGGGTTTGTTAGCAGCAGGAGGCCAGCTCATAGTTTAAATGGCAGTATGTGCCACGCAGCAAGAGATGCTTAGCATGCACAGGCCCGCATCCTCCACTCCCTGGCTATAGAGCTCGTCTCAGCCACCCCACGCCAGCCTCAGCATCTGCAATGCCTCAAAAGGGATGCACATCGGGGTCGGTAAATCCTTACTGGCCTAGGAGAGGTGAGCTGAGACCATGTGCCTTCATCGCCCGCTTCCCTGCTGGTGCCATCTGGGGAAGGGGGGAACCTCACACACTGCACAACAACCGGGACCCTTCCCTTGCCCAAAGGAATATGCTTTCAGACAGACAGAGGTATGTGCCTTTGTTTAGGCTCACGGCTCACAGCTAACAGAAACATGCTTTTGGCCACTGTGATGATTAAACAGATGTTAATGGTATGTTTTTCAGTCAAACACCTGAAAATCAGCCTCTTTTAAAAATAAAACTGGCAAGAAATGGCCATTGCAGCCAACATTAGGAGAGCTCTGAAAGAACCCAGTGAATATATTTTTTTAATTGACTCAACTAGAAGGACTTAATGAGTTTACAGTATCCTTTTAAACAGGCGAGACTGCTGCCTTCTCACGATTTCTATCCTGTCCAGCTGTGCCCATCAGGGTGCAGTCTGGATGGAAGGGGGATCAAAGGCTGCATTCATTTCTGTCTATGCTTTAATTTAAATTTAACTCCAGTGTGCTTTATTTTGAGCTGCAGTCTTTCTAGGTAATGACATTTTCTGATTAACTGTTGAAATTACTAATGAATTAAAGGCAGTAGTCTGTCTTCAGATTGAAAAAGCTGTAATAACAAGCTACTAAAAATAATTTAGAGCTTGATTTAAACCCATGAAAGCAAAGAAATTCAGAGTTACCCTGACAGTATTGTCCTTTGCCATCTTCAGCATTTTAAAATACTGTACTGAGACATATTACTGTCTTGCAGACTGGGAGTTTTGTAGCCACGAGGAAGACTGAGGCCCCTGGGCCCAATCCTCAATGTCAAGGTCTACCTGGGCTGAATCCTTCAAGGGGTCGAACACTACAGCCAAGTTCCCAGGCTACAGTACCAGGTCCAAGGAGGATGTGTCGGGACAGAACAGGAAAATGCTGGTCCAGCAGCAGAACATGGCACTGCAAAGGAAATGTGTGTGAGCCTGAGAGTGCGTCAGCAAAATGCTTTGCCCTACTGTGCTGTTGCCTCTTCTGGTGCAGCTGGCAGTGGCAGCTTTCCAAATACATCTCGTGGAAGCATGGGGCTGTTGCCTGGGATGCTCGAATTCTCCTCACGCTTCACCTGCATATGTGATTCACATTAATTGTTCTCACTCATCCTTCTGAAGAGATCTGAGGTCCTTGAGTGAAGGAATGATGAAATCTCAGCTCTTTTCAATTTACAATGGTAAATTAAGAAGCAAGTAAACTCATAAGTATGCTGCATGAGAGCAACAAGTAAATTCTGTTCTAGTCAAGTTAAAAGTGGGTAAGCTCCATGCATCTCCCACATTACCATGCCTTTTGAAGCTCATGGTTAACTGCTGACTTCAGTCAGGTTGTAGGAGAAACCCTGACTCAGTACTGATATGATAAAAAAAGAAAAGTCATCCTGTTATTGCTTATGCCGTCTTTGGTATTTCATTCTGCTTTAAAATAACTGGGGTTTTTGTGGTTTGATTTTTTTTTGACACCTTTGTAATATTTGGGTTTCAGATATTACAGGGATATTCATTTAAACCAGTTGGGTTTATTATATTTTTTGAAGTGAGAATGTATTTGTGTTTGTTCTTAAAGAATTTATAGGACTTGTTTTTTTACAGTGTCGGAGTTTGGACTGACAAGAAGCTAAGTTTACTTTTACTTCCACAATAACAGATGACGTACTTGGTTCAGCAAGGGTGTCCTTTCTGCCCTATACTGCAACAAGGACAGCAGTGAAGAAGACAACCCTTGCAGTATGACAGTGATGTCCAGTATCAACTGATAATGTTATGACTTATGTGCTTACATACGGGTACTGCAGGTACCATTCAGCTACAGTGACAGTGGTATTTCTAAATTCATGTAGTCTTGTAATCATAGGGAATGAATATACTTCACCTTTCAATGGTTGCAGGAAGAGGACTTCTACAGTTAAGTTTTCATAAGCTTAAAACTTGTATTTGAAAAATATTGAACAAATTTTGTCCTCAAAAATATTCTGAATATATATGTGCAAAAGTACCTAAGTAAGCATTGAAACTATATGATTACTTTTACTGAAATATGTTGGCAATGGGGTTATCTGTCAGTCTCTCTGAGCACCAAAAGCTCTACTTTGCCTGTGCTCCCACCAAAATCTCCACCTTGCTCTCCACCCTGCAGCTTCTGTAATATAGTTCTCTGCAACCAATATAAAAATCGAGAGCGTGCAATGACTTAGAGTTATCATAAACCAAATTGAATTTAATATCAAAGTAAACAGCAGGGGGTTGCTGTGTTGATGTTGTTATTCTTTTTCACATTTCATTAATTAAGAAGCTCCATTTTTGCATTTAAATTAAACTGCTGTGAAGCCTCCTTGTAGTGTATGGTGTCATAAAATTTAGGACCTTGAATTTAAGTTTCATTTACATACGAGAAAACACGAGATATTGTATAATTATGCCTATGTGAAATACTTTGTATTTTCAAAAGCCTTTAGATATCAGTGACAGATGACACGTAAAGAAAAAGGAAATCAGACTTTTGTGAATCTCTGAAATTAGTGTATCATGCAGGAAAAGGTGTGAGGTATTATGAACGCTGACAAAGCCCCTTCAGTGGCCTTCTTGGGTCACTCCATGGTGTCACACTGGCACACTGTTGTTGTGCTCTAAGAGTGATTTAAATGTATAATGAGAATGAAGATGAGCATGTATTTGAAATAAAGCTTTACATTCGAGCAGGGACTGATGCTAGTCCAAACAATCCTGCCAATGTCATGCCAGACAACATTCAAGCAAGTAACCTGACACAATGGAAATTCAGAATCAAGATGCCCTCAAGCCCTAAGATTGTACCTCCTTACTCTTCTCCTTTTTCTTGGCAATAAGTCAGAAAATATCCCAGTACCACATAGTATAATAGAAGACTGGTGATTTTCCCATTGTTGCTGCAGGCTGAGCACCATCAACCTGTGTCTGCAGTGTGCTTGCACCTAGAGTAATCCCTGTTTTTTCAATTGAAGAAAGTCAGCTATTTAAATGCTTTCTTGCAAGAAATGTTCCAAACACCTTATTTACGTCTGTGCTAAAATGTGAACAAACCAGTGATTCACTCCTAAACTAAGACTTCTATGTTTTGTTTAAGCCTGAAATAATTTTTGATGACTGAATGAATTGTTGGAAAGCTGAGTTTTACAGTGGTAAAGTACACGTTACACTATGACAAAACTGTCACAGATATGTACTCTATACATACAGGCTATAGGAGGGTGACTACTTAGGGACAGGATATGAAGTGCTTGGGTCAAACCGCTCACTGTCTTTGCTAGCCCTGCTTTAGCCCTGCTGCAGGCTTTTTCTCCACAGACAGAGGTGTGGATATCCTCAAATACGGCCACAGAGCAGCGAGGTGTCTATCCTCACCAGCCAGATGCACGTGGGGACTAAGTCAGTCGTGTTCCTTCCAGCTCCTACCCCACCACCTGAGTTCCTTCCTTTAAGGTACATAAAGACTGCTGCACAGAGGCACAGCAGGAGCGGACACATGGGGCGCAGTCGAACACCCGCTTGCGGTTCAGCTCGGGCTGGCTTTAGCTTGAGTTACCTGTATGTTACATACAGCAGCTCTGCACATTTCAGCTCTGGCCCAGGCTTCCTCGGTGCTTAACTGATGCAGAATAACAACTGCTCTCCACACTGTCAATAAACAGGTTCCCATACACTCATAATATACCAGATATGTAGCCTGTTAACTTGAGGAACACTTCACCTATGAAAAATATAGAAGGAGTGATGCATCTTCCCAACTGCATAGTGTGGCAAGGAAAAACAATAGAACTAAGTTCAGCCAGCCATCATTCTGGCTGTTGCACACAAATCCCCTCATAAAACTGCTATAAATACAAATCTTGTTAGTATAGTTAGTGTTAATTAGCATTTGGGAACCCTTATACATTTAATCAGATTAAAACTCTTGAAATGAATGCATCCTGTACTAAGCTATGAAAATTCATCTTGGCGCTTTGCAACTGAAAACATTCATTTTTCAAGTGTCTTCCTTTATATACAGATAGACTTGCTGCATGATTATTGCAAATCTCATTTGCAAATTGTGGTTAACTTGCTGCAGTCATGTCTCTGTATGCAACTTCCCGAACTATTGGAACCACATCAAAAATTCAGAGCTGGGAAACCCAATTATGAAGTGCACAATTTTTTACAGGTGAATACTTTGGCATACATTCAGGACCTGGCACAGCCCTGAAACATTTCCAAAGTGATACTAGCTTAATAATAAATGAATTAAATCTTAAATTATGAATCCTGTTTGTGTGCTTTTACCTAAATGGGACTTGGTATCTGAAATCTCTAACAAATCACAATTAGCATAAAAATCTGTACAGGACTATTCTTATCTCACAAAAAGAAAGAGGTGCACAGCATTCTGCAAACATGAAAATAAGTGTGGGACCAATGCCCAGTTTATTTATGAGATTCATGTTTTAATAGGACAGCTCATGCAAGTAAAAAGGCAAAGATCTGGCTTTTGACCCTCACTTCTAGAGCTCTGCAAACACTGAAAGGCTGAAGCAGGTGTAGAGGATGAGCGGTGGAAGCAGAAACAACGTAAGGAAGGATGTGATGCTGCTGCACAGGAAGCAAGCAGCCATGCTGAGCATAGGTGAACGGAGGGGGGACTTGGAGGAACACATCCAATTTCAAGTGAAAACAGATGATTATGCCGAGGCAGAGCTTTTCAGTTGAAACATAGTATAATCCCTTTGTGATCTAGGGTGCTTTCTAGCAGGTTTTTGACATCTGATTCCCACCAGGCTTTACATCTATGGCAAAATCCTCCATGAGTTAATTAGTACCTGTTTACTACCCTCCATTTAGTCCATAGATATTTCAATCAACAGGTATCTCTCAGCTTGATGTCTGGCTTGCAGTCTTTTCCTTTCTATGCCTAAAAGAAGAACTAACTGGACTGAACTAAAAAAAAAAAAAAAAAAGATAAAAGAAATGTGTGTGTTTGTCACCTTGAAATTCTTTAAGTGTTAATAAGGACTTTCTGTCACATAGGCTTCTTCTATTTAATGATTCAGTGTTGGTTTAATCCTGAGCATATAATATATGCCAGTCTGTTGTCATGGAGGTAGTTGTGATACACTTTCTTTGCAGGATCAAGAATGGATGGCCTGGGAGAGATCACTTTCTTGCCCAAGCATGAAGAACCCTCATAGCACAGTTACCAAAAACTGAGGGGTTTATTTATTTCAATAAATTTATTTATTGTAAAATGCCTGTAAGGTAAAATGATTTTGTTTAATTTCCCTGTAAAAGTCTGGACACATATACATTGTTTAAAAAACCAGATACACACCAGGCTGGCCACTGTTCATCTTGCACACACTCCCACAGGACAAGTTAACCATGAGCTTCCCTGCCAGACCCTCAGGCAAAAATTTGAGAAAACAGATGGGCCTTACATTGTGCCCTGAAGGTCAATGGACGTCGGCTCTGCTAGGCCACTGGGAGAAGTAAATTCCTGAGCTGAGGATGTTTCACAAAGAAAGCAGAGCTTACACTCTCCAGATGTTCAAATTCAGGGTGTGTCAGCAAAAACTCTCTGGCTGTTTTCAGCTGTCAAGATAGCGCTTAGTGGAGGAGAAGAGGAAATTCCTCCGGCAGCCTCAGTCCAAGCTGTGCCATTTCACTGGTCCAGACTGGTGGTCTTGGATTCACAGCATCAGAATCAATGCAGGAACCGATACCTGGAAACAAACGCAGTATGCAGGGACTGTGTATTTCATAAGGAACCTCTCTCTTGATAGTGTAGCTCATACGTGATATTCTTGTGTAATTATTTAATAAATTACCTGAAAGTTTCCTGCAGTATGAATTTTTTTTTTTTGGTCAACCATATTGTTTTGGTTTTCCTTCCAAAAACTTGGGGATGCACTGTGCAAAGCCTTCCTTCCAAAGCTCATTTGCATCCCACCTGTGTTTCAGTGCACAACCAAATCTCTCAACATTGCATAGTTCCCTTGCCACACAGCCACACGTCGCCCTCAAATCCCGGTTTCTGGCTTGGGCGTCTGAGTGTGCCATGCCGTGGCAGCAAGCAGCAGCTTCTCCAGAAGCTGCCCCCAACTCCCTCACAGGGAATGTGGCCAAAAGCAGACTATCTGAACAATGCCTGCTGCATACTCAAAGGGATGTTTTCTCCCATTTATTTTCTGTTTCTCCCCAGGTTATTTTTTCTTTCTTGCTTATTTTTCAGTCTCAGAAGAATTAGCAACAAGCCCAAGTCTGCTATCATGTTGGTTCAAAGCACGCAAACCAGTAGGAGCTCTGGGACAACTGATGGTTTAGGCCATTTGCCCATGTCTCTGATTTTCCCCTCAACAGGAAAAAAAGAAAAAAAAGAGATGTTGGTGAATGGATCTTTCCGTGAGATTTTCTTGCCCTTTCTCTCACTGGTGCCCTCAGTACAGAGATGGGTTTCTTGCCCCAGCTCCCAGTTTGGCTGCTGCTGTGGCCACTCAGGTTCTGGTCCCGCTGAAGCCAAGGGAGGATTTGCTTCAGACACTTAAGGGGAAACAGGGTCAGAGTTGGCGAGTGTTCGCAGAAGGAAAGTTGCACGGACTGTTAAAGTGGCTGGCAAACTACCAAGCTTGGCAAAAACCAGCAGTTTCTTCAACAGTGCCCTGCCTGGCAGCTGTAACCACAGCTGGTTCAGCAGGACATGGTGGTCAGCAGCTGGCTCTGTACAATAGTCCCTTGCAGCAACTACCGGGTCTAGATAAAGTGTCCAAAACACCCTAGATCTGGCACCACCACCAGATGCGTCTTTTCAAACCCCTCAAGAACAGGCAGCTGGCTCCACCACGAGACAGGAGGTGCCCAAAACCTTTTAATAGTCCTGAGCACCTCTGCTGCAATCCTGAACTCCTGAACTTCAAGCGTACTGAGAGAAAGCTCCCCAACCTCAAAGGTACCGAGATAACGGGTTTGGAGAGGGTTTTGTTTGGTTCCCACCTTGCCTCCACATGAAGATCCTGAAGCTCCAGACTAAAACCAGCCTCCCAGCACCTCCAGGAGGGCTGGCTTTTGCACTGCCATCCAATCCCTCAGCCAGCTCACCTGCAGAGCTGGCGCTAAGGAGGCCCTCATTCAGTAATGCTAATCCGAGCATCCAAAAATCATTACTCACGCCTCCAAAACTCATGAAGTTGGCTTGAAAATAAGTCTTAGCTCTTTTTGTCTTTTCCTTCTGGTTTATGTTTTTTTTAGGTTAGTGTTGTATAGGTCATTTAGTCTAGCTCTGAGCATATGTGATCTCTCAAATATTTCTTTACATAGTTAATTCATGCCCAAATGAACACTCCTGTTTAACAAAATCAGACCAGTCCTAGTGAGGAAATTTTACAAATTAAGCCCTAAATATGCATGGAATGACCAAATCCATTTTGGGCGTAGAAAGTGCTACTTACAAATTTTCTGCAGAGAGGTTCCAGTCAACACATCCTTGTAAATCCTTCAATGAAAAACTGAAAGCTGGTTCCTGCTGGGTCCAAATAAAGCTTTTACACTTTTTACTCATAGACTTTCTAGAGAAACAGAGGGAAGAAAAACACAGCAGAAAAAAATAGTTCTGGGTTTGTATATTTACATGATTACAGAATCCCTCAAAGATGTGTTTGAATATGTCAGGATATCAGGTTGATTATTACGAAACCCAGTAGGTTATTCACTTCCGCACTTGTTTCTACAGCAAACACATACTTGCTCCCTCGAAGCAACACTGATTTATCCACCTGGCTGATGAACGCTAAGTATCGTGAAATATTTGGCAGGGAAGAGGAACTACTCATGAAAACTTTGGCTTTGATATCACTTTCAGACCCTGCTACTCCCTGTCCGCTTTTAATTTAAATGGCCAAAAGAGATAATGTGACTTGGGCTCTGGGTGCATATTTCTGCCTATCAAAAATAACATCTTAGTCCATTTAAAACATGGCCCATAAATACATACACAAAGGAAAACCAAGAAGGAGTAACGAAAAAAGCTGCCAAATGATCAGAGTATTCTGCACTCCTGTAACCCCATCTGGAAAACTGCATCTGGTTCTGCTCTCCACAATTCAACAAGTAAGTTGGTAAACTGAAGAAAATTCAGAAAAGGGCTATGAGACTGAAGAAATACTGAAATAATACACTTTACAGTGGAAGAACTTGGTCCTTTTAAGCCTAGCAAAGGGAGGGGGTGATTGCTCATAGTCTATATGTCTAAGTATGAACACAGGCTCACAGACAAAGCTATAATGAGATCCAGTGGTTGGGAGTCGAATCTAGACAAATTTGAGCTATAAAATAAGACACATATATTTAACAGTGAGGGTAATTAACCACCACAGCAACCCAGTAAGACATTATGGCAAAGTCTCCTTCTTTGGAATTCTTTAAATCAAAATCAGATGTTTTTCTAAAAGACATTGTATTTCAAACAGGAAGAAGCCTGATGCTGTGTGTCAAACAGGAAGGCGGGCTGGAGCATCGCAGTAGCCCATCTGGCATTACAAACCATAAATTAGAATCATTCTTTTGTAATGAACTAGATTCTCTGGGGAGAATCAAGAGAAAATGTTGCCATCGGAATTGGAAGTTAAGTTGTTGGAACAGGGACAGTGGAAAAGTGAAGTAAAGCATCATTTATACGGAGAGACACTATTTTTCATTCAATCAACTGATACAGTTTGATCAGCTTTCACTAGCTTGTCTGGAGTTTTTTCCAGCTATATCCGTTCACCTAATAAAATATTTTATCTCCTGACAAACCCAGTTTCACTTATTGTGGAAGATGACTGAAGGACTAGTCACAAGCTTGTCATTAGGAAATGCAAAGGGAGAGAGAAGCAGACTTACAATGAAGATGAGAAGAAGTTGCAAAACCCGGAAGGGTGAAGGACAAATGAGACAAAGTTGTGTTTATGTGATGAATCCAGGGATACACGTAAATACCTAGTGATTAGGTATGCAGTCACAATGCAGAAATTCTTGGTTTACTCATTACAAAGGTGCTGAGCTCCTGAGTGTGTGTGGAATTTGACACAAAATAATAGAAAAGTGACAACTCAATTGCTTTATCTACCTTTCAATTAGGGATCTCTATCTCATTTACAGAAAATAAGAGATCTAACTTCTGATGACCTTGTGCCCTTCTTCTCTTTACTTACATATACTTTGTATGGCATCGGGAGGGGCCTGGCATATGGGCTGCTCACCCTTTCAGTCAAGTAACTGGAATTTCACAGATCTTCAGAAGCAGTGACTTCTGTAAAACAAACTATCAGAGCATGGAAAAGTGTTAGCTGAGTGGGCAGCAGAGAGATAAATGATTTACAAAGAGAAAACTGCGGATGGCTCTGTACAACATAAGGCACATCCTATTATTCTGAGGCAGAACTTTCCTGTACCCACATTATATTGTGTGGAATTCCTAACCCTTCCGAACACAGACTATCATGGCTTAAAATTGCTGCTCTGGTACAAGCCATCAGTAACAAGCTTGATTTGCAGGAATGTTCAATTGCAGGACCCAGGGCACTTCCAGCTGCTTGCTGGCCCCTGAAGGACCAGTGATGGAGCAGGAAAAGCGAGTGTGATGAGTGTCCAGTCATACTTCTCATCGTCAGCTGGCTTCTGATGCCAATAAGCCTGCCCCTCACAGCAGCAAGCCTCTCACAGAAATAGCAAAGTGTTCTACTGTGCCAGACAGTCAAAGTGGGTATGAAAAACCAATCCACTGACTGACAGACAGAGAAGATTATGTAGCAAGATTATAATGAAATATCTAGTTATTAAGTGCACTGCAGCATTCTGAATCACTTACAGTTATGATACAAGTACTCCTTTAGTCTCTCTCCTAAAATACAATAATGTAGGATGAGAAATAAGACAGATGAAAAAAAATAGATCTTTATCTTGAAACAAATAGAATACATAGTTTTAAGTGGATCAAAGCCATACATAAATATATTTAAAGCATAGCAATAAAAATTAGTCCATTCTTACAAAAGTATATTTTTAGAAGTAACCCTATTGTTGTAATGGGATGATTTTTATATATAAGGATTACTACTTGAGGGGGTTAAAGGTTTTGACTCTCGATAGCCAAGGTTTTACTCAATTGGTTAAGCAGTAGCAATGAACAAATAAATATGTCATCCTGCGACAGATTAAAGCCATGTTTCTGAAAAACCCAGAAATGTGTACAAAAAGCATAATTACATGAGCTTAACTTTCGTAGAATTCTAAATAAAATGCTAACAAACTTCACGGTCATTCAAAGCATAATGCTCACGCCTTCACCGTACATGCCAAATGTATCTTGTTTCCAGTTGGTTAATTTCCAAATAGTGTAATATCAAAAATACAGAACAGTTCTAAGAATCTTTCCAAAATGTCAGAAATAATTACTTCTGAAGTATATCTCAATCAGTACATTCGAGTAAAATATCTAAATAAAAATCTTATTTAGAACTACATGTATTCAACGTTAATATGTTTCCAACTATACCTGTATGCTTACGACAAAATATTTTTCCTAGAATCCACTATAAACTTGCTTTTATATATTTTTACTATACTATCTTTTCAACATATCTCCTATTTGTGGATATAGATTAGTTACAGGAAAACAGAATAAATTAATATATTGGAAAATATCTTCACAATGTATGTTTCTCATCACACAGAAATCCCCAGGCACGTAAACATCAGTAAAATTAAACACATGCATACACATGGGCAGAACAAGGATCATGCTAACGAAGACACTGTGGCCACAGCTAACTTATCAGTAGAGACCTTGCACATATATCAAAATTAAAAGACAGAGTTATCGATTTAACTTTAGGATAATGTGTTTTATCTATTATGCTTCTATTTATACACCCACTTACATGGTACATCAACAGAAAACAATGTACTGATCTCAAATAAATAATTCATTTCAGCTAATACATTAAGAATGCTCCTTAGAGAAACCCCTTAGTGGTACTCCAGAGTACAAATGGCACCTCTAGAACTACAAAGGGTATTGCGATTGCCTGAAAAAAGATGCCACAAGCCAGAATCCACCTGGAAATGCCAGCCATTTGAGCTGTAACATTTTGCAAAAAACATTTTGCTCAAGGAGATGTGTGGCAGTGCTGGAGAGGGGCAGTAGCTGGGCCACAGGGCACTCAGCAGTGCCTGGCAATACAAGGCCAACCAGTGCTTTCCAAGAACACTGTTCTGGTTTGGAAAAAAAAACCAACAGGAAAACAAACAAAAAATCCCTCTGCTATGAAAAAGACTTTTCAAAGGCAGGTACAAGCCATCAGGTACTAAATTGCCATTGACAGTCAATAGGAATCAACTACCTAAGTGCTACTTCTGTCTCTGAAAATCCACCCTGAGGATTGTGCTACCACCATAAGGATGGCCAGAGAGTTTAACCTTTCTCCAGAAAGGTTTCCTTATATGCGACAAAAACATACTTAGATTTCACAAGTGTTTGAATTGCCCATCTAGCGTCCCAGATATCTTTTTTTATGCGGCCTTCTAACTTTCAGTTGCATATAAGGGCTCATCACACAAACCTTTGGCCATGTTCTTACTTTCTGTCCTTGAGAGTTTTCATGTTTCCAGTAAGCGAGGATGACCTCACAGCATTTATGTTTCTGTCCATATTCAATTCTTACGCGCTAACCAATACCAAACAACGTACAGTCATTCGCTTCAAGCAATACCAGAGGCAAGAGGTAGGCAAGAAGAAGGCTGGTTGCAAATGGTCACATCACCAACTACAGCTGGCACCAATTCCTGCATATTAATATCATCTGAAGAAAGGGTCATGCAAATTGCTGTTGGTGGTTGGTCGCATAGCAACAGCAGAGTGAGTGCAGAAACCCAAATATTATCAGACTATAGAGCTATGGCAAGCTCTCAGAAGGCAAGATAGTACAAATATATAATGAGTCTGCAGAGGAACAGGACAAAATAGAGGAAAACTACTCTTTTTAGCAGGAAATTAAAAATTAAAATATTGAAAAGCCCAAATGACTTTTCTGGTTCCATGAGATGCAGGAAGGTTTGGGGCTAAACACTGTGTGCAGCCACAACCATGGGACGAGTCAGGCTACACCTGGCCAGGAGGGTGATGGAGGGACTCTGCAGCTGCTCTCCCGCTTCCACGCTGCACTTGGAGCTGCTGGTGGTATTAGCAGGTGGGTGGCACTGGGACATCCGACAAGGGTCCCCTCCCCTGGATGCCCGTCTTGCCTCCCCATACACAAACCTGGGCACAGACACGGGGCATCACTTGGCCATCTAGTTCCTGTGGACATCTGTGGGACACAGACTTCTGAGTGCTTTCATGCTTTGGGAAACACTTTTGCATTTCTAAGTCTCTGTTGCTTTTTGACGAGGGCTTTGAGATTGCTCTCAAAAGTAAAGTTTGCCATCCCTGTGAACGACAAGCACAGCTGAAGGACATCCTCCAGAGTTTCTAGCACCCTGCAGGCATTATCATGCTCAAGAGTTTAATGTGCTACCACTCCAGCCTGGGATGGCTGTCTCCACAAAGTACCTCCACAAAGTAACCAAGGATCACTCTACGTTCACAGCAGGATTTCAAGAGTTCTCTTCAACTATTTCAGGAGCTTCAGCAACCAGAAAACCCACCTCCCTAACTAGAACCTTCTGATTGTCCCAGCAAAGTACATAGGCTGAATTTCCCCCTCAGCCATTGTGACAGGACACCTAGCTGTGCTATGTGACACACTGGAAGGAATTTACACTGACACCAAGCAATCTACTGCTTTTCTGCAGAGAAATACCAGGCTTCCATCTGCAGACCTGAGCCACAAGCACCCAGCATGAGTGAGCGCTAACTTCACATTCACACAACAGGATTTTTTTGTGTGTGTAAGTTAAAACAACCTACATATGCTTTGTAGGAGGATATGCAATTATCTGAAAATTTCACCTCAACAGTACATTGTTATTTTGATAGATTTAATTTCAGTTAATGGGTTCAGAAGCTGTTTTTCCCTACCCAATGAAATGTAAATACATCTCATGACATATTAAGCAGAATCAAATACAAACTGATATGTACGGATGTTTTGCAGTGGGCTGCGTGAAGTCCTTTACTTGCTTCATAAACGCTAATCCACCTGGGACCTCAAAGTCTCCTGAGAGACACCATCACGAACATCTGACAGAAGGGGTGCCATGGCCAAGGATGCTGTAGGACAGCTACAAAAAGAAGCCAGGTCTCCTGACTCCCACAGTACCTACCTTACATCCAGATCTCAGTTCTATGCAGCCCAGGCTCTAACAACACCTCTCTCTTCATAGTACCAGAGTTTTTTGGAGTAGCACATGAAACAACATAACCATCATATAACTTGCTTTCTGTTTTTAAGTAGGGCAAGATTCACACATGCAGAGTAACGTTTCTCTTGGCAGGGTCTGTTTTACTAATTATTTATATTTGAAATGACTGTATTTCTACTTTGCCAAAAAACCCCAGTGAGTTTTGCAAATGAAGCGTGTAACAGTTCAGCTAACAGTTCACGGTCAAAGGCGGCATGGTGTTACACGTGCATTTAGTAGCAGGTACACTCACACTGCCAAGAGCTGCTTGAAGCCTATGACCCGTGCAGGCGGACAGTGCAAAACAGCAGCAGAAGGCTTATATCTCACTGCCAACCACCTGCAGCCATCCAGTCATAGAACTACTGAGACCTGGTTTTCACACAAAAAAAATAAATGAAAGCATGTGGTCTGGATAACAACTGTGTCTCAATTCCAGCGAAGACCCTGTTCTGGACCATCGGCAAGCCAAGACTCCAGCACTTACGCCGCAGCCTCCCCACGGCCGGTTCAGATGCAGCCAGCCAGCCCACCCCTAGTGCTCCTTGCAGTCCTTCCTCCTTTCATAGCTCACAGTCTTTTATCTCCTGCCAGCGGTCAAGTATTTGACATTGGCATACAATCGACACCAGAGGTATTTTTCCAACTGCTTTCCCTTCTCAGACCATTGATTGCATTCTTCAGACTTCGCAAGGCCCAGGAGCCCTTTGGATTGCTTAGGGGCTTACCACTTGAATGTGGATCTTCAAAGATGGACTGGGGTTTGATATGGCTCAATTTGGTCTTGAATCACAAAATCTACCAACAGAGACAGTGGATGAACTATCCTCTGCAAGAATCCTTCTGCATGCAATGTAGAAAACAATCTGGTTGTTAGTGGCCATGGTGCAGTACCCACGTGTGTGGGTATACATATACTATGATTTTCTCACCAAGAGACATCTGATGAAAACACACATGAAATAGGTTTTCCAGTTGTTCTCACACTTAGTTTTCTGACTGAAACAGGGCTCACAGGCTGGGGAAGTTTGGATGCAAGCTGGCATTCTCCATGACAATGCTTACTGCTTCTGTAGGGAGCAAAACAAAAGGTCTGGAAGTAAATCCTGAAAATAAATCAGTGATAAAAAATGGCAGTGGAAAGAAGGCTGTGGGCAATGGCAGGTGAAAGGGACAGAAGGTCACGAGGAGTCAGTGTGGCTCTTGGTGTAATGAACTGACAACATCATCAAACCCCTGGCATACCCTGATAAAAGGTTTATTCAAAGAGCAGGTCTATAGGGAAGCTGGATCCAGACCCCTTGAGAGTGCCACAGGCATGAGTCCAGGGATTTCAGGCAGCACTACTCCATGCACAGCAGGCCAGACAAACCACTCTAGTTTCTGCTTTGATTTAGATGGGCCCCATGATCTGTACAAAGATATGCTGACAGCCTTGGGAAACTGCCCAGATGAGTTGCAGCCACTTTGTATTCTCCCCTCTGCAATCTCTTAGGTGCAAATTCAGAGCTGCATCCCTTTGAACTTGGCTACAGAAGAGCTGTATTTTTTTAACAAGACTAGTTTAGAGCAATGTCCCTGATGTTTGTCAAAGTTGTACTAGGATAAAAAAAGTTCCTGTTGGGATGGCTTATCACAAATGGGTATGGGAAGTTAGTTTTGCTGGAGAACAGTACAACTCAGTCTCCGTAAAGGATATAAATACCATAATTGGGGAGGAAGGGCAAGTACAAAAACCATAGGTGATAAAGCTATTTCAGTGGAAGATCATCTTTAGACCAGGCCTTAACATGTAGCACAAAATCTCAGCTGGAATAGAAAAAAGTGCTAGAAACTGCTTTTAGATTCTTCTTCCTAAAAAACAAACCAACCAACCCACAAGAAAACCCAACATGCAGGATTTTTGTTTGATGGTTGCCTTCTGAATTCAGGGGCATATCAGATCTTTATTACTGAATAAGGACATAAAGTTTCTATGTGGAGTAACAAGTTCCTGGACTTTGTTCTTGAATCTGTGCCCCTCATGTGCTACAAGATCAAAGTGATCTTTTATCCTGTGAGTTATCATTTGCCCAAGATATTTACTGCTATTCCACAAACACAATTTCAGCAAAGATAAATTATATTAGCCTCATTTACCCCTTCTTAGTGCGTACATAAGTGCCATCTTCTGGCCACAACAGGGACTGTAAGAGAAGTGGTAAAATTAAAAAAAAAAAAAAAAAACAAACCCAACAAAGTTTTAAATCTAAGGAGTAAAGCCGGTGAAGAATTATTTGCTCTAGAGATAGTAGTGGACAAAGAGCAAGTGCCTATAGATTTAATGTGAAGAAATTTAATCTGGAAGGTGAAAGCTTCTTCCTAAAGTTCAGAGCCATCACATTCGCAAACATCCTTCTAATGTTTGTAGAGTGGGGAAGGACAGACACAAAGCTTGGCTTTTAGATGTATTTTAATCAGATAACGTCATTCACTTCAGTTGGAAGCAGCTGCAGCCAGTGGCCCAGAAAGTCCTTCTTATCCTGTGTTCCCAAGATCAACATGCTGAAACCTGAAAAGCTAAATAGATGTCACAAATGAGGATTGTGCCACCAGTACTTCTCAGTAGTACCAAGGAAAAGTTTTCAAATCCCTCTTAGGACACTTTAGAGTAGAGTTTCAAAGAACCTGGCATTTGTCAACCCTGTACTGTGGCGTTGAGCTGCAGCAGCAATACAAAGCCCTAGTGAAAATATGCACTTGAATCAAATGAATCTCAGCAATCTGTCCACACACCTCCCATGAAGACTGAGATGCCTACCTATTGCCACATCTTAAAATCTTAGGCCTAAGAATTGTCTCTTGCATATGATTTCTTTCTCCTCCCACAAGTATAATCTGACTAGAAATTTTTACCAGCAAAACCAAAAATTGCTTAAGAGTCCATTACATACTCCTTAAATACTTCATGGTTACATCCCACAGTAAATCAAGTATCACTGATAGTACCCAGAATTTTATTACACCCCATGACACCTAGCTGCCTTAAAATCCCATCTTCTGAAGTAGTGACTACATGATGACTACATGAACACCTTGATGTTAAAAAAAAAAATCTCTCTCATGAGTGTGAGGAAGAAACACCAAAAAAGCCAACTTCCAAAAGCTAGAAAGCAAATAATTACAAAACACGTCAACGGTTCTTGGCAATTTTTAAGTCTCACTCATTACAGCAGAGGAAAAAAGGACTGAACATATTTTTCGAATGCCTGACAGACAATATAAAATAAGGCACTTGAACACAGGTTTACAGAATGGGTTACTGTAAATACAGATTAAACAATATACTGCAAACAGATTACACACAAATAGAAATCTCTTTAAAACCCAGAACTCCTTTTGCCCTGGATAATATGGGGAGGGAAGGAGAGGCTACAAGGAACAATAGAGAGCTATTTATTGTTTCAGTGCAAGATGTTTGGCACAAATTCTTTTGAGACCTAAAGTGAGCTTGATGGGTTTTGTGATAATCATGAAGGACAAAGCTCCCAGTGCTTCTGACCTACTGATGCCAGCAGGAGGTTAAGTACAGAGCAAAGGAACTGAGGCCTGCAATAATGTATCACCAAAACCTGTGGAAGCTTTATCTCAGTGAAATTCAGAAGCACAGAACTTAAATGAGGAAATCAGGATTTGATCCTATTTAAAATTGATTTTGCAAAATAGGTATCAGTGCTGGAAGAGGTGAATGTTCCCAGGCTTTACTCACAAGAAACATAGTAGGCTGAAAGCTCATTTCATAAAGACAGCATTTTCTGCTTCTGTTGGCTGTGTAATCTATTTCTTCTCCTAAATAAACAAGCAAACACAGAAATCAAGAAACAGAATTCTTATCTATTTGGACACGAACAGTTTTTTGCTCCTTCTCGCCCGACTTACGGAGGGGGTGGGAAAAACCCTTTAAGTCAAATTTCATTGAATCCAAAATTATATACTTTGTTTTAAAATACCTAACAAGAAAGGGGATAAAGAACTAGGACCACAAAGTTACCAGAAAGAGACAGAGGTTGTACAAGCAGTGAACAGTTTCACATTTCTAAAATTTTTATTGCTATTGGCTTACACATATGCCTAGAAATTGATTCAAACACAGAATGGCAGTTGCCTTAGAATTGCAGACATTTTTTCAAATAAACCATTCACTAAAAATGTCATTTGTGATTCCCAATTAAAAAAACCACTTGCTTCCGGTTGTGCAGGTTTTCTAAAGCACCGAATAATTAATTTTAATGTGATGATGTGAATACATTTGTTACTGTTGTTCTTATAATGTGCTAGACAGACTATTGACCATCACATATAAGATGTATTTCTGTATGTTTCCTTGCTCTGTGTCCTAAATTCCACATGTTCGCATCATCTCTTAAACCACAGTTAAACACTGAATTTTTCAAAATACTTAATTAGTCTTTATTTAACAGCTGTTAGCTCTCAGCAGTCTCTATGCCTCTGATGGGCAGCAGGAACAGCAGTACCACAGTATTACAAGAGAGGAAGTAATTTCTGACATACTTTGATCTTCAGTCTTGCACCTACAGTAAAACCTTGTCTAGTCTCATAATCTTGCCAGCCTCCACATCAGACCAGAAGAGGTTGGTGAGATAACTATGGAGAAGCAAAGTGGGAAGGCTGTTCTCATGTGTCTACCAGCAAAAGCAATTCTAGATGCACAGAAAACCTAAATGGTGGTTTGTCTTCTACCAAGTTAATATTCTATCCCATATAAGCTTTCAAGTGCAAAACCTCCGTTCACTTAATAAGGAGTTGCACAGAGATCTTACAAAGTGAGCTCCTTGTTATTACCTTGCTGTATGATATGGAATCTCTGTAAATACTGGGGTGATATTCAAGATCCACTGGAGGCAGGGGATTAGTGGGCAGTCCCATTTCCATGCAGTTATCCAAGATATTTTGTTAAAGGCAGAGGCTTCCTCCTGTCTGCAAAATATTAAAATAAATTGTTAGAGTAAGCATCAGATATAGACAAGCCACACCCTCAGTGGTTAGATATCCATCAACAGCAGTTTTAGATATTGTCTCATCAGCAGTAGAAAAAAGCCAAGTATTTTTTTAACACTAAAGCCAAGCCTACAGTAGTAACATTATGGCAGAGCATAAAAATCTAAATGCTTACACAGACAAAAACCATAAATCCCCCCTGCTCCAACTTGCTTCAATAAGTAGTTCAAAAGTAAACCCCTGGCAGAAAGAAGTATTTTACACCACACTCAAATCTTGGTATTCATTGAGAATACAAGAAAAAGCCCCACAGCTAGAATATCTTAAAGTGCAAGCATCAGATCGAGCTGTCTGCACCAGGTTGCCCACTGAATCACCTTGCTTTACTTTGGTCACTTATATCCCTCCAACAGTGCAAAGGAAGAGAGACAATCTCTAAGTGACCAGCTGTTAAACTTCACAGGTTTTTCTAGGTGAGAACCTTAACTATACCTGCATACTTACGGTGGAAGTTGAAAGGTAGCTCTGTCCAAAGCTTCTGCACACTGATTTGCCCCACAAAGCAGGCAGGCAAAATACTCCCTCTCCTATGAAGTTTCCACTATGGGCTGCTTGTCAGTAAAACTTGAGTTTACAAACTGTAAAAGAACAGATCAGCATCCATAAGCATCAGTTTAACTCTCAAGGACAGAATCACAGTGCTGGGCCTACAATTTTAATCCTGCCAGAGTACAGAGTGAAGGAAAGAAACTCTTTCCTCAAAGACCTATTGATTTCAGGGATCTGATTTTAGCATGGCCTGTATTTGATGCCAACATTTAGAGAACAGTAAGTAAATCCCTCCCCGTGATGTGAGGCAGAGCTACCCAGAGCACCAATCACATTGTAAATACTTATATCATGATAAACATATACAGTATTATTTTAATAAATAATATAAAGGCATAGCAATATATTGAACATCACAGGAAAACTAGTTTTGCTTTCTATAGAACACAGGATTTCATGAAATTCTAGTAAAAAAAAAAGTTGCCCCATAAGTTAAATTACACTAGTAAATAAGAGTAATCATGCGCAAGTGATAACTAATCCTTATTGAATGAGTCAGAAATACTGATAGGCAGACACAGATAATCAAAGAACAGGGAATATGGCATTTTTATGGATGATTGGTGTCAATCATTTTCTTTGTCAATAATGATGGACAATGCTAGTAATTTAGGAGACTGAGCAAAATTTAGGATTCTTAACATCTTCAAAGATCAAGATTTAATGTTACTGCCAGAAAAAAATGACAGACATATCATTATGTAAAACTCTTTAAATGCTTAAGCTAACTGAAATTCAGTTAAACTTGAATTTTTATTATGTATAAAATGACAAGGACTATACTGAATTCAAAAACATTTCAGATTTCAACAAGCTTGAATAAGACTTGCACATGTATTTCATCAGCTGGTACAAAGACAAAAAGAATCATTACATCAAGTAACCATAATTTGTTCTCGACAGCAATTTCCATACATTGCTGTGCCCATTTATTGCCCATCTGTCAGAAACAAAAGTAAGCAAGCTTAACAAACTAAACTCATGCACCAACACAAGTCAAAACTGTTAAATGTAAGACATATGGAATAATATGGAACAGTATTTTAAAATATATATTACATGAACAACAAGAGTGATATTAAATGCTCTGAGCCACACTGGATTGCATGGTCTTTGAGGCAAGGACCATCCTTTATATTGTACAAATATATAACACAACGTTGGGCACTGTACACCACGTATTTAGACAATGCCTGATGTTGTCATAAAAGCAAATTTAAATAACAAACCTGCTGCAAGCTCCAGTACCTACAAATGTGAAATTGACAAAAGTATAATGAAAAGAACATGCTTTTCATTAAGAAGTTATACGATTGCCTCCTCTCTCTACAGGTAGTCATAATATAATACAAGCAATGGGAAATTTTCCTTAAAAATTACCGAACATACTAACTGATCTAGCAGATCAGCTTTGAATAGCAAAGCCATAGACTTGTAAAACCCAGACAAGTCTAAAGTTGCAGTAATTAACCTACTTTACCCTTTCCCACCCCCAAATCCTAACATTCAGCCCCTGAGGAATCAGAATTTAATTCTCAATGAACAAACACAAGTTGCCAGGGATAATTCTACAGATCCTAAGGATTTATCTGTACTGCAGGTGGAATCAGGACCATATTACAGCACAGACATAACCACATCAGACTTTAGCTTGGTAGGCGAGTGGGCAGAGAGCTTAGCACAGCAAGGTAGGCACTAACACAGCTAGCCCATTGAGCACCGAGGAACTGCAGCGACCAGCGCTTGTATTAGACAATTCTGAAACACACTGGGGTACAGCTACATTAGTTTTTCCCCCTGCAGGTTACATAAAATCCAATTATGCATAAAGTCTGATTACAAACATGCTACAAAAGCAGATTTTTTTAAAAAATAAGATTTATAATGTCACAGTAGAGACGGACACGACAAACATCAGATTGTGTAAAATGACCAAAATGGCTACAAAAGCGCCTTTATTGTTCTAACAAGCCTTTTTATAACCTTCTTCAAAGTAGGTGTTCATACAGGATTGGTTTACTTTAGTAACTAACAGTTCATGATTGGGTGATAGTTTCTCGCCTGAATCGTCAGGACAGTTCCTCTTATCTTAGTTCTCTAATCTTGTTTCCATGGCACTTCTCGGGACTTTCCGGCCTCTCATGGATACACTGGAATCTCGTCAAGGTTAAATTCTTCTTCAGTTAGACTAGAGGCAGACCCGCTGCCTCCCCCGACAATTCCCCCTTTTTGTATTTGTGCTAGAAATATTGCAGAAGCAGTCTTCTGCAGGGCCCTTTGCAGAAGACTGACAAGACATGGCAACATCAAAAGCACAGTCACAATTACCAAGATCATGACCCCCCACAGTTTTGACCAGAGATATCAACCATCCAGAAAGTCCCCAACCTTTAAACATCCTTGTTAACCAATCTAATCCATCTTCTTCTGTTAAATGTTTGACACCATCCTTTAGCTGCTGTATGCTTTTGAAAATAGATTCTGAGTGGTCAGACAAATTCATGCAACACATTCCTTCAAAATCTTCACATCCATGTCCCTGCGTTAAAAGCAAAAAGTCAATAGCAGCTCCATTCTGTAAAGTAGCATGTCTAACACTATCAACATCAGTTAAAAGGCCACTTAAAGCTAAAGAGGAGCATTAGTTTGTTTGCTAAGCAAACACCCTAACTTTGTTAGTTTTTTCAATGCAGAGTTACCCAGACATTCTGTTCGGGTTGTGGAACTACCCATCCTTCACCCTGATGCAGGTTCCAGCACAGGCAGAACACACCGAGCAGGAACCCAGCAAGGGCCGGCACCCGTAGAGACACAAGCATAACCCCTGCCCCAGGTTAATAGCTCACATGGTCCACTCCACTGGCCAGTAATTAGATCTCTAACATGCACTTTGATGTCTTTTTGCAAATCCTGTTTTGAAAAAAGAGAAGAGAAATGCTGAAAAAGAGGAGGTAGAGAAGAATTATCCCCATAATGGAGAAAGTTAAGAACATAAACTGCTTTATCTAAACATGCCTGTGGTGGTTCCCCAATCATTCCCCCTTTTTGTTTTTGAAGCTGCCGCTTCAACGTACTATGTGCACGCTCAACAACTGCTTGTCCTGTTGGGAAATGGGGAATTCCTGTAACATGAGTAACACCCCACAAATTGAAAAATGTTTGAACCTTCTGTGAAACGTATGCTGGGCCATTGTCCGTTTTTATTTGGCGTGGTACCCCAAGCATAGAGAAAGCCTTTTGGAAGTGTCGAACTACATCTTTTCCTGTCTCCCCGTTATGTGCTGTTGCTATTAAGGCATGAGAATAAGTATCAATGGAAACATGAACATACTTCTGTCGGCCAAATTCATTTATGTGAGTAACATCAGTTTGCCAAATCTGTAAAGCCTGCATACCTCTGGGGTTAGTACCAAAATACACTGGTGTGTGAGTTCCTTGGCAGTCAGGGCAGGCGGCTACAATAGACCGAGCTTCCGCATGAGACAAGCCAAACTGCCGTCGTAAAGCTCAATATCCTTGGTGAAAAAATTGATGTGATAATACAGCTTGTTGCTTTATGTTAGGAACAGTATTCAGAGCCATAGCGGAAACAAGAGCATCCGCTCTGGCATTACCTTCTGTATAAAATCCTGGTAAAGTAGTATGACTATGGATGTGCATGATAAAATAAGGTTCTGTCCGTAGTTGAATACTTTTCCAGAGTTCTAAAAGTACATCAAATAACAATTGATTGTCTGACATGGTCAAAACCACTTTGTCTAGTCGGGAAACTAAGTTAGCTACATATGCTGAGTCAGTTACAATATTTACAGGAGTAGGAAAAACAGAAAAAACAACAGCCATTGCACGTAGCTCCACTACTTGTGGAGAACCTTTTTGATGTACTACTCTGTTGTTCCAACTGTCGTTTTCATACCATACTACTGCTGCTTTACCTGTTTTTCCTGAGCCATCTGTAAAAACAGTAGGGCCGTTCACTGGTTCTGGGCGGCTTAAATTTTTTTTGACCAAATCGTATTTCTCGAGCAAATTTCAGTAGCGGGTGTGACGGCAGGTGATATGACACCTGTCCCTGAAAACCCGCCATGGCTGCCTGTAGTTCATAATTATTTGCCAAGCACCATTCAAAATACCAGTTTTGAACAGGTAAAACAATCGTAGTTGGGTCACGCCCTGTTAGTTCTGTACATCGTTTTCTGGCTTTTATGATTACATCAGCAATAAGCTCAAACAGTCCAGGAGCAGTTTTTCGTGGTCGGAATGACAGAAACATCCATTCTAGAATGTGCAATGGGTCATCCCACTCAGAATTCCACTGCACCAAAGCACCAAATGGTACAGTTTTGTCAATTAGTACAAAGAGTTGCACCAATTGAGACAGATCTATTCGAGAAACAAATTTCTCATGTATAGATCGTTCCACCATGTGAATTACCTTTATTGCTTCCTCAGTTAATACTCTGGGTTCTGTTGGATCATTGGAATTTTTTAATAATTCCAATAAAGGTTGCAGTTGTGAATTGGTCAGTCCGAGATAGGGTCTAATCCAATTCAGAGATCCCATTAACTTCTGTACATCATTAAGGGTTTTAACTTCAAGGTTAAGTTTCACAGGTTGAGGCATTACCTGCCTAGCTGTGACTGTTAGTCCTAAATACTTCCAGGGTTCTACTTTCTGCACCTTTTCGGGGGTAATAACTAATCCATAGTGTTGTAATGAATTTCTAGTCACATTCTCCATGTCATTCAACTGCTCCTTGTTGTTTGATGCTAACAGGATGTCATCCATGTAATGGTAACAATAACTGGTAGGGAATCTTTCCCTTACAGGTGACAAAGCTTGTGCCACAAACCATTGACAAATCGTCGGCGAATTTTTCATGCCCTGCGGCAGAACTCTCCATTGATATCTTTTTGTGGGTTCTGCATGATTGACAGAAGGCACAGAGAATGCAAATTTTTCTCTGTCTTGAAAGGCTAATGGTATTGTAAAAAAACAATCCTTGAGATCCATGACAATGATTTCCCAATCTTTAGGGATCATGGCCGGTGAAGGCATGCCTGGTTGTAGAGCCCCCATCGTGGCCATGACAGCATTGATCTGCCGCAGGTCATGCAAAAATCGCCATTTTCCTGATTTCTTTTTTATCACAAACACTGGAGTATTCCAGGGGCTCTGAGAGGGTTCAATGTGTCCAGCAGCTAGCTGTTCTGCCACCAATTCCTGCAGGGCCTTTAATTTCTCCGTTGGTAGGGGCCACTGATCCACCCACACAGGGCTATTCGTTAACCAGGTTAACACAAGCGTGGGTTGTCTAACACCCTGCAGCACAGTGGCCCCCGTTAAAAATCCGTAGTAATCTTCACCCCCCACTGTGACAAGCAATCTCTCCCCCATAGATTGAGGGGAGCTGCTGTCACATATGGCTTAACGACTGCTTGTTGGCCCTCAGGATTGGTGATCAGAACTGCCGTAGCTGCTGTTCTTGCTCGTGCGGAGCCTCCCAGCCCCACTACCCCTGTGTCCACATCCTCTGTTGGCCAGGTGGATGGCCACAGATAATTAGAAATAATAGTCACATCGGCGCCCGTGTCTAGGAGCCCCGCAAGCCTTACTGTAGTCGGCGAATGTCCGTGATTCAACAGTGTACACGTCATATGTGGTCGGGATGATGAAACAGTCTGAGACCAGCAAACTTGAGGGGGTCCCGTAGAGCCGAAGCCTCCATCGCATCGCAGTCGCTGTTCTGCTTTTGAAACACAACTCGGAAAAAGAATAAGTTGAGCAACGCGAGTACCTTTTGGGAGTGTTACTGGTGGGTAGGGGGTTGAAACCAGCGCGCAAATTTGACCAGTAAAATCAGCATCAATAACTCCTACATGCACAATTAGTCCATTTAACGTGCTACTTGATCTTCCTAGTAGCAATGCACTCAGTCCTCGACCTATAGGACCCCTCGCATCAAGAGGGACCTTAACAATGTCTTTGGTGACTATAGTTACTGTGTCGGCGGTGGATACATCCAACCCTGCTGAGCCAGTTGTGGCGGCTGATAGCTGTTCACAGAGGGGATTTGACCTGCTGCCTGGAGGGGATTTGTTGTCTTCGCGCGCCCTCTCGCGCTCTTCTTGGGTTTCCCTGTATCAGTTGCCCATTAGCATGAAACTTGGAACGACATTGTTTCGCGAAATGTCCCAATTTCCCACATTTATTGCAATTAGTTCCTGGTGGGACAGTCATGGGCTGCTTGCCTGCCGACCTTCTGTTCGGGCAATTTACTTTCATATGACCGTCTTTACCACATCCAAAGCATTTTCCTGTATTTCGCATGTTCATGGCAGTAGCTAAAGCCGCCATTTTATGTTCCACTGTACCAACCTTTGAACATGCGGCCACCATGTCAGGAATAGAAGGATCTCCTGGTAAAGACTGTATTATCTTTTGGCAGTCCTCATTAGCATTATCCTTTGCTAGCTGTTTGCACAACATTTGCCTTAATGTCTCATCTTCTACCTGTTTTTCCAGTGTGGCAGATATTTTTTTTATAAACTGCAAAAAGGGCTCTCTGGGGCCTTGGCGGATAGCAATGTATTTTTGTTTTGGAGCTGACATTTCCATGGTTTGCTTTAATGCCGTAATTCCTATATGTTGTGCCTGTTCAAGAACAATCGGAGGCCACGTAGCTTGCAGCTGAGGGTTACTAAATGGTCCCTCGCCAAGCAAGGCGTCTTCTCCGAGTCCTAACCTCGGATCGCCTTGTGGCAGTCGAGCGTTATTTTGTGCAGCTGCTCGTGCCATCTGCCTCCAAGTAGATTGAAACACTTGTAATTGTACCGGCTGAAACAGCACTTGTGCGAGATGTGTAACATCATATGGACACAACAAATCTGTGCTAATTATTCGAATAAGTTGCATGACCTCAGGAGAATTGATTCCGAATTTCTGTGCTTTATTCTGCAAATCCTGCACCACCTTCCAACTGATTGGATTGTGCTCATCATGCTCATTTGTGCCTGCAACAGCTTTATAAACAGGGAATGCACCATGAGCCTCCTTTGCTGCATCCACAGACTGTGGACAGGCTGGGGTTGGAGAGTACGGGCTGAGGCGTTCGACCAGATCCCAGTTGCCAGCCTCAGCAGCATACTTTCTAACTCCCTCCCAAAATCGATCAGGGGACCTTGGAATTACAGTTACTGTGGATGGAGGGATTGTCCATGGCTGGGCTTTCTTCACCATGGGTTTATCTGTGATATGTAGAGTTTGTAAAGCCGTGGTTAAAGCTTCTTCTCCCTCACTTTCATTTTCGCTCTCGCTCTCTGGCTCTGTGTTACCCGCCGTATTTTCCTCCTCGGGGGGGGCTGATGGAATCAGCCCTTCTGCTGCTGCGCCGCTAGGGGCTGCCGCTGCACCGCCCTCATCGCCCCGCAAAATATTTAATGGAGGAGGAGGAGGTGGGCCAGGGCGCGATCTGCTTTTGCCCGTGAGGGGTTTCCTGCCTGCTATTCCTGAGGCTGAGGTATCCCCTGCATTTGTCCCTTTGCCACAGTCCTCCCCGTCATTGTCTTCAGGTCGAATGTCTGTTAGTTTCCCATCAGAGGCCTCACACTCTATCTTCCATTCCTTCAAGGTTTCACTCAATAAGCGCCAGGTGGTGGCTAGCTCGCATGCCTCTTTTTGTCCTTTAGAAACCTCATCCCATAGTTTCAATCCTACTGCTTGCCATGCGCTCACACTGAATGCAGTAACTGTTGTGGCTTCAAAGCCTTGCATCTTGCTCCATAGCAAGATCTTTTTCAGGCTTTGTTCTGAGGTCTTAACCCCCTTTCTTTTTAATAGGGCTTTCCAGGTAGACAAAATTGTCTCCTCTTCCTTTGTTAATGACTGCCCCATAATTACAGTCCCGTTCCCGGTGGCTCACCTTTTTAGGTGTCGAAGTTCAGGTCCGGACCAAGCAGATTCCCTCTGCTCTCAGCTACACCGGGCTCTGTCTCCGCGGCTCTTCCCGCCGCCGTTATACTTCTCCTTTAAATGATCACTTCGCTCTAATCACGTCGCTCTAATCACGTTGGGGTCACCATTTGTCGCAGTAGAGACAGACACGACAAACATCAGATTGTGTAAAATGACCAAAATGGCTACAAAAGCGCCTTTATTGTTCTAACAAGCCTTTTTATAACCTTCTTCAAAGTAGGTGTTCATACAGGATTGGTTTACTTTAGTAACTAACAGTTCATGATTGGGTGATAGTTTCTCGCCTGAATCGTCAGGACAGTTCCTCTTATCTTAGTTCTCTAATCTTGTTTCCATGGCACTTCTCGGGACTTTCCGGCCTCTCATGGATACACTGGAATCTCATCAAGGTTAAATTCTTCTTCAGTTAGACTAGAGGCAGACCCGCTGCCTCCCCCGACATTATAATAAAACAATACCTAATACATAAATAACAATGAGGAAAAATGAAGGATTTAACACACAGTTTTTAGGAGCCACCTCTAGAGAACCTATAGGGACACCCTGTGAAAGGCAAATATATAATAAAAAAAAAGAAGTTTTAATAAGTAAAAGAACTCCCATATTTAATGTGAATTTCCAGAACCACTGACAGCTTTTCCTGTCCTGGGAAGGTTTTGTTTTTCTGTACTCTGTATAAGCTACTAACAGTGTGTTGAGAGAGCTGCATTTGCATTATCAAGTATATACTGAAGGAATGTAATGTCAGGTACTCACCATTATAAAAACAGCTGTCACCATTTAATACCAAGGTTTCACACCTGAAAATTAATCACCAATGCAGGAAGTCCATTCTCACTCATTCTCCCTCCCTAAGCCAAGAGCCCTCAAAGAAATCAGTCTTACTTCTCAGAAAGCTTTTTAGCTGATGCAAGAACTGGTCAGAGATAACTTATGTTTTTTCAACTTCTCAGCGCATACTCCAGTTCTACCTTTGTTGTTCATGTTTTTCAAGTGGCAGAACAAGCTACCTTTTGTGAATTTTTGGACAGTGACATGAACAAGAACAGTAGTAAAAGCTACATATTAATTAATTTACCATGTTGAAAATGGCAAAAATCACAAAAAGCGAAGACACTAAGACTAGATGGGCAATATTATCTTTTCCCCCCCACACTCTTCTCTAGCTTGGCAGCTTTCTTTAAAGAAGAACTATGAAAACTAGAATTTTTTTTTTCTGATAAAAGATCAACCTATAGAAATTCACGACATCTGGAAGAGCTTTCCATCTGCTACTAGAACCTATTTATTTTAAAAATTCCTCTGAATATCAGCCATACAACTGTACACAAACTTCTCCTTATGTGTTCCATAATCTGAGTAGAACAAGAGTTCTTGTTACTCTGTCAACTTTCTTTGAATTTCAAAATATTTGCTTTTAAAGGGGACTAATTGCTGGACAGCCATTTATTGATGACAGGAAGAAGAGATTCCTCAGAGTAATCTGCATTTGATTAACAACTCAAACACCAAGCACAGTGTAAGAGTAGAACACAGGGGAAAGCCAAATATACTTTATGTGAGATTTCTGAAACATTCTAAGTCCCCTCTTCCCAATTTATTCCCTTGCTAATGTACTAGAGTTAAAAAATGAAATTGCAAGTTAAACACTAACATTTTGAACATACCATATCATACAACATTCTGTAAACCTGAAATAGCTATGGTTCGACACCGATACCAAGACATTACTACAGCACCTGACAGTTTACTTAACAAACGCCCTTTTAATAGATGCCTGTAGCCAGCCAATGCCCTTGAAACTACACAGCATACATGCAGTTCTCTCATAAACATTAGCTCCCATTGTTAGTATGCATGCAGTCATCGATTAACTATCTTCTTTACCGGTTCAAAACACTCGGCTGAGAACAGCCTTTCAGTTTTCTGGTTTATATTTAAGTACAGTTACTTCCACCGTGACAGTACTGGTCACACGAGGTATCAAAGACACTCCAGTACTGCTCCTTTGCTCTATTCAGAGTGGGGTTGAGTACGTGCTCTGTGCCACCTGCGACACACTATTACGGGGGACATAAATTTCTAAGTGTGAACATGGAAGCGAGCACAGCTTTCACTCCAGCCCCCCACAGCGCCTCGGCCCAGACGCGCACCCTGCCCCGCACCGCCCCCCCTCAGGGAGCCGAGCCAGGCCCAGCCACCCCAAGCTGCGACCTCCCCTGAGGGAACGAGCCGCAGAACCCCCTAGCTCTGTCCAGACGCCCACCCAACCACCGAGAGAACCGGCGCCACCAACACCAAGCCGCCCGCTGGCGGTCGGCTTTATCCCCGCCATTTCCCCTCCCCGAGGGCGGGGCCGGCGCTGACATGGCGGGGCCCGGGGAGTAACCCGGCCCCGGGTCACGTGGTGCCCTCGCCGCGCGCGCGCTCCCTCCCTCCCTCTCCTCCCCCCGCCCCCCCCCACCCCCCCCTTCTCTCTCTCCTGTGGGTGGCGCGGGGCCGGGAGGCCTGCACGATCCCAGGGTGCTGTGCGCGGCGTGGGCTCCGCCATCCCGCTGGGAGAGACGGTCTGTGCCGGGGCCCTGCCAGCGAGACGCCGCACCGAGCGAGCGAGGGAGAGCGAGCGAGGGGAGAGCGCGAGCCCCGCCGCCGAACGGCCATGTCCGCGCGCAGCCCCTGAGCGGGACCCCGCGGCCCCTCCTCCCCTCCCCTCCTTCCCTCCCCCGCGCGGGCGCCCGCCCGCATCAGCCGCTGCCGCCGCCAACATGGAGGCCGTGAACGCCTTCAACCAGGAGGTGGGAGCCGGGGAGCGGGGCGGGGGGAGGGGAGCGCCGGCCGGGGGCCCGCGGCAGGGCAAGGGGTGGGAGGGGGGGGGGTCACGGTGGCCGCCATCGCTCCCCCCCCAACCCGCGCTCGGCTTCCGGCTCTGGGCCGTGCGGGCCCGGTGCGACGCCGTCAAGAGGCCTGCGCCGGGGAGGGCGCGGGCAGCGCTCGGCCTGGCTCGGCCCGGGGCCTTTCGCCGGCTTGGGGAGCGGAGGGGTTGGGGGGGGTGGAGATCGGGTCTCCTGAGGAAAATGGAGGCGAGCGGGGTCAGGCCCGCCGCGGCAGTTGCAACGGCCTGGAGCGTTCCCCGAGCGACGCCGCAGCCCGGGTCCCTGCACGGGCCGGGGCGGGGCGGGGGGGGCTCACTGAGGAGATCTTCGGGCTCCCCTCTCTGCCCCCCCGCCCCCCCCCCTCCCAGTTTCTTCCTCACCCCGCTGGAGAGCGTCCGAGCCGGGATCCCTGTTACAAGGCGTTCCCACTGCGTGCGTGTTGTTAAGGAGGGGGAAGCCGCGTTTCAGGGCGCGAGGCACTTTTTATTTCCTCAGAGTGGTTTGGCGAGAGACCTGCCATGTGAACAGGCGGCAAATAGGATAGGCTGGAGGTTGAATAGAGAGAGGGAAACCCGTGAGGGGGCTCAGCTCTCTGTAGAAACGACGCCTGGGGATGAGGCTAAGGGATCGACCCCCAACACTAGGGACAGGGGAGGTAGGTTGGAAAGCGGAAGGCGTTTGGTCTCCTTTCATGCTGCACTGAAAGTCCCTGTCGTCTTCTGATGATTTTTTTTTTTTTCATTTGCATTCCTTAGCCAATCGGAATTGGAAACAAAATGGGCCGTGATTTGTTTTTTGCATAATATATAACAAAATACTCTAGCGTCTACGTTATAAAGTTTTTGACACATGACTTAAAATGATTCTTAGATTAGATGACGCTCCTGCCTCAGTGTGATGATTTGACTTTTCCAGATCCTGTATGGACTATAGAATATGCATATTCTCGTTGCAGATCATCAGTTAAAGCAAAGCCAGAATCTATTCCAGAATGTTTAATATGTTTTGAAGGCTAGGTTGCTGTGCATGTTTGCTGGACAGAAACAGGAAAAATGGCAGATTACTCTCATGTGATGAAGTCATGCTGTGTAAAGTTCACTCTCTGCAACGGCTTGTCATACACGCACACACAACTGAAAATCTACTCATCCTTAACAAAATTGTAGCAGTACAAAGTGGAAAGTAGATAGCATACACCTCCTGTTAACGGTTTTATTTTTATTTATTTGCCAATGTTATGGGTGTACTGTGCTGTTTTGAACTAGTGGTATGGAAGGATACAAAGCAACCTTTCCAGATACATTAAAATAGAATGACACGCATGCAGCGTTTACAGTTTTAGTGTAAACAGAGAACAGAAGTATTCTTACCTGCCTAAATATAAACAGAAGTTCTAGCAGATGATTGCTTTCGCTTCATTCATTTCAACATGTTGCTACCTGATAAAACTTAATTGTACAGACAGTCTTATTGTTTCTCAAGCAGTAAAAAACACTTATTTTGCTGATCTGGTGGTGAAAGTATCTGGTGAAGAAAGACTTCAGACTGAAAGCAGTGTTTCTTGGTATTCTGTGGCTAATCTGTGTTTTAGAAATGGTTATGTTTTATTTCATACATCTCAGATGTAGTAAAAGTGTGATGCTTGTGTTTGATACAATCAGAAATATGGAGCGAAAGTCTGATGGCTGGCTGCTGAAAGGTAGTAAAAGACTGGATTTCATTTGAACATCAGTTATGGGGAGGAAAACTATATTTGCTAAATTCCCTGTTCTGCAATCATGTGTACGTATAACTAGTTCCATAGGACTACTTACGCATAAAGCTAGCATGTTAATAAATTCAGGGTTCGTGTAATTACTGTTCTGTTCTCAGAAGGTGTGTTTATGATATTAGCTAAGAACATAAAGTCCAGTTCTTAAACTGTTCTCTTTCCAGCATGTGTTGCTTGAAGCTCTGTGTGCAAAACAATACATACTAAAATAAAGTGTGAAACATCTCAAACTTTTTTGAGGGGGGTAAGATTTACAGTCAGATATTGTTCCATTTCTGGGCTTTCTCAGTGAAAGCCGAGAAAGTGAAAGAGCCGTTTTACAAAAGGTCTCAACGTCATTCACAGAATGGTGGGAATAGCGCAGGCCAGCGAGTATGTGAGAACTCATTTTGTCTTATAATGCATGGATGTTGTGAGGACTACAGAGGTACCAGTCTCTGTTCACTGAATAGTTAATTATTTTATTGAGAGTGGAATAGCTTCAACAGCGAAGATAGGGGTATCTACAGAATACCCTGTAGGTCAAGAATTCCTGAACTTGCTGGCTGTACAATACCATCGTAGATAGAGAACTGCAGTTTTATAATGGTACTAACTGCCGCAGCCATGAGTTTTGTGCTGGACTTCCCATGTATGCTAGAGGTGATGCGCTTCCAGCTTTACTGTCCCTTCTGCAGAGGTGACAGCTGCCAGCTCCTTGCGAGTCTACGTGAAGGAAGAGATGCCACTTATTGCTTCAGGTGATAAGATTGTTCGGGATTTTTTGGGGGTTTTGGCAATTACAGCAATTTCTTGAATAGTGGGAGGTCCAAGTTCAAATCATGGCTGTAAATTAAGCATCCTCTAAGTTCTTAGGTTCATATCATCTTTTCAGACAAAAGAGCTTAGGGAACAAGAGAAAAGCACTAGCAACATTTTTATTTCTGTAATTTGAACTGCTTTGTTTTGGCTGAAGCTGTTCACCCAGTCCAGTAGAAACCATTAGTAGGTTTGGCTGGCTTAGGTTCCAATTCTACTCGGAAGTTGAGTTTCTGCCCTTTGGGTTGTAGGCTTCTGACAGTATGTATGATTATGTTGCAGTGAAGTAACAAGTTTCTGCCTGTCAGCTAATTGTGATAAGTACGTGATCTTAACTACCCATCTGAACTGTGAGGTAAAACTTAAATATAGAGGTTTGAGCTAGCACGTCACACTTAGCAATTGTGGCAAGCTAGGAAAGAACATTTAGAGTCAATTAGTTTGGCTCTGGCAATAGGTGGTAACTTACACGAGTTGCGTAATTTGATCATGTTTGATTGTGTTGCCCATTCCCTTAGTCCTGTTCTTTGTACCTATATTTTGAATGCAAGTTTACCAGCAAATGTGCCTCTTAAAAATTCTCATTTTTCCACAGGAGCAAGCACATTTTTTGTATTGACCAAAACACGTTTGCTGCTTTATTTTTATCCTGCTGTACTCTGAGCAGATATTGCCAGCTGAATAGGTGGGATTTGACAGTTATGTAGTATAGTATGTTTTTTAGTTCATACTGAATCCTGGAAGAATGAGTTAGAATTCACGTACTGTTAGTGTGTATGTTGTGTTAAATTAATACTTTAGTTAATTAGCTTAATAAAGTTAAATTTACTTACAGTGTAAGTAAATCACAAAAGGCAACTTGATAATGGTGCAAAACTTTGTTACATTTTTTAAAAAAACAAGTAATCATTTTTCTAAAACAACAAACCCCAAACTCCACATCTGCCATGGTTTATAAAGGTTTTAATCCTTGTCATGTTTTAATTTAGAGGATATGTGTTTTCTTTTCTTTAATCTGAAGAATTTGAGGGATAGTTAACTGGTTATAAAAGTTAGAGATTTCTTCACAGTCTTGCTTCTGGAAGTAGAATAAAGTCAAGTCTCCTATTTTGTAATCTGACATTTGTATTGAGTAATGCAGTATATTCACTTAATCGTGTGTCTCAGGTTGGTAATCTGTACCGCTGAAACAACTGATATCCCACTTCAGCGTGCCTAGATCACAAACGGGATAGATACTTTGTGGCCTGTTTCTTTAAAGTTAGAGGTGCAACTTTCTTCTTTACTGTTTATCCGTATTCAGTGAACTGGACAGTTGTATTTTTGATCTAGTAGAGCTATCTCGTGCTAATGGTAAAGCTTCATTTTGCATGTTCTCTTACAATCTGTTGCTCCCTGTTCTTCCCCTCCCCTCCCCAGGTCCTATAAATAGAGGTTAGCAGGATGTCCTTCATGGTGGTTCTTCAGCAGTTACTGGAACTCGTGAACCCCAGTTAGATTCCCTCTGTTGTATGGCAAAGCAGCAAGGGCACAACTACCAATATCTGTGGTTGGAAGAAAGATTAACGTAGGCTTTTATGCATTTTGGCACCCTTTGTCTCTTTTAAGAAAACAGTGAAAGCTACTACCTGTTGTAGCTGCCTGAAATGATACCCATGTTCCAGCAGGTGCAATAGGCTGTATTTTTAAGTCGGTGCTGCCTCCCACATGTCCTGGGAGAGTGCTTAACCAGCAGTTCAAATGCTATTTGGATGGGATAGAAGGACAGAAAGATAGGAGAGTGCTACTAGAGTTTTAGTGTGAATTTAGTCCCCTTTTTGGACTATGAGACCCATACTGAAATTATTGCAGAAGTAGTGTGCAGCTCTTCTGGGATGGAAGTTGCTTTCTTGCTTTTATGACTGTATCATGGTAATTGAAGGGTCATCATCGCTGCCATCCTGAAAGAGCTGTGTCTGTTGCTTCTGAACTGTTTCCACAATATTAAAAGCTGTGGCATTCTTGTAGAGATTCTTGGTAAGAGAAGAAATGAGATGAACAGCTTTTCCGGGGACATGCAGGACTTACGAGCACAGCACTGATTCTGAGAGGCAGATGAGTTTCAAAAATATTTGTGTAGAAAACAAAATTCTATTCTGTGTACTTTTATGTCATTTTCATGTGAGTTTCTTTTGAAAAAGGTATTTGTCCTCAGTGATTCAGAATTTATGAATAGTCTTTCTAGGCCACAGAAATAGCTTAAGTAAAGTTGAAGTATTACTTAAAGATGAAGTACTATTTAGCTTCATTGCCTGGGGTTCATGTCTGGCAAAATTTAAATCTCACTTTATTTTCCAAAGAATGTAGCCTGACAGCCATGAATTTTATGTCGATCTCTTACCTTCAGCAGCACCTAATACTTGGTATGCTTCACAGCTGATGGTCAAGAATTTAAAACTTATATTGATCCTCTGAGACATAGCTTAGTGACAGAAGTTTAGTAGACGACATTATCTTCCTCCTTTCCTTAGTAGCTCAAGGAAGAATGGGGAGCTGAAGAGGAAAGTAAGCAATGAGTTTTATAGGGAAAGGAAAATGTATGTGGCTAACAGATTTTCTTAGGACTTGTGTATTTTTTAAAACATCTGACCCTTTGAAGATCTGATCGTGCATTAATAGTAGTGGTGTTTTGTTAACAAAATAGTATGGTGTCTGTGCTTGTTAGTCACATCTTCCATCATCCTTTTTCTGTACGCACATGAACAAATAGCTACAATTATACATCTGTAAGTGACTTGTAGTTTGGCTGTATTGGGTGGTTTCTAAATGCATAAATAAAATACATTCCAAAAAATAATGAATGAATGTACAGAGTGATGACTGTCATATGTGTGTATGGAGCCTGCTTAGAGAAATGTTCTTGAACACATAAGACTTGATGAAATTGTTGAAGGCATGTTAGACTGCTCTGTGAAAATTGGAGATGGGAAGATTGAATGCGACAATGTATGTAACAATGACCTGAGTGCTCAATACCCGCTAATCACTAAACACTCTTTCTTTCAGTAGATCATGCTTCTATCTGTGCTTCTTCTCTTCAGTGGGTTTTATTTAGTAATTACATAAAATGGAGCCGTAACTCTTTATTTGTAAATAAAGAGACCTTTTTATGTCAAAGAAACTTCAGCAAGAGAGCAAAGCCAGGGAAGTCAATTCAAGTCTTAAAAGGTATTTTTACGTTCCTACTATGTTATCTCATGCTTAAAACGGATAAATAGACTTAAGATCGTACATCAAGCTTGAGACACCCCAAAGGATATAAGCCTGATCTTTTTCCCCTCTGTGCCAATGGGGTAAGTCTGACTGGATGACACTGTCTTACTTCTTTCCTAGTTGCTTTAGGTTTGGAAAGTGTATGAGCTGCCTTTTTTTTCTGACCACGTGTCTTATGTTTTTTCCTTGGCATCCCTGTTCCTTCTCTACTGGCATGCACACATCACTGTCTGGTTTTGCTTTTCTTGTAATGAATTCAGTAATGAAGTGAAGCTGATAGTATTCCTACACTGCAACTTGCTCTTGTTCTGAAGACGTGCTGTGCTCAGACATGCTGTCTTTTTAGGATTCTAAGGTAAGGGTGTGGGTAAATTTGAAAATAATGATTTTCCCCTTTGCTTCAAAAACCCATAGTTCTCAGGTTTCTGTGTAAAATAGACCCTGAAAGGGCATTAATTGTAGAATGGCAGAAATTAATAATTTTCTGCTTGAAAGACTGAAAACTAAAGGCCATCATCCTATTCCTTTTCCCATTACCTACCCTTCCTAGTACACCTCACCCAGGGCTTATGTACTGGAGCAGTTTGAGTTGGAAGGCCTTCTTAGTTCACTTCTGCCACATGTTTTTTATAGTACTTCTGTACTTTACATTGAATTTAAATTTGGGGGTGGTTACTAGCTTGCTCTTTAAATAGCAGGCAATATGGTTAGACTCCCTTTTGCTATCTGCTGTGGTTTAATGAGTGGCTTATCTTTGTTACCTAATTGTATTTATTAGCCTGAAAATGAGGAGGTGATTTTTCTGCCTTTGAGGTTCTTGGCTTTATAGATATTTTATCTTGTACTTCCATACTTTTGTGAAAAGTACACAGAAATACAGAATGAATATTTTGTGTTGTGGCTTGAGTTTAGTAGGCTCTTTAATACCTACACTTTTTTGTAGTGCATGAGTCGATACAGAGCAACAAAGAAGTGATTCTTTTTAAAAACATGGTGCTTTTAAAAAAGCGTGCAGCTACAGTGCACAGGCTAAAATATAGGGATGGAGGTTCCAAAAATGTTTGTAAATTCTTAAATTGAAATTGTATCCTAAACTAGAGCTCATGTAGAACAAAAGTGTGTTTTTTTTCATACTACTGTCAACAGGTAAGACTATTGTAACTGAAATAGGAAAGTTTTTCTTATGTCCATTGCCTTAATTATTTTAATAACATTTTGTGGCTAAGCCTTTCTACTAGTTTTTCTACCTTAGTTTTTCCTTGTGTATGAAAAAACCCAGACAACAGGAGACAGTTCTTCTTAAACTATTGAAATTATCAAAACTGAATAAAGATACAAGTCTTGAATTGTTCTTAGGTAGAAATAAAGTTTCACTTCAGTTCTTTTCCCTTGCTGTCTCTTGCCCTGTGGTACCACCACATGCCAGTGAACAGGATGCCCTGTGTGGTTTTCATTGCCAAATGAATGGATTTTGGGCAGAGGGCTGTAGAAATAGAGGCAGAGCTAAACTCCTGCTTTTTTCTTTAGCCAGTGGTGTCACTGTATGGGGAATGGAGGTAGGGAACAACTAGGAGCTGTTTTGTTTTCTCCAAACATCCAGTTATGGTTGGTAAAAGCAGCAAGTAGTTTCTAGCAGGTCAAGCTTTACAGGGCAAGAGCATTCCAGGGACAGGCTCCTGTTGTGAGGCAGTACATTAGAAACCCTCTCAAGCTGCAAATTATTGTCTTTGTTACATCCATCACATTTATTTTTTAAATAAAGTGTAAGTTTTTCTGTCTAGGTTGTTTCCTGAGGTGATCATGGCACCCTTTGAAGGATTAGATGTGTTATTGGAAGGATGGTCCTCTGAAAACAGGGTTTTTTTCATATATTGGTTTGGGAAATGTGTATGAAAGAAGATTCAAGTCTAATTGAACATAAGCAAATGCAAAGTACATGGGTGTCTTACTGAACAGTTGCCCCTTCTAACAGTGAAAATCCATGAGAAACTAGTAAGGTTGTTAAATTTTAGATTTACATGTCTTTAAAACATGGTTTTGACAAATGTAACTATCATAGTGAAAATTAAATTAAAAATCAGCTTTAAAATAGTCATTTGGTATTTTAAAATCTTACAAAAATTTAAAAAGGCAACAAAGTTTTGATGCGCTATTCCAAGAGATAGTGATGGGGGTGTGTGTGAAGAGGGCAAAATACATATACACACACACATATATATGTGCATATATATGTATGTGTGCATATATATTTATATATAAAAATATTTGCATCTCAGTTTGATGCATGTTTCAGCTGTGGTTCATCCTGAGCTAGAAATAGCTGTGTGTACTGACCTTATTGCTTTTACTATGTTTTTGTTGCTGTTGCCCAGAGTGCTGTCTGTAACAGCAAAGGAGCAATTTACAGTGATCTGCTCAATCCTGTTCTTCTAAAGCTCTTGTTTATTCCTGCCTTATTAGCCTAAGTTTCAGCCTCCTGTGTTCTTCAACTAATGCCTTCTACAAGCTACCGTATTCTTTATTGCATCCTCCCTGGCTACTTCAGTGCATGTAGCTGATTTCACTTTTTCCTGCCCTCTGGCAGTTTCTTTCTCCTTGGATTTCTTTTTTTTTTTTTTTTTTTTTTTTCCCCTTGTTGCAGCATCATTCTTGGGATACCTTTTAAGACACTTCATTTTATTTTTTGCTGCCACTTGTTTATTGTCATCTTCTGTCCTGCTATGAGCTCTCCCAGTTTCCTGGTTCTCTCCAGTTGTGTTCCTGAAATAAGAACACTGAAGAGCTGCTTTCACACTGGCTTCTTTGTTCTTGTTATATGGTACTGGCTCATTTTTCTGGAGGACCAGTTGCTTCTTAGTGTGTAAAGGAAAGGATATAAAGTGCCTATCTTAATGTTGACTCCTTTTTTCCTCCTTCATGTAATTTTTCAAGCCTTCTGGTGGTTTGTTTGTGGGTGCTGGGTTTTGGAAATTACTCTTTTTGTGTCTTTCATTACCTCTTTCTTAAACCAGATTTTCCTGAGTTTTAACAATAGCACTGACTTTGTTCATCAAGAGCCTTTGCACTTATTCTAAAGAAATATATTTTGAAATTAAAATTAAGCTTCTTTAAAAAAACAAGTCAACTCACAGACACACCTCTCCTTCCGTCTTTTATCTGACAGTTTTTATTTGTCTGTACTGTGATTTCTCAGCAATCAGGGATGTTAGCTGAAGTACATCTTCCAGTGCGAATGGCTTTGAAAATCGAACATTCTGGCACGAGAACTTGCCTTTTACGGAGATTAGTAATGAAAAGGCATGGTCTTGACTTGATGTTGGTGTTGGAAAAGGTACCTGGCTACCACTGTCTTGAAGGACAATTTTTCTTCTTTCGTATTTCCTGGATTAGGAATCGAATTAAGAAAGTAATTACCTTCTTGCCTACTCTTTGTATTTTATTGGTGTAAGGCATTTATTTTGTATTGCTGAAAGTCTTGTGTCACTTTACTTGCCTTTAAATATTTGGCCAAATTTTTTTACCTTCTACGTTGTCTTTTCCCTTAACTGAGACAGTGGATAAATCTGGGTAAGTTGGTCATTTCACATGTAGCTTGGAACTTTAAATTAATAGAAAAATAAGAGATAAATTTTTAAATGACATCTTACTTTTTGTTACACTGTCAAATGAAGATACTTTTATTCTCTTTATTTTGCTTTGTGGCAAATAATTGATTACATCTTTGGCTAGTATTCAAGGGCTCTATTTTTTCTTTATTGTGTAGAGCAAAATCAAATTATGTAATGCAAACCCATTTTTTCTATGATTTGTGGGGAATATTTCAACATAAAAATCATGACAATATAATCATTCTACCTTTAGTAAGCCACAGCTGAAATAGGAAGTTAAGTGTATGGGAAGAATAGAAAATAGTATTTAATGAAGCAGAGCACCTAACCATGAGCTGTGATATAGAAGGAGGAATTAAGAAGTAGTACTGGGATGTCCTGGAGTTAAAAAGTAGCACTGGGATGTCCTAGCTTCTCTTTCTGCTTAGAAGATGGGGAGAAAGGTTGGAGAAGAGAGAATGGTCCTGACAAGCCTACGTGGATTATGCTCCCAGGTCTGATGACTAGTAAACATAGTGTAGCATATGGTGTAGTTTTTGCAAATGGTTATTTTAAATTGTGAAATTACAACAGCAGCTTATGGAGCATATAGAATTCAGCGTAGATCAAGAGGAGGCAGAGTGGTCTGGAGAGTGGTGAAATGTGCATTGGATTTTTGTGTCTTCTGGTGTGTGTGCATGTATGCTTGTGAGGGCCAGACTGTAGGACTGCTATTTAAAAACAAACCTCCACAAATCCCTTATTTCCCTATTCTCTTAAAATGCTCTACATTCTGAATGCCTTGGTTCAAGACATTTTGAAAGTGTTTTTTAATAAATTTCCTCACACATGGTGATGTCATGGTGATGCTATTTGTGAAAATGAAGTTTGGGGTTCTTTTGCTTAAAGTCACGCTTCCAGATTTGAAGAGCTGAACGTCCTACCTGTATCCTACATGTTTTGAATATAGAATATGCTTTCTGTGAATTCAGACTTTAAAAAAAACCCCAGTATTTAAATCTAGCACTGCAGAATCCCTTTTTGTGCTTAACGGTCTTAACAGAATAGCACTCTCCTTAACTTCTGATATGATTAAAACTTTTTGAAATAGTGTGCCTGGGCTATGTTTATAGAAAGGAGATCAGAATTATTCTGTAAGTCCGGTTCACAGAACATCTCAAACTGTCATATATAAAGACTAGTAACTTCTGAAAACTTTGTCCTTGGGGACTTAAATTTTCCACAGGGTGACATTAGTGTGGAGAATAGTTGGTGCAGTTAATTTTAATAATATGGTATGGTCATAGCAAGTGAAATGATAAACATATCTATTAAAGACATTTGCAATGCCTGTATATAGTGGGATAATTTGAAAACTTAGTATTGATTTGATCACCTTGATGGATGAGAGTTGTCATACTTTTATGCACATTATTTTAAGATTATAGGATTATGTCAGTCTGGCTATCTGTAGGGCTGTTCTGATATTTCTATTTGGTAAGCTGATACTCAGGCTAATTTAAGTTGAGCTGCAGTTGTTTTGGGTTTATATTGTTTTTGTAAAATAGCAAGTTCCCATACTTTAAGTTAGCAGTGCCTGTACCATAAGTTAGCAGATACTAATTTTCAGATACAAATGGAACTTTGACAGCAGCCTTATCAAAATCTCGTAAATCAGTGAATATGTGTTAGTTCACAAGGAAGATAGCTTTGAATGTTGCCTAGAAAGATCTTTGTTAGTCTGTTTCAAGGGCCAGCCAGCATTGTGGCGATATATAGCGTGGAATGTCAGTAATCAATCAGTTGTCTGAAATGTTGTCTTATTGGTTAGCTGCTTAAATTTCAGAATACATTTTTAATATTTGTTTTCTCTGTTTAGCTCTTTTCACTGATGGAGATGAAACCTCCTATTTCCCGAGCAAAAATGATTCTCATCACAAAAGCTGCCATTAAAGCTATTAAGGTAAAGTACAATAGAACAAACATGAAACTTTAACAGTAGCAATGTTTTATGATTTTACTTCTAAGTAAATGCATCTCTGGATTTCTCAGCCTTAGCTTCATGGATGTTTTATTCTAGTTGGCGTTAAGAATGTTATCTAGAAACAAGTGGGTGGTGAATATCATCTCTTGGTTTTAGACTAGTAGCATAATGCCAGCTTGATTTTTTTGATTCATTGCTTTTTAATGCTACACCCACTATGGTGTTGTTATTTCTATGTAATAAAATTTTAAATGTTGCAGGATGCAACTGCACCTTACATCTTAAAACATAGCAGGCTGGCTTTGAAAGTAAATCCAGAAAGCTCTCACTAGTACTCTAGAAGCAGTATGTCCTTTGTGTATACACTGGCACACTTCTGACAGAAAGGATGGCTTGTTTCTGTCTGTTCCCCTCGTGAAATCTTTTTTCTTTGTGCTTGATTAACTGCTTGATAACATACTTCTTTTTATAATGTGACTACAGTATTTCATAGACTTTTCTAAATGATAGTAAGCACAGAGTTAAAATACTTCTAAAATGCTGCACCACTGTTGAGTAGATGATAAATTAATGTGTGTATTTATTTTCCAGCTCTACAAGCATGTTGTCCAGATTGTAGAGAAGTTTATCAAAAAGGTAAAAAAAAAAAATAATCTATTGATGAAGATATTGTTTGTATTTGTTATTAGATGCTATTAATAATGCCAGTAATTAAACAGAAAGGCTTCTGTTATTCAGGGATTGAGGGAGGAAATTCTGTTTAGGTGGGATTTTATACATTTTGGTATCTCTTTGTCTATATAATCTCATTTTAGTTTTGTGTAGTACATTAGGAAGGGGAGGAAAAAAAATTCTGAAATTCTGCCTTCCTCCTCTACCCAGCAACTGGGGAGGAAACTGGAGGTACTGAACTTCAAATTAATTTTCACTGGCTAAGATAAAACATATTTTCAGAAAGTACATTTTTCATGCTTGCCTAGGCAAGTAGAGCAACAGGCTAGAATGTAATACTCACTAAAACCAAACTATCATGCTGCCTAAAGTAAGTTCCTCTGAGTGAACAGGAAAAATACTCTTTTTCATTCAGAGTCCTTCAGAGACCTCCAGAGAGAAGAACTTTGCATTAAATTCTGGAGAATAAGAGTTTGTGGAAGTAGTTCAGTGCTTTGAGTGTGAGGTAGCTTGATAGCAGAGTTGTGACAGTCTGTACTGTAATGTAGTAGATCTCTTGTTGCAGTCCCATGTTGTCAAGCTAAAGGTACTTTAAAAGCAGTGATTGAGAAGATAAAGGCTGCTTCAAGCTATCCAGGTATATTTACTCTGTCACAAATGTGAAAGCATGTTTTTCTCCTTTTTCATTTTTATAAACAAAACAAAAGGAAAGCACTTAAGAGAATTCTACATAAAACAAATTAAACCAAATTAACATTTTTTTTTTCTACCCAAGTATACTAAGTATAGATATCCTGTAAGGATCTAAGATGAATGCATGTTACCTTGTTAGTATCACTGCATAATAGAAAAGTATTTTTATGTTTTCAGTGCAAACCGGAATATAAAGTCCCTGGACTGTACGTTATTGACTCTATTGTTCGTCAGTCTCGTCACCAGTTTGGAACGGACAAAGATGTTTTTGGGCCAAGATTCTCTAAAAATATTACTGCCACATTCCAGTATTTGTATCTCTGTCCATCTGAAGACAAGGTACAGCTATAATTTCTCAAGTGTTGTTGTGAATTGGTAACAGTACTACCTTGGTGTTTCCACCTATGTGAAAGCTAATTCAGTGATTCTCTATGTCCATGGTAGTGAATGTTATTAGATGAAATGGTAAAACATGATGAGAAAGATTATCAAAAGTGATAGTTAAATGCAAGTTCTAGTTAAAATATTTATTTTGCCTAACTTCCATCAGTTTTGTTTTGCTTATGCAGATACTTCAACAGTGTGTGTGACTCTGCCAAATCTTTTCTTCTTGAGGCTCCCTCAGGAAAACTTAACTATGGAAGGTAGTGTCTCCCACAGAAAGAAGGTGTTATAGGAGAAGCTCCCGTGTGAAGGTTCTGCTCCCAAATATTTTCTAAGAAAATCATCATGTTGCTTTCTTCAGTCTTTACAAATCCCATACTTGAGAATTTCATTGCTTCTCTCCATTGTCAAGTCTGGTTTAAGGCCTGGGTTTTCTTAGTTTTACTGTACTTGCTGATAGAACAGAGGCTCAGAAAGTATCCCGAATTCCTGATGGCCGAGGTTGCTACCAACAGAAGATGTCTTTTATGCCTTCTCTCAGAACAATTTCAAAAGAGTCCCAGGAAAAGTGTGTTTTAGAAGTTGCCAACTGGTTTTCAGAAAATCACCTACTTGCTTTTTTTCTTACTTGTAGTATTGTAAGAGCAAAATACTCTTTTTGAACTTTTCCTCTAACTTTCTAACTAAGCTTTTCAAAAGCTTTGATGCTCTGTAGTTTTCTAATGTGGAACATTTAGACCTTTAAGCCTTGAATCTCATATTCTGGAGCTCCTGGGTTAGTACCCTGGTGAAATGGAGCAGTCCCTTCTTTCTGTTTTTGTGGTTACCATTTTGTTCGTCTAAATGAATTAGCCTATCCATCTCCTTTATGGAACTACCTGATATCTCACTGCTAAAATAATTAAGATGCTTTCCACTAGGGGAATGACACTATTTATAACATGCTTACTTAAATGAATTTCCAGTACCTAAACAGAAAACCTGATCTGCAGATACACAACATACTGTTGATACACAAAGAGAATGATAACAACTTTTTTTAACAGCCTTTCTGTGAGATAAATATGTGACTGAAAACAAGAGTATTAAATATATTCATTTTTGGGCCTTCATGTTATTTCCAAGTCTTCTGGAGAGATAGAATACCTAAAGAAAAAAAATGCTGCTGTTTTAAAGATAACTTTTTCAGACCTAAATCTTATTTAAAAATAGCCGTTTCAGGTTTCTCTCTAATTGATCTTGTTGTAGAAAACATTTTGTGAAATTCTTTAATTGCTTAGCTTGTGAAAGTATAGGTGGATTTGCATGGGTGTTTGTAACTGAGTCACAGTAAGGCACTTCATTGTTGAAATAAGAAGGAACAGAATTCATTCTTAGCAGCTACAGTAGAAGTTAAAAGTACTTAAAATGTGCACGTGTGCAAGTCATGACTGAGGATACAAAAAGGACAGGTATGTCAATATAACATGTATTCTGACTTTTACCTGCTTGGATATTCCAACTGAAGCAGCACATCTGGTTAGATATTGTTGTTTAATACTGGGCTGAAGAAGGAAAGACTAATTTCCAACTTGTTCCTGAAAGCTTCATTGTTCTTAATGTTAAAAAAAGAAACAAGCTTAAAATAACAGCTGACAATCAGAGGTTCTAATTTAAACTTTCTGCAGTGATCGGTTGGAATGTTTTCCACTTGCTTTCCTGACTCTCTTGAATAATGATGGAGATGGGTTTCCTGGTGTCAACATAGAATTGGTTGGGTTAGTAGTAGAAAAAATATAAAGCAAACAAACTTCTATCTAACTTTAAAGCTTTGTTCTTGCATGTTATGGTCTAATTGCCCCTCTCTTCATTAGGGTTTTCCAGTTCTTCATTTTCTCTCTTTTTTCCTTGTTACATTTGTTGTTTGTTTCACCCCTTTATGACCATATGTGAAGAAATGGTGGGACTGATGTGATCTCCTCTGTTGTATATCAAACCCGGATTTTCTGATTGGCCAGAACAGTTTTAGAAAAATGGCACAAGTTGCTTTTTATTAAAGCAGATAGTAAAATAAGTTGGCAGGTTTTACTTTTGCTGACTTATGTGATGACATAGGGATTGTTAAATAGGTATGCCTGATTATGTTGAACTCCTGTACTGTTCAAACCTTTCTTTTCAACGTACGGAAGATAAATTTGGAGTCTGTGAATTAGGAAATTTGTATTTAGCGTTGTTGTTTGTTTTTGTTTCAACAGAGTAAAATAGTCCGTGTCCTGAACCTTTGGCAGAAAAATGGAGTATTTAAAATTGAAATAATTCAACCTCTTCTGGATATGGCAGCAGGAACTAGTGCCACTGCACCAATGACAGAAAATGCTACTAATAATGAAGGTATGAATGACACTTTAACTTCTTTTTTTAAAAGGGTGTATGGTAAGAGTTTGTTTGCTTTCACATTAAAGCGCCTACTATTAGTTTCAACAGTAGCATATTAATAAACTCAACTTTGTTGCAGTTATGTGGAGCAGTGGAGCTCATTCTAAATAAATGCTGATACTGTACTTCAGAAATTACCAGAATGTGAATGCTTATTTGGAAAATATCTGAAATGTATGTGATGTGTATGCATAGGCACATATGTGCACACTGTACTTACAGATGACTTCAATGTCCTCTCTTAAAATCTTTTAATATTTTTTCTTTTGGTCTGAAATATTTTTCTGTTGTTTCTCAATTTTATAATTCTGATGTTATTTTTTTAATATTAGAATGTGAAGAAGTGTGATCTTGCATGTTAAGAGCTTCATCTTTCTTTGAATCAGCTTAGTATCTGAAAGCAACAGCCGTCAGTCTCTTTCAATATGCAGCCCCAAAGTATTTAACTGGTGTTTCAAATCCAAGTTCTCGAACAGTAAATTTATGCCTGGCTGTAGGCTTTTACATGGTCTACTGGTTGAAAACCACTGACCTAAAGAGTAAAATAATGACGGCCTGCCCACAGCATTTTCACTGACCTATTTTATGCCACATAAAAAGCTGGTAGTGAGGTTACTGAATTGTGGTTGAGACTATGCATACCACAATTCTCTCCTTCTCTGGAGGGCCTTCTTTTTGAGTTTGCACTCTATAACTCAGACTTAGCTTTGGTAAACTCTTTACATATTGCACTCGTGTGTTGGAGTAGGTCTGGGCAAAAACTATAATGAAGTGAGTGAGGTGTGGTGACAGACAGCAAAACAATGATCACAGTAGCATAAATGAAATTGTCTCCAGTTGTGTTTAGGAAAGGTATCCTATTGACGTGTTTTATAAACATGACAGGGCAGGGGGAGGGAATGTCTTGGCATCTGAGCTTGGGTGCAAACTGGTGGCTGTACAATTTAATTCTGATATGACAGGTGAGTGGTGCTATTTTTCCATCTTTGTCTCATCAGTAGTAGCTAACAGGTTGGTTGCCTTCTGCATAGATTTTCATGTACAGAATTACTGATTTCAATGAGATTATTCAGGTGCACCAGAGGGGATAATTTGGCCCTGAAATAAATGTACTAATGAATAATAATAAATATATTAATGCATTATGTGAAATAGAATCTGTTTAGCCTATAATGCTACAACGTCTCTTTAGCCAAAAAAAGAGAGAGAGGGAGAGAAATGCAAATTTTCTCCCTTGAGCAAGCAAATACCCTTCTGAATATATATAGGAAATAATTTGGGAGTTAATTTATGTTTAAAAACAATCACGTATCTTTTTGCAGTATTTTTGTGTAGAGTCTGACTTCTGGGAAAATATTATTCAACACGTTTGCTTGCAGCATGTCAACACGGCAGTTATTTGAACTGCAAACAGATGAATGGCTTTAAAGAAGTTGGTATTGTGAGGCAAACATATTTGCTTAGTGTCTCAAACCAAAAAATATTTCTGTCTGTGGGGGTTTTTTAACTGTCTCTCCTTGTACAGTTTTACAGTAGTCCATTAAAACATACTTGCTAAAGAATAGTTACTTGCTCACAGCACGTAGGAATTGATGGCATTACTGCTAATTTACTTTCTACTGGCAAAACATTTATTAAAAAAAAAGCATTGTAATCTAAAGCAAAGGGAATGGGAAAGCTGCATGTGTAGACAAAGCTAATAGCATGTCTTAAAATGTGATCTCAGTTTTAGTAAAGCTTAGTGGAAATGGAAGTCTTTTCCTAGAAGAATTAGTAAAAAATATTTTTATGGTAGAAGGATTTATCTATCTCATGCAGGTTTGGCTTGTGCCTGGGCAAAAGTGGCATGTGAACAAACCTTAACAAAGGAAGAGAGTTGCTTGTGAAATAATTTTTAAAAACCTTTAATTATTACCAGACATTTCAGCAAAAGTTCAGTTACAGCTAGAAAATAGAAAATATTAAGAGAAACTCATTTGCTCTAAAAATGAACCATTAGATGATTGATTTGAAATATTAATCCAAAGGAATGAGCCCAGAACTTTAACGAGAACTAACATTTTAAGTGTATTGATACACTTTGCTTAACACTATTTGAGAGTAGTAGTTTTTCTCTTAACTTTTCTGAAATTGCAGAATTATAAACATCAAGTTGTGATCTAAAATACCATGCTGGACTAACTTTCAGATAGGCCATTTTTCTTTAGTTTCTTTCTCAGTGTATATAATGTGCAGATGTGAGCAGTGAGTGGAGCAGTTAAAGGCAAAATGAATAGAATATGCAATTAGGGTAGTTTAGATAGGACTTTGGGGGTTAAATAGAGTATTGTAGATAGACACTTATTTTGAGGAGGTAGATGTATGCACTGAAGAGTAAGATAAGTGTTTTGGAGTAACGTAGTGCTTTCTCAATTCCTATGAAACTCCCAGGTTCGCCGCCCCCTGCAGCAAAAGTTCCTTCAGAGCCCCCTCAAGTTACTGCTAACTCAGTACCTACTGTGCCACAGTTGCCCAGTTCTGATGCCTTTGCAGCTGTAGCTCAGCTGTTTCAAACAACGCAAGGACAACAGGTAACCTGTTTGTATTTGGTTCCCTTCTAACTTCAGTTTTTTTGTTAAATGGGGGGGGGGGGGGGGGGGGGGGAAAGGAAGGAAGTAATATCCTTGATTTGAAGCAAACCAAAAAGCCTCCCTAAGGTCTTTAGTGGAAAACTTGTAAGAGTTAAAGTCAGTATTTGAATTAACTGTGACCCTTCTATCCAGTAATTATGGTACTTGGGAAAATTCAGTTGTAAATTCCTAAATAATTAGTTCTGAATTGATGCAGTTACAAAGTTCTAAGAACAGACAATATATCAAAGAAAATGTTGCATTTTATTGTTTGGTCACCTTAAACGTTTGCAGTGTTGAAAGGCCTGAATACTGAAATCTCAGGATCTGCTGAATTTTGCCACTGAAGTATTTAAAAAGTGACTTTTGGTCTTGCTGAAAGTTCTCCATAGTTCAGTCGGGTGGTTGGTGGTGTTCATCCTGTGCTGTAGACTGGTTTGGTATAAAATTTATATCCTACAACTCTTTCAATACTATATGTTTATATAATAATTTATACTTAATACTATATATATTTTTGTAGCTTCAGCAAATTCTTCAGACTTTTCAACAGCCTCAAAAACCCCAATCACCGGTCATAGATAACACTGTGATGGCTCAGGTTCAAGCTATTACTGCTCAGTTGAAAACTACAGCAGCACAACCACCAGAACAAAAAGCTGCTTTCCCACCGCCTGAACAAAAAACATCATTTGACAAAGTAAGTCTTCATTTGTTCTTTTAGTTTAAATTTTTCAGTTCAGCAGAAGACTGACTGATGGATGCTTCCATGTCCTCCCTTTGTTAGGAGAAAAATGATGTAAATTTTGTTTCTTCTCTTTCCGTTTGGAAGTTGGCTTCCTGATTTTATAGCCTGTGCATTTTCTGAAACTGAGTAAAACTGGTTTGCGACAGGTTCTGATTCTGCATTAGAATATAGATGCTTTTTCCTTTTTCTGTTTCTAACCTTATCTTTAATTCCAGAGCTGTTAGATATATAGTAAGACTTCGATAATAAGGATATTTTGTCTGCCAATTGTGTAAGATACAGAAAAAATAGTTGGCTCCATGTAATTTCTTTCAGAAGCTGCTAGATCGGTTTGACTATGATGATGAACCAGAAGCAGTGGAAGATTCAAAGAAAGAAGATTCAGCTCCTTCTCCTTCAGTTTCTCAGCCAGCTTTGTAAGTTTTGTGTCATAGTAAAATTAACAAATCTGTTCTAAAAAATCTTTAGGTTAGAAGTCTGATTAAATTCCAAGTTACTTCAGTGCTTAACTGTTACTGTCCAAAGGTAAAATGTTGTTAACAACTTCTGGTGGTTTGGGGTTTTTTTGTCTTTTTACTTTGGTGATCCTGTGTAGGTTTGGCATGTTGCGTCATTGATTGAAGAATGTGTTCTGTAGAAAAAAGCTGTTTTGGTTTCAAAATGAGTTCCATGCTTTTATTGCACAACTCAGTGTGTCAGGGCATTGTTAGTAATCAGCTGGATTGCTTTGCTGGCTGGGGGAAAAGATGCTATTCCAAACATTGTGGTAGTTTTAACTATTAAAAAAATTAAAATTGGCTTTGCAGCTTTACATTCTCAAACATTAAATACCCACTCAAACTAACTCAGACTCCTTTCCCTTTTGATATGCGTTATGATAAAGTCTTAAATTACATGATCACATACTAGTTTTTTCCACAGGACCTCTCTCTCATTCAGTGCACAGGCTGGATGGTGCTCAATACCTGGGTTAGTCAATATTTCTTTTTTCCCTGCTTCAGTATGTGGCCCCATGTCTTACTTCCTGTATATGCCATCCAAACCCTGCTCTCAAAAACAGAATCACTAACTTTGTCATTAGTTTTATTACTGTGTTTATCACCTTGAGCACTTTAATGTTCCACAAGTGTTAGTTAATTAAAATGCCTTTTATGTAAATTGGTAGTATTTTCCCTGTAATACAGTTGGAACTCTGGAGTACAGAAAGGTGAGGTAGGTCAAATATGAGCACTGCTTGTGTATGCCCAACTAGAGATCACTGGACTAGGCTTTCAGCATGTTTATGTTCTGTTTGTAGCACTTCAAAGCCTCTGTCCTTATTGCCTTACAGGTGTGTAAGATGCCTCTGAAGATTGGATTCCAGTAGTCTCATTTTGGGCACACAAAATCAGTAGTACTCTATCTGAAAAACTGATCTGTCCAGAATCATCTAAGCATTGTATGGCATGTGTCTTAAAATGCTACAAAGTTCCATTTCACATCACCATGAAATTCCTTTATCTTCCTGAAATCCTGTTCAGTTTCTTACACAAACTGCATCCTGTAAACAGGTCCTACTAACTGCATGGACCTCATTAATTGCCTGAGCACTGTCCATTCTGTGTGTTGAATCAGGAAGTGAATGGCATTACTGTAATCCTTGTGTGATACACATATCCCTTTCTCCTCTGCCCTAAATTCCTCCCAAACTGCAGATTTTTTTCCAGCAAAAGTATGGCCAACTTATTTTCCTTGAGGAAAAGGCTTACTTCTTTAGTTCCCAAAAGAGGAACTGGAAAGGAAGAAAATTAGCCTAAGGCAGACAACCTTTGTGAAAAATTTCCGTAGACTGAGATCTTTAGCGAGATCATATAAGTACAGGGGGAAGAGAGGCTTAAACCTTTATGTAGCATTTCTTTAAATGTTGAAGGACTGCTCTTACAGTGGAGAAAAGATAAGGAAGCCACTCTTTCTCCTTTTCTTGTTTTCACTTTTTAGAGAGGAAATGGGATCATAATAAAGATAATTTTTTTGTCTAAATTTGAAGCAAGAATGTGTAAATGTACATAGGAATATGTAAAACAAAGACTAAAAACCTGTGTATCTACAGACTTATCTCACTAAAATATTACTGGTTTTAGTGGATTTCCAGGAGAAGGTATACAACAGCCAGTATTTCCTCAACTCCCAAATATGGATCCTTTTCAGCAGCGAATGATAGGAATACAACAGGATCCAATGCGGCACCAGGTAACTTAAGGGTTTTCCCTTGTCCCTCTGTTGTGTTATGTTTTCTATCTTTTGTTGTTTTCTTTGGTACAGGAGTAAGGAAGTGGTGTTCCTCTTAGTGAAGAGTGAATATGGCTTAGCCCTCCAACTTTCCCAAGAAACATATTTTTGTTCTCTGTTCTAGTCAAGCTTTGAAGAACAAAATTTTTATTTTATACACCTAAACACTTGACCTACTTCATCTTTCTTGGGCTTCTGGTGTTTTATTGTGACTGGAGCAGAGATACAATTTTACTTCAGCAAACTGGGGAAGCCAATGTAATTTTTTTTCCTAACTGGAAGTTTTCGTGTTTTTTCTTCTCCAAAGGTTCCACTTCCTCCTAATGGGCAAATGCCAGGTTTTGGTCTCCTGCCTACCCCGCAGTTTCCACCCATGGCTCAGCCTGTGATTCCGCCAACAGCACCTGTACAGCAAACATTTCAGTCTCCTTTTCCAGTACAGAGTGAATCACACATGCAAAAACCACATCAGCAGGTGAGGCCCCCTTGCAGTAAACAAACTGACTTAAATGCTCTAATACATGTCTTTCGCAAATGTGTATAGTTTGTTCAGGAGAGGAAATTTCATGATAACCATGGACAGAGATGGCTGTGAGGGTAGCTCATCTGAGAGAAAGTTGGATAGATGTAGTGCTACGTGACAAGCCTGGTATTTCAGAAGTCTAGCAAACCCAGCATATGTACACTTTATGCCTCCTTTTGTGAAAGACTTGGGCTTGCATTTTGTCCTTCTCGCTTTCCCTCATACTCCCTTTCCTGTCTCTGTCATGCTTCAAGAGTATTTTGTTCCGTGGAATTCTAACAACACAATCTCATTCTGGAGAGGAGCTGTCTGGAAAAGTTAATTTTTAAGGGCCTGGTAGATCGCTACTATAGTGGAAATGGACTCAGAAGGCTGTAAAAGTTTTTAAACCAGCTGTATGTAAACACCTCTCTCTTGTTTCTAAGATTTTGGAGGATATTGTTGGTTTGGTAACTGCCTCCTGTTAAGAGGAAATCAAAGAGCAAGTCTATTTACGAGCTGGTTTTTAAAAAAAAAAAAAAAGAATATATTTGCCTCTTTTGTTCCAAGAAAATGAAATCCTAAAATGAGAAATAGAGATGGTACCAAACTGTCTTTACATGTGATGTGACCTGTGATGTGTCAGGTTTTAGAAATGAGTTCTTACTTTCCACTTGGAATAAAGAGACAATTCTCAAGAGAATCTTTGTAATTAGTTTTTTAGTTTTGAATCCTGTTGAATCAGTACATTCTGAGAGTCTGCTTGTTTAGATGTCCCCTGCCAGGGTCACATGAAGATTATTTAAAGTTTAGACGGGACACAGTATGTTCTGGAATGGGAAGCTGTAGAGGATTTGGGCTAGGAAGGAAGAGCTGTGTTAAACTTACAGGTTTGGGTTTTTTTTTAAAGCAGGTTCTTGAATTTTATGTATTGTTTTGATGACTTACTGCTTCATTCTTCAAATTTATTGTGTTGTAATTTGCTTATATATATAACATAGTTTCCTGTAACAGCTTGGAGAACAGTTTTCTAGTAGACCTTACTTTGCCTGTGATTTTGATGACAGAGCAAGATCCACTGACTGACTTTAAGAAATATAATTATAGTGTGTGGAGAGATATGCGGTGCTGAAATTTACTAAAATGTGGAAAAACAGTAACTTGCAAATTGAAAATGAGAATTTTGTATAAATTATTTTTATTATGTTTTTGCAGTGGTTGTATTAAGTTTGTTTAATACTGGACTGTCTCCCTGTTTAGTGACCACAAGTAATGGTGAAGCTTCTGAGGAGAGTTGAATTACATTTTAATTTCACATATGTGAATATTCAATATAATTTTAATGCTTTTATGTAATTCAGTCTAGGCATAAAATGAAATAAAATGCTTGTGCTACTCACGTGTAACACCAGTCAACTTAATATTTTAGGATATGGAAGTAGAACAGCCACCTGTTCAAGAGGGAAAACGGCATGTTTCTGACAGCAGAAAGTCAAGATCTAGATCTGCATCAAGGTAAACTAGTTGAAAGTTCTTTTAGTGAGGGTTTATATTATATCAAGTATTGGATTTTAACATAAGGAAATTGAGTGTGTCATGTCCAAAGACTTGAAAATGCTTTACTAATTCTGTATGAGTACTGAGGAGAGCTATGCTGATTATCTGGAGCTCAGAGAATCTGCTGTTGTGCTGGCAGATCTACCGTGGGGATGGTAACTTCTAACTGAGATGACAGTAAATAGCTGAGAGGTGAGCTAACTCCTTGAACTATTGGTGGAGCTTGTTTTTAATGCCTTAGGACATAGTCCTGTTACCTGTATTTGGGTGCTCCACTCCACATACGTCCTTCAAAGGTCATTCCTTGTAAGTGCCCAGTTGTGCTGTACAGGTCGGATTCTATGACTAAATGCCAAGAGACACATTTAGCACAAGAGTCCATTTCAATTTAATCTAAGGATTAATTACAAGAAATTACTGTCTGTGTATTATTCTCTGTATGGACAACACTAGTGAAATTTTTTGGTGAAGTCACAACTGTCAAGGACTTTGTTTGAATTCCCCTTCTGGAAGAGGGAAGGAAAGAGACCCTTTCAATCTCTCACCTATGAGGGGAATTGTGTATAAATACAGCTAAAGGTTGTATGTACTTCAGTGCAGTGGTAATCAGAACCAGATTAGTGACTCCTAAGACTTGTGAACCTCTGAAAGTCATTACCTTCTACGGAAAACTGGGTATCTATACAGTTCTCTTTTATTGGTAGAGAGTAACTTCCATGCCCGTCAATACTCAGTAAATTTTAGGAAAGCAGAATATGATAGTTTAATTTTGTCTGTGCTCTAAAGACACTTTTCTTATGAAGAAATCTGTGATCCAGTGTACTAGGGACTTTGCCTGTCACAGAAGCAGTATTTCACGTCTCAGCTGACCTAACAAATCTGGCTCCAGTATTAAAGCAAAGCTATCTGCTTAGTTACGTGTCTTCTACTTTGCCAAGTTTCATATGACTTCTTTGAAGGTTTACTCTGTCTTCCAGACTTTGAGTGGTTTAGAACTTGAACATGATGTAAAATACAGTTTCACTGTCAGAATTTATTTTTAATCTCTTTTTTAGCCATTCTTTTGTAAAAGCAATAAACATGTCCTAATTTAAGCAGATGTAATTTTTCTATGTTAACGTTGACATAGTTTTGATCGTCAAGTTCAATACAAAATTAATAGAAGATAAGAAATTGAAAAATAATCAACTGTTCAGCTGGAGTGCATTAATAAGCTACTGTAATAATTTGTTCTAGTTCCAAATGCATGTGAATGAACTTGGGTTTATTTATTTTTTTCATTGACTGAACTTTTGCCTGGTTATTTAAATAGATAGCTGAAATGGTTATCTATCTGTCAATGTCCGGGTCAGAAAAATTGAACATAAATGGTTGTTGGTTTAAACTAGGTCACCTAAAAGGAGACGTTCAAGATCTGGCTCCCGATCTCGAAGGTCACGTCATCGTCGATCTCGATCTCGGTCCAGGGATAGGCGCCGACACTCTCCTAAGTCTCGGTCACAAGAAAGACGTGAACGTGAGAGGGAGAGAGAGCGCAGGTCAAAAGGCCTTCCTCAGATCAAGTCAGAAACTGTTAGTGGTAAGTTTACTCTTTCTCTTTATTGTTGATGTAACTCTGCAAATTCTTATAATACCATTTTTCAGATGCTCAACATCTTGCTAGTTCATATATGGAGTTTTTTTGTCTGTGCCCAATATTTTCTTTAATGAATTCTACAGTTCTGTGAGGTTGAAGATACTATAGTAGATACTATGTCTGTGTAAAATGGAATATTAAGAAGACAGACAGGTATTTTAGAAAAACTGTAAGTGTCAAAGAAATACACTTGTATCTATTAGACTTTTTTTAAAATTTCATGTTGACAAGTCCACTTACCTTCAGTATGTGATATTTTCTCAGAATATCCCAGAAAATAACTCTTAATCTGATGTGTGGGGTTTTAAAAAATTTTTTTTGTTCCTTGGGTTTAATGCTATTTGATGTGGGTTCCAAGACTCATCCAAACAGAACAAAAGTAAACTGTACTGTGATTTCTGTTTTGAACTGTTGTAAAGCTGATAAGAGTTAAATTCACCACACATCCCTGTACTTCCTTTACTTATAGTAGACAATTTGGCATTTTTGGAATATCTCAAAGTCAGAAATATTTTGTCTGTAAAATGAGGAAAGAAAAAGCTGAAACACCATGTTTTTCTTTTCCTTTCTTCAAGACATATAAGGTAAAGCAGATTAAGCAGCAAGAAGTTGAGCACACTATTACAATTTTTCTAATAATTCAATGTTGTGCATCTCTCAAACCTGGAGGGGAGCTTTGACCTGGAACACACACAGACTAATGTTCAGATTTCTGAAATAATCCTGGCTTTGCCTGTGTTTATAGACAAAATGGAGTAGTTGTCATTTGAATATTCCTGGGGAGTGTGGCATCTTCTCTGGAGTTAGCAAGTAAAATGGGAACGTTCTTTTTTTATGTATATGAGGGACAAAAACTAAAGAGTTTTAACTAGCCAAAACCTTGTGGATGACAATACCATGAGTTGAAAAGGACTGCAAAAACTTAGTAGCTGTTCATTAAAAGCTTACCGGCAGTGGTGTAAGATACGCTTTTGCCAACATCTCTCCCAGATTCTGTCACATAATGTGTTTTAGGTTTGCAGTTTTATATCACACAGTGGGGAAGACATAGATGAGTATTAAATGTTGCTATAGTAGTCTTCAGCAAATGTGATACTTTGAGCTCATCTGCTGTTTTATTACCTTGAAGCATGAAGTGAGATAAGCATGTTGCTTACTCTTTTTTGAAAGAAGCAGCTTGTGTCAATAATTTTTCACTGAACTGTAGAAAGAAATGGCATTGAATAGGTCACTAAAGAGGTTAAAAGTTTGGTTGCTCATTGTAGTTGAATTGTCACCACATTCTGGAGGAAAATCTTGCTAGTGCTGGGTGTATCACCGTTAATAATCTAATTATCATCTTGCCAGTAAGTACCATCCATAACTTGTGATGGTGGCCCGTAGCTTGGATTTCATTCTAAGCAGAGTGACTTACCTTGTTGTGAAATACCCACTGTATGTGTTGTGATATTTCATGGAGCATTGTTAGCAGCAAAGCATATTTTTCCTTTTTATGATGATTTGCAGAGCTCATGATCATCAGAACTTGCAGGTCACTTCAATATTAGTTAACTAGAGAGCTTCTTAGTAAGTGTCTTCTAACAGTGATTCTGGTACAGTTGCTGTGATTAGCTGTTAACACAGCTCCAGCTAGGCAAGAAAAGAAGGGTTCTGTCAAAACACTCCTAAAGATTAAAATAACATATCTTATTATTAGCTGGCTTTTTTATTTGAACTATTTTAAAATTACTCTTTTTGACATTCTGGCCTGTGAAATAGGTATTTCCAAGTGTTCTTACAATCTGTTTTAACTCTTTGATTGTAGTTTGTAGTACTACACTTTGGGTAGGACAACTTGACAAAAGGACAACTCAACAGGATGTTGGAAGTCTTTTGGAGGAGTTTGGTCCAATTGAATCAATAAATGTAAGTATAAGTGGTGCAGTGTAAGCTACTTTGATATGCCTTGGTTACAAAAAGTAAAAGCTGTTCAAGACAGCTTTGTTTTTGATACATTCAGAAGAGTCAAGAGCTCTCACTTCCTATGTGGTTGTTTTCTAACATGTACACTCAATTCATATGGCTGCTTTGTAGAAAAACAAGAAGGCAGTTGCTTTAGTTTCTTGCAATTTAAAAATGCTCTTGGGGGTAATACAGAAGATTATCCCATTTTCATAAAAATCATGCTTTCTCTGGAGAGATTTGAATGAGAGGGCTATTAAGATGGGCACAGAATTACATACTGTGCTACAGAGTTCCTTGTCTGCTCCATCTTGTTTGATTATAGAAATGCGGACTCTCCGCTGGTGTTCTTATTTCTTTTGCTTGTTTCTTTTCTGTCATTTTAGTCATAAACATGAACTATTGTTATGTTTTGCTGTATTTATGGATATTTTTATATATAAATGATAGCTGTTCTGGTAGCTATAAGATTTTATTTAAACAAACAAACAAAAAGAAGTTACTGTAATTTTCTTCCTATTCCATAATTTTGTAAAACAACATAGAAGTTTTTTCTCAAATGCATTACACATAATAAAAATTATTACAAAACTGCAGATAAAACTGAATGTGGAGGTGCAGCTGGCAGCTTGTATATAGAATGGAGTATTAGAGTGCCTTGTTTCTTCCAACAGAGTAACTAATTGCCAGACCACAGCGTTTACATGAACATTACTATTTAACAATTTTAAAGGACTAAATATACAAGTCGCCCATATTTTCACATGGAACAGAGTTTAAAACTTTCCACGTAAGAAATTGTGTTTAATTTACTAGAAATTTGTACTTCCAGAAGATGCTGTCTATCTTACCTTCTTAAACTTATGTTCCCTTTCATAGTTCCATAGTCCTTTTTGAAACCGCTGCTGCTGTTCCAGCTTAATGTAATTGAACACCTGTATGTTGTGCATTACTTTGTTGTGCTAGCAAAACCAATTTTTTTTCTTAAAATACAAACAGATGATACCGCCGAGAGGATGTGCCTATATTGTAATGGTTCACAGGCAAGATGCTTACCGTGCCCTACAAAAACTGAGCCGAGGAAACTTCAAAGTCAATCAGAAATCTATAAAGGTATTTCTTGGAAAATGTCAAGCTGTTCTAAAGTTACTGCAATTACTGTAATTCTTTTTCACCTATTTTAGACTTTTGGGTATTTTAGACTTTTATGTATTCTGCATATGGTATTCTGTAGATTTACATGAATGGACCATTTTTCTTGATAATTATTCTTCCTGTTCTGTAATGTGACTAGTGGAACTTGTATCAGCTTCCTTGACAGATTTCCAATAACTGTCTGTTCAACCAACAAAAAAAGGTGTTCATTTAGTCATTACAGTAGAACTGTAACTATGTTTTTCTTGTTGCTGGTTATTTGTCTTATAACTGAGTTTAATTATATATGATAATCCCACAAGGAGTACTAATAAATAAGGAAGAACACATTAATGAGTGAAGTCCCTCCACTTGTAGAACATCATATTAGAGCATGCTGTTGTCCTCTGAAGGGAAACAGAATTAATCTTAGTGACTGGGAACGTTTGAAGAAACTGCCTTCATACATTTTTACAAATTGTGTGCGAGAGGCAAGCCAAAAAATAAGAACTAAGTCTGCTTTAAAAAACCTTATTTCAGACTTTTGTAACTAACCTATTTTTCCTGCTGCTTCAATTAGAGTATTCTTTTTGCTTTTTACCCTCAGATAGATGGTAATGCTGTTCTCTGAGAACTAAACATTAAATCCATTAAAATGGAAACATTTTACTGACTGCATGTATTTTTTCCCCTCCAAGATTGCATGGGCTTTGAATAAAGGAATAAAACCAGATTACAAGCAGTATTGGGATGTAGAATTAGGTGTTACTTACATACCATGGGACAAAGTGAAACCTGAAGATCTTGAAAGTTTTTGTGAAGGAGGAATGTTGGACAACGAAACTCTTAGTCCAGGTAAAGTATTGCTACATCTTTAAATGCTTCTTAAAAATTGTCCTTTGTTCTGGTGTATTGAAGTTGGTGTGGCTGACTTTAATGACGCTGAGGTGCATATAAAATCCTTGAAATGGATGAGAAGTGCAGCACGTGCAACCTGTAGATCAGACAGAGTTTGTAAGCAGTTCGTGGCAGCCCCCCATCAGGTGTTGTGCAGCTGGGCTAAAAATGCACATGGATATCAGGTGACCTGTCAGCTGCACTGGTGTTTGCCCTTGATGCTAATGCATGATGCAAGTGTGTTGTATTTGCTAGTCTTAGTCCCAGAGCCAGCTTGGGGTCTCCTGCAGCCCTGGTTTGTGTGAGGCACCCCTAGCAAAGGAGCCTGTCTTTGGAGTACTTGGGTAGCAATTGAGCTGATGGCAACTTTATAATTTCTAAAAAATGTGCCTGTAGTTTTCACACTTGTGACCTTTTCAGTTCCTTTAGTGAGTCTTGTATTTATAGGAACCTAATAGAATTCCTGTTATTTTGTATGTAAGCAGTGAAAATATCAGGCTACTATGGTCGTATTAAGAAAATCACACCGGTTATAATCAGCAGCTCCAAATCAGTATAGAGTCACTAGTCTTCTGGCTGTTGTGATTTTAAAAGTAATATTAAATGAAAGTAGTACTTAAAAATTGAAATTGCCTTAAGTTTTTTAATTGGTACTCTAGACTTCTGTGTTGGTTTTAACCATTGTGTGGTGTGCTCTCTAGTTACTGAAACGTTGTTTTAGGGTTTTGTCATTCTGTCCAATTTGCCCTAATTAGGTGGTGGTTATTCTAAATAACATCTCTTCATAATAAATACACAAAAATAAGTTGAGTGTGTATTTTAAGTGAAAGTCTAATGAATGATAAACATAACCTCAAGGTGTTCCAGCTTTCTGAGTACTTTTTCCTATAGCGCCTCTTCACTGATCCCTTTTTTCTGCTTAGCTGTCTTTTCCTGGGAAGTTCTGACAAACAATAGGGGCCATATTTCTTCTCTAAAATGAGTTTAAAGCTATATTTGATGTTTCTTTTATTTTTCTGTTATTCTTTATTGCTGTGTTCTCCTTGTTCAAGACTTTAAAATGTTGGGTTTTTTTCAGAAATGACTTCTCAAATTAGTGAAAAAGCTGCTGCCTTCTTGCTCGAGAGCAATGGAACGCATCTGCTAAAAGCTTGTCCCAGAACAGTCTTACTGTTTTTGTTACAGCTGATGTGTTTCAGAGTCCTGGGCATAAACGCTGTCAGTGCAAAGAACTATAATGATTAATGAAAGGAATACATTTACTTGCTATGTTTCAGTAATTTGCTGTACTGTGTTTAAAGTAATTTGGAATTCTCAGAAATATGTTTAAATGCTTAATTCTGTGCTTCTCCTTATCTGAATATTTTCAATTACACCATTTTTGTAAATATCACAAAGCATGGTGGTTTTACATGGCAGTACTTGACTAGTTGTCCATTTCTACTGAGCTGATACATGTATGTGTGGGGTTTTTTTTGCATAGAGTGGAAGGGGATTCCAAAGAAGTCTGAAAATGAAGTAGCTCAAAATGGAGGTGCAGAAGCTACACATAATGAACCAGTGTCGCCTATACCTAAAGCTTTACCAGTTCCAATTCCTGTTCCCATGCCTGCACCAATAACAGTACCTCCTCCACAGGTGAGAGCTGCTTCTCATTTGCTCTGGATATCTAAACAAAAACTTGCTTTAAATAATAATTCAGCATGGCAATACATAAGTTAAAGAGAGGGAGGAAATGCAATGAATGATAACTAGCTGATTTTGTGTGTGTTAGTGCGTGTGTCATGTTGTCCGTGGTTAAAAATGCTCTTGTTAGCAGACTGGCTATGCTGTCAATTTATGAAGATAACTTTCCTGTACCATAAATCGAGTATGCACCTGAAATCCATTATTTGAGTTTCTTCATGTAAAGACCAGAACAGTGTTGTAGAAGAACATTTCTGCGAAGTCACAGTGGCAATGGAAGACTTTAAAAAAACCCAAACCCATTAGGGTTTGGAGCATGTTTTGTGCCCAGCAGGAGCAGAGTGTCTGGTTTGATTTCCCTGAATAGGGATGTAGTTTGCATGTACCAGAACAGCCCTGGGAACTGAGTCAGCACGTGGTTAGTGGGAATGACAGAGGATTTGCTCCAAAACCTCATTGCTGTTCTAATGTTAATGTAGACAGAACGTATGTGTGTCTGCCAGATCTTTATTTGGAGTATTGTAGGACTGTACTTCTAATACCTGCTCTCTCAGTCCCAGGTAAATTATTACCGTAGATTCTTTTTATTAATGGGGTGAATTTCATCCTCTCAATTTTATGATTGCATTTTTTTGTGTTTCCTGATTAATTTTTCTCACTGTTGGCTTAAATAAGCTGTAGACCTGCTAAAATATGCACGTGCCTTTCATGTTTGTTCATATTGTGTATACTCTCTTTGAACAGCCTTTGGGAATTTAATATAAAAATTTTCATACTCTTCTTTTGTTGTTATAATGGTTCTTTAGTCAAAGCTGTATAGTTGTATATTCATTTGCTAAAAGAACACTGAAATTTTACCATTAGTTTAAGTACCGTGTAATAATAATTACTCCCTCTGGTGTTTTATAATCTGTATTTTTTTTTTTAGCTTTACTTACTGAAAGACACATTACTACTTTTATAGTAATAGTTTCTTTCTTGTCATTATTAAAATAGTAGCATACCAATGGTTTTACATCTTGAGAAAAGGTGATATATGAACTACAGTGACAGACACTCAAAAGATCAAGAATTGAAACTATTTGAAGACATACATAATTTAGCCAGTTACATGATTTGAGAATATAGTATGTTGAATTTTGTGTTGTTTTGACACAGAATTCCCCAAATGCTCTAAGGTGTTACTAATAAATGAACACGTAAGTCAAATTTCTAATTTCAGTAATAGCCATTAACTGCATTAAATAGTAGTGATTTTATTTTCCTTAAATCCATGCTGAAAAAGAAAGTGTAAAGAAAAAAACAACCAACTTCAGAATATACTGCGTATGCTGATTGCTTGTCTCAGCCTCATGCGCTTCAGTTTTTTATTATGGCAAAGAAACTTGTGTCTTTCAAATTCAGGCCAGGATCAGAGAACTGTATTTAGTCTTCATCTTTCATTTCACTGTGAACTTTTTCATGCTGTCTTACATTTGACCGATTAAGTTGTCTTCTCTGGCCATAATTTTACAGTAGCTTAATAATTTGTAAATAGTTCTTAAAACTTGCAAATGTAAGTTCAGCTGTGATGATATTGGTGGTGTTAGTAGCAGAAAAAAACCATGTTTTGTAATATACAAATGTGACCTAATACCTGAAGGAAAAAGCTCATTATATTCCACTTCTTTTGTTTAAATAGCTTTGTAGAGTACCATTGCATTTTAATTAGCTGATGTATTTTTGTCCTCTGATACAAGCACAACTGCTTTCATTTGTATTGGGCTTCAGTGTGTGGGACTGTAAGAGGTGGGGAGGTTGTAGTGGAGTGCTGGGTAGCTGCTGCTGCTGTCCAGCCTGGAATGGACATCAGTACAGTGATACAACGTTGCTCAATCCGTCCGTCTGTCTGTCTGGTCCCCTGTTAGCCATGGAAAGCACCCTGCCCACCTGGTCCCTCTGACTGGAGGAGCAGGTTTGATGCGTTCGTATGTCAGAACAGGCTGTCAGTGTTGTCCTGACTCAGGCTGCAGTGACCAAGCATAGGGCTGCCTGACAGACAACCCCAAACAGCTTTGACTGCACGAGTCCCATAACTTACTCTCTGTTTTTCTCACTTCTTGACCTTCCTTTTTATTGTGCTTTCTCCTCCCTTTCTTTACTCCAATCTCCTCCCAAGTAAACAACTCTCCCCTAATTATTTTTTTCCGTGTTGGTCTCAGTTGTGCTGCATCCCTACCCAGATTTGTTATTTATGATACGATTACCTAAGTAATACTGTCCTTGTATGGTATCCTGGAAATGGTTACTTATGCACTGTGGGCCTCACAAGGAAGATCCTTTTTCTCCGAAGATCCCCAGTGCTCCTTTACAGTTATCTGTGAAGTCTGGCTATTGTTCATGAAGCACCCTGTTAACCGCCTGCAAAATCCAGCCATCCCTTATGCCACTACGTGTAACTTGTCAGCTTGTCACATTGTTATCTGTCACATCTGGCAGTTTCTCATGTTGTGTCCAGTAGCTTCTCATGCCCTTAATGCCCTTTCTCATGAAGCCCAACTTCAGGCCAGGGCCTAGTCAGCAGCATTGTGATCTGCCCACAGCCCTAACAGTCGCATGCTTAAAGGTAGATTGGGGAGGAGCTGCATCACTCTTCTCTCTGGTAGAGCCTGAATGGGCCTTCTGTGCTACCCCTGCATGGGCTGGACACAGGGCTGGAGCCTGCTCTGCTGGGCGTGACCTGTGAACCATGTAACTAACTGCAGACTGACCTCCCATTATTGCCGCTATCACCTGGACCCAAGAATGAAACCTCTATGGAGTAAGGCACTTAAAATCAATAACGTCCTTCTAAGAGCGATAGCCTGTGTAGGTAAGTCTGGTTCTTTGGCCTCAACAGAGCACACAGCATCTTCTCAGCCACAGGGTCCTGGGTTGTTAGCAGGAGAGGTGGGATACTTCTGCTGTGTTGTGCTGCTGGAGTGAGCCCTTTTCTTGCCTGTAGAATCAGATCTCTGAGCTGTTGCTGAATCTGGTCCCACTGCTGCAGGTCTGAGTAATCCACCTCAGTGGTCTGCTCTGAGGGTAGGTCTGTGTTTAAGTCATATTGCAGTATCCAAGATCAGCTTAAGTCTGTTTCTTGGCTATTGTGAGTCAGTTTCAGTTAATAGCACTTGTGATATCACTTGTATTGCTGAGGTTTTGGGCAATAGGTGTTCTGTTCTCCTGGCAAAGCTTGGTGTTACCCTACCCAAGCTGCCGTTCTTTTACAGTGAACCGTGGCTCAGGCTTTGCCAGGGTTACACATTGAAGTCCAGGGGGTTTGCTGTGGCCACCCTTTTCCATAAGTTTCCCAAACCAACCCAGAGTCCCTTTTCTTCATTTCATGGGTTTTCACCCAGAAACTAGAGTCCAAGTTGAGTGTGTACCTCCCAAATTTCATGATGTATTTCTCGATCCCACACACTAGGTAACTTGGTCCAACATCCATCCCGTACCCTTCCTATTGAAACTGGCAGACTCCTCCTTTGCAGTCTTCCTGCTGGAGACTCCTGGTGCCCTTAAATATATATTTACTTGTCTTGGAGTACTGTAGGTAGACTGTGCTCCTTTAGTTCACAGGGCCAATGATTCTCCTTCAAGTCTCAATCTGAGAGCTGTGCAGTAAGAAATTGTTGTACCTGGACACAGGCCAAACCCCAAGACGTGTTCATTGAGATGCACCTGGCAGTCTGCATTACAGTTATTGAGAGGTCAGTCATTCCAGTTTCCAATGTTGCTAATAAAATACCAGGTTTTACCGTATTTGTCTCACCATTAATAAAGGGTCTCCCCAGTAGCATTTTTGGTACTTTGTTTTATCCAATTCATTAGCTATTATTCTGACACTGTTCAGCAGTCCTCTGTACTTGTTGTCCGTCAATGTTTATTAGCTATTGGTTCCATCTCTTTAACAAACAGAGAAACTTTATACTTCAAATTGTATTTTAAATTAGATGTTGTGACATTTATGCATAGATTTTTACAGTCTTTCTTCTTTCTGCTTAAAGGAAAGACTTTAATGTGTTACTTACAACTATGTATTAGAGGGCTAACTTTTTAGAAAAAAAATAAGTACAGTGGTTAAGCTTGGATAATTAGGTATGAATATCCTCTAATATGTATCTAAACCATCTTCATTTGATGCTACTTCTATTCTGGTTCCATCATCATATTTTACTATTCATTATACTTTCTTAAGCCACTGCATACACATGCTTCATCCACAGTTTTCTCAGCTTTTAACTACTTAAGAACCGACAGCACTTAGCAAGTTTCCCCTCTTTTTTAAACCTTTTTGCCTTACCGATACTGCTCCTCAGTTCCTTCTGCTGTGTATACACTCTGTACATGAAGCACTTGCTTCACAGGACATTACTGCGATCAACAGATCTGTCACTATGCCTGGCTCATTTTGTAAGCTGTTGTTCTTTGAAGGAGTGCCCTATAAAACAAAAAGACTTACTGAGACTGTTAGGTTACTGTTGTTTTGGAGCACTTTCTAAAGCTTTAACTGTGATTAATGAAACACCTCTATGGTTACTCAATGTTCATCTGGGTAGTCTTGGCCTTATATGGTACCCCTAGATATGCTACCTGTGCACTGTTGGCCTTGCAAGGTCCTAATCCCCTGAAGGTTCTCAGTGCACCTTCTCACTGAAGTTTGGCTGTTCACATAACATCCCCTTAACCACCTGCAGAATCCAGCCATCCCTCATGGTGCCATCTGTAACTTTTGTCATCTTCTCACATTGTTATCTGTCACATCTGGCAATTCCTTGTGCCACATCCAGTAGTTGCTCACATCCTGCTCAGTTAGCTGAACTTCAGGCCAGGGCCTAATCAGCAGGTTATTATAAACCAATAAATAACAATTTAAAACTAAAAATAAAAAGTCTACACTAAAATCTAATGACTTAAAGACTATTGTAATTAATAGATTTTAAAACTCTAATAGTACAAGTGAGCTCAGCTCACTAACCTAGTCATTGGTAAAGAACTTGGAAAGTTTGAAGTGGTATTGGGTGCTTGGCAGTTTTAGCATCTTCTCCAGGTTTAAGGAGAATATTTTGCTTACTTTGGTTTAGTGCCACTTCTTTCAGTTCTGAGAATAAAACAGTAAAGGCTTTTCCTTCTTTACTCTAGAAATAAAAAGAGTCATGGAAGGGTCTTGGTGTAGTAGTTCTGAAATTTTGATGGTCATGGAGGCGAGTCAGTTACAATCACTTCAGTTTTAAATGCAGAGCGTATTTTGATTAAACTTTTTTTTCCTTTTGATTCCCGCACATTTAATGTAGTTTTTACAGCAAGCTCATAAATATGAGTCTAAGGACCAACTTAATTTAAATCAGTTTTCATTCAGAGCTTGATATAAATCAAAATTAAAGTAAAATAATTAGGAAACAATAGTCACTCTGATATACAAACTCAGGTAGCGAAAAAGAAAAAAGAAAGTGTTTTTAATTGCTCCAAAGTTGTGTGCATTATAATGAATCATGCTGGATGGTAAAATCAATTCCCGCTGCTGTGTAAAGGGTATATTTAGATGAGTTACCAGCATGCATTAATATCCATTTACCACAGAGAATAACATTATCTTTAAGAACAAAGGCAAATAAGATCGATGTTGATATTTTAAGTTGTAGGAGTTCTTTGACTGCTAATTAGATCAGTTATGTAAGTCACCCTCTTGCAGAGTAATTTAAGGTAGCTTAATTTTTCTTGTTTTGATGGACAAAGCCCAGAAGACAGCAGTCCACAGCTGAACAACAAATAATCCAGTAGGTCTAGAGGTAACATTTTTCCTCTTCCTTTTTTCTTAGGTTCCACCACATCCATCAGGTCCTCCAGTGGTCGGTGCACTCCAACCACCTGCTTTCACAGCACCTTTAGGAATCCCACCTCCTGGATTTGCTCCTGGAGTGCCACCACCACCGCCACCTCCATTTTTACGTCCTGGTTTCAACCCAATGCATTTACCCCCAGGTACATTTATATATTTTTAGGAATATTAAGTCCTTTTTTTAACCACATATCAAATAAAAGCATCTGCCATGTAAACTGCACAAGTATGTTTTGGTAAAGTGATACTCACTGTTAATACATACTTTTTTTATAGGCTTTCTTCCTCCTGGACCACCACCACCTATAACTCCTCCAGTATCTGTTCCTCACACTCCGGCAGTAAACATCCCAAATTGTAAGTGTTTAAATCTTGGGCAAGTGGCAGTAGAAGGAAGGTATCGTGCAAGCAGAAAAGCTGACTCTTTTTTTTTTTTTTTTTTTTTTTTTTTTTTTAATATGTCAATGCATTGTTTCTTAGCTACAGCAACTGGTGTGAATGAAGACACTACAAAAGATTCATCTGTAGGAAATCCCATCCCAACAGTGGTTTCTGGATCCAGAGGGAATGCTGAAACTACCGATAGTTCCAAAATATATGGGACTGTTCCACCTCCTGTAGCACCTACTAATGTACCTGCTCCTGTCACACAAGCTATTCCACTTCTTGGTAAGTTCATTTTGGATATATTCTTCTGTTTATTGTTCTCTAAATTTAAAATATGATTTTGATTTTGCTATTGACTTACAGTTCATGGGAAAGTGAAGCAGATTTTTCTAAACTTGTTGAAATTTCTGCCCTTCTGCCGGCTTTTAAATCATTTTTAGAGGCTTGATTTTGCACAGAGGGAGCAGTAATTTTTTTTTTTTATTATTGAAATCTGTTTTCTGAAGAAACAAGCGTTTTGTAATGATGGAACGTTTAAGTTACAAATTCAGGACAGAATGAAATGCTCTCTACTTTTAACAAATTGAGGCTTTTACCATATAGAAAATTAACTTACAACAGAATGTCTGTATGACATATGAACTCTGGTTTAGACTCAACTATTACATGTGTAAAATTAACTCACAGAGAAACAGTATTTTTTATAGTGTGTTTTTTAAATCTGTGAAAATACGGTATACTTTTTATGTATGGAATAAATTATTTTAATAAAATGAAAAAACAAAAGCTTTTATTCAGCCCTGCAGTATTATAGGTTTTGAAACCTTTTAAACAGTATGCTACCTTATTTAAATATTACAAAATGGTATTTTGACTAGCAAAACCAAGATAACTTTGGATATCTTACATAAATTTCTTTTCACAATATATGAACTAGATCAGATTTTTGAAGAGTGTATATTGTTTCATGTTACAGAGGTCTGCTAAATATTTTATTTTAGAATGGCCTTGTATGGGTCACTCAAGATTATACTCAAGAGACTTGTTTCCTAGAAATTTTAATTACATTATTACATTTATGGGATTTCAGACCTCTAAATGAGAGCCTAACAACTGAATGAAAGATAATTTTGTTTCAGTGTGTTTCTACCCAGAACGTTTTCAGTATACACTGAAAAAACACAGATACTTGTCTCCCTGAGAGGTTACTGCTCTATTGGATTTAATGGCTAAATTTTCCAGACATGACTAGTGATTTTTGGAATCTTTCTTGGAAACTCAAAATAAGACCCTTTTAAAAGACATTTTTCAAAGTGAAGAGCTGCTTCTCTCTGAAAATAAGTCTGCTTTTTAAAATCTATCAAAGCAGATACGCAAAACCAGCTAATTGTTTTAGAGTTATCTCTGGAAAACAGAGAAAAGCTTAAAAAAAATTCTGCGGTGACACCATGCATTGAGAGAATTTTGTAGTGATGAGGAGTATCAGAGTATACATTTAAGACATTCCCATCTTAATGATGAAGTTACACTTTTCGTAATTGAAATACAGTATTACCAGATTTTTGAAGTGTTATGGTACTGTATCTTGTATGGCTTAACTTCAGCTTTTTATTCCAAGCCTTTGGAATGTATTAAGTTACTCCGCAGTTTGCTGTATTGCTATACACATAAGAAAAAGGTTTTACAAAATCAAGAGTGGAGTGAAGTAAATTCTATACCCGTATTAGTTACTGGGACAGTAGGGTTTTTTTTATTCTTACACGTTCAAGGAAGCTAAATTTGATAAATCTGAAGATCAAGAACTAGCCTTTGTTTTTACTCACTTGTTTACTGAATAGTTCAGGCAGATAAAGTTGTCCATGCAGTCAGAGTGACTTCTCTCAATGTTCAGTCTCATCAACAAGGGGATAGGAGAATTTTTTTTTATAAGATTGCATGTGTGAGCTTACAGAGTAGTCCTGAAGTAATAGCTTAGAGATCTATGTGTTTACTTAAGTAATAGCATTTTATGTTGATGAGTGTCTTATTTCAAGAAGTTGTTATTTACAGTCAAGGATTTAATGTAAAATCCTTCAATCCTGACACTTCAGAGTTAAGGGGGACTGTTCACAATCTGATATAAGATACAAGAAAAACAGAAGAAACAGATTATAATATTTTACATGATTAAAGATAAAAGATTAATATCAGTTGTTTTTGCTTTTAAAACTTTTCAGTAAGTTAACAGAGATGAAACTGTCTTCTTAAAACCACTTTGATTCACTTATCAATTGAGCTTAGCTCTGTGTGTGAGAGTCCAGATCTGGTCTCTCCTTAGGCTGGAAGAAAAACTTGAAAGAGGTGATGTTTTCCACGACTCATGCTGATCTAGATAGTGAAGAGGTGTCCCTTGAAGTTTTGACTTCCCCATCCTCTGAGTTCAACAGCTGGCCAGGCTGCATCGTCATTCCTTCCTTTCCATTCTGTGTGTCAGGTTTTGCTCCTGGGGAAATCAAAGCATGGGAAATGGAGTGTGCCAGGGTTTCACCATGTGTGCGGACGTGAGATGCAATCTACATATGCATCCCGGTCCTGGAGCCCAGAAGTACTTGCTGGCTTGACAGTTTAAACGTAGCCTTAGTGCCTGACCTACAGTCTTGTACAGGTCAGAGGCAAATGAACTGAACAAAGTGATTGAGTAGGTACGGCATCACCCTGAGTTAGCCATGGGAAAGTGCAGACAAAGGAAATCAGATGCTTCAGACTAAAGGACCTGATGTGCAAAAGTATATGGTTTAGCCTTTTGAATAGAGATGACTGCTCGTGTGACTGGTTTCTCACGAAGTCCTCAAACTGCTCGTTAAACATACCCATGATGTGGCTCTCCAAGCTGAGATAAGAAGGTGGAAGAAAGATTTGTTTGACAGCATCATGAAATATGTCATGAGGACTCTCCTTGGGGAAACAGGGATGAAGGGGCTTGAGTAGTGTAACATGAAGAATGAAGAAATGTTCTTCGGATATTTGGGCAGGATAGAAGAACTTACTTCAGCAGGCTGAATTCAAGGAATGAAGATTGCTCTGAAGAGACTGTCAAAGAAATCTAAACCTTGCTTGAGAACACCTTATGTAATCTGTACAAATGCAGGAGCTCTTTTCTAATTTTTGTAACTTCAAAATGAAGCTTATCTGTTCAGTTTTTATATGGAAGATATGTTACAAAGTAATTCTAAATTGATTATTGTAAGATATCATATGCTTTCTTAGTAATGTAAGTTACGTTCTGTTTCATCTCCACTAATTTCATTCATTCCTCCAATGTAATTTTTTCATCACTTCCAACAAAGACATGTTTGTGCTTCAGAGGAGTGATCCCTCGTGGACATTGTGTCTGAATTTTTTTGTGCTTATTTCTAAAAACCACCCTCAGGTTGTTTTTATTTAGTTGTATCTTTGATCGTATTCGCTGCTGTTATAGCTTCTTGTTCTTAATTTGAACAAGATTATCCAGACTGTAACTGGTTTTGTGAGTGTGCGCTCATATGTCATTTTTTTAAGTGATCTGCAAAGCAGATATTTTTAGACTCCTTTTACATGTGCATATTGCAGAAAGTGACAGGCTTTTAAATCATTTTTGATTTGCCAACTTGTTCTTAGTGTTGAGCAAATGCTGTAATTTGGACCAGTAATAAACTGCTGTTGCAGATGCTATGTTTTGAATATTCAGATTCTGTGATCTATTATCTTGATTAAATACACCATATTGCAGTTTGTAGGTTCTGATCTAGTGCTTTTTACCAAAATTCCTATAACGATAATTACATATTATCAAAGATTAATTATACTGTAGTTCTCATCGAACTTGGTATTCGTTTCCTGTTAATGCATGCTGAGTTATTCTTTCTCCCTTGCTGGTTTGTTCTTAAGTAACTACCTGCTCTTTTTGTAATCTGCATTAAATTATAAAAGACAGACTACAATATTCTCTGAGCTCATCAGAGTATTACTATATTAGAAAGTGGATGCTTCTTTCACAGGAGGGATGAGCTTTTTATTAATACAGGATACGAACAGGGATAAACCTAATACATTTCCAGATTTCTTGTGATAGCCCATTTTAAAAGCACAACAAACACTGCATGTTTGCTACTTATATATATGACTGTTGCTTTCATAATACTATGGGATGAGAATTCAGAGGTAAGGGAGCATGAACTCTCAAGCACCATTCATGGAATTCAGTTTTGCCTTGATGATTCCCTTGACCTGGATCAGTTTAGTGTTTATGTTTTATAAAGCAGGAGTTTTAGAAATCTCAATACCACTAACCAACACTGTACACATAATGTAGTTTGACTTACATCCTTGTTTAAGCATCTTACATGAATAGGAGCAAGCTCCTACAGGCTTCAGTGATGGACAATGACTACCCTAAAAAATGTTGGTATTTATGGCAAGTTATTTAAGCTGTGAAACGATATTTAGTCTCTTATGTTCAGGCTTCTATCTTTACAGTCTTGGCCTGGTCTAAAGGATTCTGTATCAAACTCCAGAAAAAGACACAAAGACTTACAACATTGTCTCTCTTTCAAGAATTTCCTGGTAGTATTTCATATTCTAGTTTTAAGATGCAGCATTCCCCACTGGAGAACGATAGAAGGATTAAGGTGACATGCTAAATGTTGCAGAACATCAGCATCAAACTCAAAGCGTAAACCTTTATCTGGAATCGTAAGCTTTTGATTTCTTGTTCTCATATATATTTTCATCATATTTGCAAAGGAGGTGTATTTGAAGCAGGATTGCTCTGTCAGATACAGAAAACACCATTCCTCTACTTGCTTTCTTATAACAGCACAGCTGAGAAGTAATTTAACAGATTATAAGAGACACTATAATCACTTAGTGAGCAGAGTTCACTTAAAAAAATTAATAAATCAGATGCTACACTTCTCAGTTACATTAGCATTTGTAACACTGATAACTATCACAAGGGAACATGGGATTTGTCCAGCCAGAAGAGAAGATAATCAGAAATGGAATTACTATGACACAGAAATCTGGCTTTTTACCTAATTTATCAAAACCGTAAGGATGACTCCTGTGACCTCTCTGGAGAGAAGACACTTCTTCAGGACAGCTTTAGCATTTTGGGCTGTGTCTTACGAGTAAAGTGAAATTATGAAATTTGTAACACTGTGTGATTGTTCTTGCACCTGTGAAACAACACTCGTGGTTGGCGATGGGTTTTCCTAGTACACTTGCATCTGCATTCTTCATTGTAAACACTCTTCGCGAGTTCTGAGGACCTTTCGCTATGCATCACTGGTAAAAGTTACAAATAAAAATAAGTTGTGAAAGCAATTATATTCTTACACATTTGGACAGAACAACATACCAGGTGTAAGGTCTGAGGATTATATTTCCAGTATTAAAAGCCATGTCTTTTATTAAAAGCCATGTCTTGGCCAAGTTAAGCAGAATAAGCAGCTGGTGGAAGGGATGGTTGTATTCCACACCTGTAAGCAAGAAGACAAGGTTAGCTACTACAAAAAGGCTTGCAGTTATGAACAAATGAATAAAATACAGGCTGGGGCAGATAAATTCCATCACTCACCTGTACAGGTATGAGATGGTCATTAAATCACTTTATTGTTTCTTTAGGAGCTCTGGTACCTCTTTTCAAGTTTGACAAACTATTTAAATTTTACATACTGTTGTCCCCTATATAAGAGAAGGGGCTTTACATTTTCCTAGACATTGCATGTGCAATCTGTACCACTAATTTTACTGAGAATTTTCAGTAGACTTGGATGTGGTTTTGGACAGGTCTTTGAGAGTAAACTTTTAACTGGTGCCTGATTTGTCAGCACAGCAAGGAAACTCTAATAGTTCTTTTTACAGCCTCAGAATTTGAGTGCACTGATTTAAAATTAAAAGTGTTCAGCTGCCCTGCTGATGCAGTCCAGATTGAAAGAGAACGAGCCTCAGATACTGTTACGCTGCTTCTGTGCTGCATTTTGTGTAGAACTAAGGTTGAAAAATTAAATTACTCGTACTTGTGAAATTTAAAAAAACTTTTCACACTTGCCTCACGTTCATGCTGTTGTAACCCACATCTACTCTGCTGCTATAGAGCAGAAGCAGTTTATCCTCTTCAGCTCATTAGATCTGTTATTCTTTTCTGCCTTATTTTTAATCTCTGGAAGAATTTACTTATCAACAAAAATATCTGCAAACCTCAGAATTCAGCAAAGTAACATTCTTGGAAGATATCATTAGCCATATGTCTGTCTCGTCAGATCTGTAGTAGTAAGTCATGAGAGGAGTTTAAACTAGGTGATTTACAGCCCTGGTTATGAACAGGAGGAGGGGGAGGGCTGTGAATTTTAAAGTTAAAAAGGAGGAAAAAAAAACCAAACCCAAACAGAAAAAATACCCTGTTGCTGCTGGAACATTTCTTTCAAAGAGTGTGACCTATCAAGCTGTGTCTTAAAAGTGACTGCTTGGAAGGGAAGGTAAGGTGATACCATGGACCGGAAGAATATTCACATCTTTATTACCTGAGTCCTCCTGATCGGCAAAATGTAATTTCCTTCTAATATGAATATAAAGAGCACTTAGATAAAAAAGTTTCTGTTAGAGATGTTCTTAAGTGCAAGAAGTGGTATGGTGAAAGGGCAGCACGTATGTTCTTCAGAAGGCTCAGGCATGTTTTGGATAAAATGCTAAACGAATCAGATGGAGGAAGAGGGAAGCTACATCAGCTGAATGGAAGGTTATTGGGGATGGCTGCTCCACTGGGCTCATTAGGCTGAAATCAAAGTGCAGATTTCACTGAGGACACTGCCAGGTATTTAATTCTAGTATTAATTCACATAGCTATTTCACATTCTAGTTTTACTCAGGACAGGACTTAGAAAGTTTTACATAATCTGCATTCTTAACTTTAATTTTTATTAATATACATGGAAATAAAACATTATTTATAGTCTCAACAAATTTATAAAGGAACGCAGGATGGATTAGGACAGATTTGCGCTTGTTCTGCTGCCAACTGTTGATTCTTTTAAATTTCAGTTTGGGAGTTTTTAAAAAAACACATGCTTTCTCAGATATGGAGCTTATTTTCAGGTAAATAACTGCTAGTGAGCAGAAAGAGCAGACAGGTCCAGTATAAAGGCTGCAGAGAACATGAAACAGTAATGTTACTAGTTCAGACAAAAGGAGGCACATGAGATAAGCTGGCACATGCTTACTGGTATGAAGTCCTCATCTGGAGCTTGGTAATCCTCGTTCATTTTGGGTTGTTGTGTTGATGTTAACAACAAGGGCTGAGCTTTCTCAAATGGTATGTTTTGAGAGTTAAATTCTTTTACTCTTATGCAGATCATGCTAAAAACAACAGTCCAGGAATAAAAACGGAAAACAGTTGGTGTTGGATATGTGCTATAAAGGATGGAAATTTGTATTTAAAAAAAAAAAAAATCCAGAAATTACCTGTTGTGTTTCCTTTTAGTTTACATTGCAAGGTTTATGCTGCTAAAAGTTTATTGTATCCCCTTTCTCTGGAACAGTAAATTAAACTCTGCGATTTCCCACTCCTACTCCAGCCCTGGTCCGACCTTACCTCTCCCTTCACAGCTTACTGTATTGGCTGCCTCTTCTGCACGTTCAAAATCACGTTGATGACCAGTTCAAATCTCAGGCATTTTAGCCTGATATGATTTTGCTGATGTTTGTAATAGAGGAGTAATGTTTTAAAGCTAACTAGAGGAGGTGAGGTGGCTTTAATTAGAAGCGTAGGTAGCACAACCAATGAGGAAGGTGTTTCACCAGCAGTCAGCTAGCAAAGCAAGGCACTGAGCAGGAGATCAGGAAGAGCTCTGAGCTGCAAAATGGCAATGGGTTATTCACAAAAGGAAGCTTTTAGGACAAGTGACTAGTTACTACTATTGCAATATTAGTTATTTCTAGCATGACACAAACTTCAGTTTGAAGGCGATGCTCTCCTTACAGTATGCAAGCCAGCACAGGAGGTTTTGCAGGCTGCTCTGTTTCCCCCCCCCCCCCCCCCCCCCCATTTTGGTGTTACTCATTTAATGAGATAATTTCCGAATGTTTTTGAAATGATGAAAATGCTTTTTTCCCCTCCTGCCAGTCTCTGATTTTACTTTGTGTGTGTGTGTTTGTTTCAGGCACTCAAGGAGTTGCGCCACCCCCGCCAGCCCCTGTTGTTGGGTTGCAGACTCCATCCACCGGCCTCTTGGGTGCCCGGCCTGGTTTGATACCACTGCAGCGACCGCCAGGAATGCCACCCCCTCCTCTGCAGCGGTTCCCCTTGATGCCACCACGACACATGCCTCCCCACATGATGCACAGAGGGCCCCCGCCAGGGCCAGGGGGCTTTGGGATGCCTCCCCCCCATGGAATGAAAACCCCCTTCCCACCGCCGGGTCACTTTGTGAGACCTGGAGGGATGCCGGGAAGCGGGGGGCCGGGCGGACCCGAGGATAACAGAGATGGGAGGCAGTTTAGGAATGACAGGCAGACGTTCACGCCTAACAGAGACCAGGAAAGGTTTGGAAGGAGATCTTTCGGGAATCGGGTAGAAAACGATCGTGAGCGCTATGGTAACCGCAACGATGACAGAGATCACGAGCGACTTGGTAATCGTGACAGGCGAGACTGGGGACGAAGAAGCCCTGAGCGTGACAGACACAGAGACTTGGAGGACAGAAACAGGCGGTCCAGTGGCCATCGAGACAGAGAGAGAGATTCGAGAGATAGGGAGTCTCGTAGAGACAAGGAAGAAAACCGAGGAAAAGAAAAACCGGAGATGACAGACAGGGCAGATGGCGACAAAAACCACGAATCTCATAGCGGCAAAATGGAAGATGCAGACATTGTTTCAGAACTTGCTGCGGGAGAGTCTGAACCTACAGGTGTAAAACCTGTTGAAGAGTTAACATCGGAGGCTACCTCATCTGTGGAACAAGCAGAAAAGGATATGGGCTCAGTGGCGGAGGCGCCTCGCTAGCGACTGGAAGTTGTCGAAAGACGACAGTGACATTTGTTGGAGTGTAGAGCTTTAGAGTTGTACAGTCTGCTGTATTATATTTGCTTCTGCTTTTATCACAGCCCCTCAGTAGTTGGCGGGGAATTGTAAGCAATTTGATTGCTTCCCTTCTATTTAAAATAGCCACAACATAACACAAAATACTGAAGATATGATTAAAATATTACCCATTTTTGCTGTAACTTTTTTAAAGTTTTGACTTTAAAAAGTTTACAAATCAGAAGTAGAAGTGCTTTCTATTTTTTTTTTAATTTAAGAAAAGGTAACGGTGAAAGCTCCTCAAAACAATAGGGATGTGTTTTTAATAAACTCTATTTTCGTAACAAACTTTAACGTGTGCTATTCTTCCTACACTGCACTGAAGTGGAAAAGGAGTGTTCAACATCTTAAAGTCTGAACTGTTAATGCTGTACTGGAGTCTAAATTAGACTGTTTTGTTTATATTTGTTAAAAGAAATACATCTGTTTGTGTAGCTATTCACAGAAGCAAATTTTTATTTGTAATAGTCATCTTGATTTTTAGATTGCTGCATTTTAATGATCTACTTGACCATACTAGGTAAAAGCTAGTGGTTTTAAAATGTTAATTAATTGAAGAGTTAACTGTTTAGTGTTTGCAATGCAATCATTTTTCTTTTTTTTTTTCTTTTTCCCCCCCTCCAACTGGTTCTGTGGTAAATGTTGCCCTAATTAGCCTTTTTTTTTTTTTTTAAAGTGGACACCTCCAGACATACTTAGCCTGCTCTGCTTGTGATGTTATAAAATTACTGTGTGGTGGGCCAGGAAGCACACCAGTTCAGCATCTTTTGTACTTGTTATTCATTGATGCTTTTTGAAAAGTGGGGTGAAAGAGAAATCAAAGACACCAAAACACAATATAAAATGCTATTTTTTTTAAATGGGGCTGGGAAAAGAAGGGAGGCGGGAGGGTGTGTGAGGATTTTAAAATGCTGCCTCTTCATTCACACGAATCTGGGCTGCTACTGTTGGCTGTGTTAACGATGTCTACCTCCTGTAACCCTGCAAGAGGTAGGTTTAAAACTTTTACCCACCTAGTCTTGTACCTATTGGACTGATGGACAAAGAGTGCATTTTCTTGTATAAGTTTTACCATCTTCTGTCCATATCACTTCAGTAATTCTGTCAAATTTTAAGAGGGCAAATACTAGTTTTTGGTGGCCGGCCCTTCAGGCACAGAGATTTGAAACACGGCCACGCTGCAGCGAGTGGAATCAGAGCCCCAGCAGTTCTGCCCTGAAATGCACTCGCTCGTCGATCGGCCACGCACCAGGCTGCCAGGCTCAGTTGAAGCTTGTTTAATTCTAGAAACAGTGGAAAAAGTGTATGAATCCTGTGCATATTTAAATTTTTTCTTTTTTTCTCCTTGATATAGGTGTGTTCTACTTTTAAAGTTGTTTTTTTTTCCCTGAGTGAAGGGCAGCTGCTTTCTTACATCAGTACTTTTTCATAGCTGCTCTGCAGCAAAGGGAATTTTTTCTGGGGGAGGGAGGGGGGTGGGAGGGAAAGCAAATGAGTTACGGACTGGGGAGAGGACATATATTTTTATGTTCTTGCAATAGCAGAATAAAGAGAGAAAAAAAACTGTTTACATACTTGTAGTGAACTCAACTTCCATGTGTTAAAACTTGTGTCCTTAATGTTTGTTTCATGCTGGGCCAGCAGAACTAACTTTTTTCATACAAAGCCAGACACTTATGTCTTACGTTTAAGACTTGTCTTAGTAAAAACTGCCATAATTCTGTTAAGGAGGTAGGAATTTTTTTTAATGAATACACTTTTATTAAAAGGTCTGAAGACAAGAATGAGAGAGATGGAAGGCTTATCTGTTCACACAAATGCCACCTCACATTCTCTCCATTTCCCCTATTAGGAATTTGAAAACAAAGCCTAGGAAAACCTTGGATGTCTTTTGCCAAACAATTTCTTACTGCCTTCTGAAGCAGTGATTGTATAACAGACTTACTATCAATGCATCATCTTTACAGCATCATCAGTGTAAGTGTATCCTCCCCTTCTACAGCTTCTGTATTTCTGGCTTTAAAATAAGCCAAGCCAGAAATTTGTACGTAAAGGTGAATTAGCTTGGTGCACGCATCTGTTACTGATAAAGGCAATACAGCATTAGCAATTAACACCTTGGTGACTAAGCCTATGCCTGCCAGTTACAACGATTTGTACATAAACCAAGCATTTCTAGGTCCTTCAGTACAGCACTGACTTTAGGCAAGCATGCCACCTGGCATTTAGCCCCACCTGAGAAAACATGTTTGAAAGTAAAGAACTGCACACACCCGGCTTCCAAATCAGCAAGGTTCAGTACCAGGAATGGCCGGAGAGGCAGCAAGTGGTCAAGCTGCCAGAGAGCTCCCCTTCCACTACAGCTCGACCTACAGTTGGCAGGTACTTGCCCTTTTCCCCCCTTAGGGAACTGAACTTCAGAAACGCAAAGAGGTGATGGTGGTGTTTGTGGGTATTCAGCATCCCCTGGTGCTTAAGGAGGGAGCTGAAAGGTGCAGTCACTGTCTTAATTCTGCTGGAGCAGCTGAATCAGAGCCTAGACTAATCCACTGGAAGAGGTACAGGTGCGTAAAGACTGTACACACAATTGTTTGCCACCTGCAATGAATTTAAGTTTAAAAGTGTTTTTACAGTATTCTTGCTATACTACCAAAAGCCATTTGTAACATGCTACACTGGAATCTGGGTGTCTAGAACTACAACCAACTACTTCCATGAATATCTCTTATGTACAAGATAAAGGAATGTTGATACAAGTCTTCATTAAAATTAATAATTTTCTCTATTAAGGACTTGGAAGTCTGTGTTTAAGAGGTACATAGAAGAAAATGAAAGCTGACACTAGTATACTGTATATACATGTAAATATGGAACTTCTGGCTATGTATCTCCTTTTTAAGGAAAGGCCTATTCCTCACCAGACACTCCTGCATAGCTCAAGGAAAGGAGCTGTCCTCATCAACACATCCATACTCACTGCACACCAGCCCAGAACAACCCAGCCCACGCAGCCAGAGGTCCATATGAGGCACAAGGACACATGCTGGAGCCAGACCACTTTATGTGCTTAAGGCTTCCCCACCACACACACTGCACAGTCACATGAGTGTCACAAGCATCACATTTTACAGCAAGAAGGTATTTCTGCAAAGCAGCAATCATTCTTGGGTACACAGAACCCCTGGCTGTAACATGCAGGTGGTATCTGGTTGTTGCTACAGAACACAGGGTAACACATGACAGCACAAGAAACACACTGAGCTCAGATCTCTGTTGTTCCCGGGTTACCAGCCAGAAGCAACTGGGTGGATGCTATTGTGTCCAGCAAATTAACTACTGACATGACTACTTTTCCCTGCCAGCAAGTCTGCAGGTAGGGGTCTGGTGTTTGGTTTTTACAGACAGCAAGACCAAGGTGTATTTGCCCAGCAAGTTTATTACACAAGTTTGAAACCTACAAATGCTGCAACCTTGCCAGGAGGAAGCCCCAGTACACACAGTGCCTACTGCCCTCCAGTGAGCTGGCTTGCCAAAGCTTGTAAGGCTAATCCTCCAAACCACACAGTATGTTCTAGAAGTTCTGGTGTTCAGGGTGTGACCACTACTAACACATCTTCCATTACACAGATGGGGGTTCCAGTTAGCAAAGTTATACTTAATGGTTACAGCAGATGCTTTAGCAGAAGACTACAGAGACATTCCATCAGGGTCACTTTAATTGCAACATACATCATACAAAATTAAGTCAGTCTTCACCAGTTTAAGTGATACTCAGAACGCAGAGTAGTAATGAGATTAAGTGATAAATCTTTTGCTTGCACAAGGAAGGGCAAGTACGGCATTTGCAGTGGAATACAGCCCATTCACCACTCATCTTAAGCATTTCAGGTACAATACTTAACTCTTTGCTATTCCAATTACACCACAAGCTAAACGAGGGCCAGCATTTCCAGTTAATTTGCTCTCATTATCTCCCCCTCTACCCAGGTCATCGCATTTTTCATGGACCTAAAAGAGAATTGAAGATATCTTAATTCATGTTATTGCATAACTCAAGAATCAACATTTTTCACAACTGACATTAGCAGCAGCAGTGACAAGCTGTATCACCAGCTACCAGCAGGGTGTGTTACACAACAGAGAACCAATTGCAGTTATGCAGCGCTGAATGCCAAACTGATACTCATGCTAAAAACTTAAGATAACTTATCTAAAAATATAAGTTCCCTTCAGCTGAATTTGTTTAAACTGTAAGTCACCAAACCCCCATGTTTCAAGAAGTTATTACTAGTCCAAGAGCAGACTTGGACTTGATGTCCAAGGTCACCATTCCAGCACAGGGCCGCCTGCCACACTGAAGGTGCGGTGCCTTGGCCATGCCACACACCTCCCCGCGCCTGGGCCATCAGTCCAAGCCTGTTTCATGCAGGAGTACAGTGGTCTCGGCACACACGAGTCCCCAGGGAAACCAAATTAACAATGCTCACAAGTGGCCAAGTCCACTCAGGCTCTGCCTCCCTCCTTCCCCAGGAGGTCACGGCACCAGTTACACCAGCAGCTACCAGACCAGTGCAAGTGAACAGTGGCCACTGCTGTGCCTTTCAGGGACAGCATTTGTGCCAGACTGCCAGTTACTTCCTCAAGTCAGGCTGCTTTAGTCACTCACAGCTGGAAGAAGCAATGTTAAGTGGAGAGGCATGTCTTTGGAAGGCAGGCAGAAGATCTCACAGCAATGAAGTGCCATACTAATACACAGAGGACTTTCAGGCAGGGCTTCAAAGAAATCCCCGCACTGGAAATCCTGCACTACGAGTTCTGTAACAAACACCAGAAACTGGCCTCCAGCATCAAAGAGTCTCCCTTCACTATCAAGACTGCTCTGGAATTCCTTAAAGCATCCAAGTAGGCCCCAAGACACTTACCACCATGGTACGTCCAATGATGCTATGTGGTCCACTAAGAGAAATGATGGCATCTTCTATTGCCACTTCTGCCTTTCCTCCTTTAGAAGTCACATTGCCAAGGTCTCCCACGTGCCTACACAAAGATGCAGAGAAACTCATAGAAAACTTGGTTGAATTGAAAGCTCTAAGCAATGGCCTGGACAATACAATACCCATAGTTACTACACTCAAGTACTTCATCTACCTTACACAGCACATATGTTCTTATTTACCACCATGAGTCAACCTTGAACACTTCCACTATTTTAACTCCTTTAGTTCAAGGGAAGATTAAAATTAATTCCTAGGTAGAACTTGAAACCGAAAGGTTAATCCACTTTGGGGAAGGGATGCCACCACTCCCTAACAAGCCAAGCCAACAGTGCACAACTCCTCTAGCCAAGAATTCCTCCACGCTGATGGCATCTCCCTCTGCTCAAAGAAAGTCTCTCAAATTAGGTGAAATAACCTTTCCTGCACATACACTGTTTGGTGTAAACACTGCCACTATTGTTAAGAGCTTTTAGTGCCTATCACAAATCAGCTATTCCACAAGCGGCTTCAGGCTTCAGGTTTAAACAGGATTAGTAAAACCAGTTTGTTAAGTGACAGGTCAAAGGGGAAGCATCAAGTGCTAGCTAAGTTCTAATCAGTACCAGGGATGACTGAGTTTGCCTGCCATCTTCCCATGCACTTGGCATTATACCCTACCACACAGTTTTTGCCAGAGCTAGATCTCCACCAGGACTTCCCTTAAGGCTTAAGCCTCAAGCAGTTCAGTTTTCACCAAAATTCTGGCCATTCTGGCATATTGTTTCCTACACATCTGCCCCAAATAAACCATTCACTCAGACAAGTTGATGATGTTCAGCAAGTCTCTTCTATCCAGATTCAGAACCTTGAACACCAACTTGTTTGTACAGCTCTCCATGCATGCAGCATGACCAGCTCACTCACTGAATGCCGACTACCAGCTGCTTAGGCAGCAGAATGCCATTTTCATGTTTTTAACCAAGTCCTGTAAAATCAGGTCAAGGGCAGTTTTCCCTTTAGGAATTCACTTGATTTAAGCTTCCAAGAAGTTTCAGTCCAATTGTTTCAACTCCACACTGATACAAACACCATCTAGTTCTTATACCTTCCTAAGGAATTCCCCAGCCTACAGCTGCCTGAGCAGGCAGGTTACACCAACAGCAGGATTTGACAAAGCAGAACCAGCAGAAGTCACAATCTTCATGCAACTTTGACCTTTAGCACTGGAGCAGTTGGCTGCCAGTGAAGCCTGGGTGCACACCCCTTGATGCTGCTCTGCCATCCAGAGAGCTGGCTAGCAGCCAGCTTGCTTGGTCTGCCATGCAACTGATCACTCAGGTATGAATTCATCAGCCACAGAAGGTACAGTTATGGACATAAATGTGAGCATTTGAAGGCTAATCGCAATTCCAAGTTGGTCCCAAGGCTAGTCCAGACCTGCGCAAGACCAGCCTATCTTTGACACTCACTCCCAGCTCCACTCACTCCCACACTGGCCTTCAGCTCTTGTGCAGCCCCCTTCCAGTCTCCAAAGCCAGTCAGCACACCATTTAAACCAGCTGCTCAGGCACCGGGTCTCAAACACTCCAGGGTTTCCAGAAGGTAACTGGACTCTAAAAACTGCTGCCAGGGGAAAGAAATAGGTCCCAGCTCCCACTGAGATACACAGATATTCAGCATAAGCATCAGCCCCTGTACTGACACACAGCAGCACAGCCCCTGAGGAGTACATACTGCAGGCAGTGCAGTACCTAAGCCAACAGGCTAAGAACAGCCCAGCACACCCAGTAAAAAGCCACCATGCCCAGGCACACACAGCTCTGTATTCATCTAGCAGTCTCCTCTGAAGCCTCAGCACCTTCCAGTAACAATCCTGATCTGCCACATGACAAGCCTGCATACAGCTCAACAATTGACAGTTCAGGGCCCGCTGTCAAAAGCTGGCCTTGAAACAGAAGCAAACCACTACTGGCCAAGTAAGGCTTTAACACATGAATTTTCCCCCTCCCCTCACATGCTGAGGAACCCTCACTCAGGAAGATCCTTTATTTCCTCCTCTCCCCAAGCTATGATAAAACCAAGAATGTCCCAAAGACTAGATTTTACCCACACTTCTGGAGCCAAGGTGTCTAACAAATCACTGTACAGTTATCAGAGCCATTGTTAAGTGACCCCAGGAGTCCTGCAGGAATTACCAGCTTTCTTCTGGTATTGTCCCAGCATTATCCATGAAGTGGCCTCCCAAGCATGAAGTAGCACCGAGATGGCTGCTGCCTGGAACAGCTACCCAGTAAGAGACCAGGCACATTAAACTCACCGTTCTTCATCACTTGGTCCACCATGCTGCTTGCCTTCAGGATTGAAGTGGGAACCTGCACTGGTACACCCTGAAACAGAACACAGCCATCAAAAGTAGATTTTTGTTCAGTAATGAGTTTAAGTCTGTTGCTTATACACTACACCAAGGTAGTCCTCCTATAGTCAGAGGAAGCAGCCACTAACCATGAAATAGTTACTCTCCTGTTAGATGTTCTACTAATTCTCAGGAGGTAAGTAACCTACTACAGACTTACAAGTCCAATAAAGTAAGATTACTCATTCTAGAACACTCTGAGCTCAGTTGAAAGCTTTCTTATTTCTTAACATTTGGTTATGAAAGTATCTAGGTTAGTGCTCAGTATGTCAGATCTTGAATACCAGCCTAAACATGTTCAAAGTATTAAACAGGAAGCAATTCCTTAGGAAATATCATAATTTCTCAGCACAAATTTTCAGTCATGAGACTTAAGTACACCTATACTAGTTGCTGCTGCAACACTAAAAGAAACTCATTAAAGCTGAGCAATCACATTACAACTGTAACTCAAAAGCTTGGATAAGCACCTTACCATTTGTATTGTCACCAAATTCATGGACATGGAAGCCATGATCCCCATCAGTCAAGCCACGGATTTCTCCAGTAACTTTTACTGGTCCATTACCCTTTAATGGAAATAATTTATTATTACCAAAATGACTACAGCATTAAGCAGCCTTGTGGTCAAATGAAGCTTCCTAGTCAACAGAAAGCACTGGAGACTTCCCTACAAGTTTAGTTACTGAGATATGAACATTCACCTTACATTAACTAATTCTATACACCAATACAGTATTTCACAGAATGTTTGCATTTATTTAGCCACCTAAAATTTACTCTTCCAATTGTGCATCAACAGGCAAAAGGAATGCCTTTTATCAGATTGCTTGCTTTTGAGAACGACCGTGTACTTCAATTTGGAGCAGAAGGAACCCTGAAACCATTCCTCCTCTACGGACACAGCACTGCCTGCATGCAGCCCTAACCTCCTTACTGCGCATAAACGGCTGAGTGTTAAAAGGCCTCCAGCCATTTAGCAACTGAAGCTCCGTTAAGCCCGACTGCGATGGCGGTAAACAAGCTCCGCAGGAAGACCAAGAGCCGGGCCCCAGCGCTGACCCCGGCTGGGCAGGAGGCACCGCTCGCTGCCGGACCCCCGACCGCCCTCCCAGCCCCTCTCCGCGCTGCGCCAGGGCCCGGGGGGCTCCCCACGCTGCCCGGGGGCACCGGGTGGGCCCAGCCTCACGGCAGCCGCCCGCTGCCCGGCGCCGGAGCCCCTCCCACCCCCGGAGCGGCGCAGAACCGCGGCCCAAGGCAAGCCCGCCCAGCGCAGCCCCCGCCAGGGAGTAAGAGGAGGAGTGGAGGAGGGAGAACCGCGCCGCCCGCCCCGCACCATGACTCAGCGCTGCGGCCGGGAGCCGCCGGCGGAGGTGCAGAACCATAGGGTCGCGCCCATCGCTGCCGCCCGCCCTTGCCTGCTGCTCGAAGTAGATGAAGCCCTTCACCGGGCCGTCCCCCTTCATCACGCACACGGCCTTCAACGTCGCCATGTTCCCGCGGCCGCCGGAAAGCAGCACCCGCACCCACCACCAGCGCCCGCGGACTGGAGGGACCCGCCCCCCCGCGGCCCTTATATGGGCCGGCCCGGCAGCGCCGCGGCCAATCGCGGGGCGCTCGCGGGGCTCCTCGCGCCGCTGTTAAGGGGGGTTCGGCCAATTGAGGAGGATGGGGGGGGCCGGTCCCGGCAGCGCGCGGGCTCGCGCCAATCAGCGGTATCCGCCCCCGAGCCAATGGGTGGCTGTGCCCACCCCCGCGCCGCGGGGCCCGCGTGTGGCGGCAGCGCCGGCGGCCGAGGCCGAGGCCGAGCCCGAGAACGGCCCCGAGAACGGCCCCGGCCCCGGCGCCGCGCGGGCAGGCGTGAAGCGGGGCCGTCTCGGCCGGGCAGTGCCCGGGCCCGGGCAGGCTGGGCAGCGGGGGAGGAGCGGTCAGACCCTGCGCTTTGGCCTAATCTGCGTCTTGTCTCGAGGGCCTGAGGGAGTTTGCTCCTGCGTTTCACATCGTGGTGGCACTCGGGCCCTGAGGAGACCCCGCGCATTAAGCGGTCTCACTCTAAAGCTTTCTCAAACCATCGAGCTTCAGTGCCTCGGTCATCTAATGTTACACTTTCACCCCGTTATCAACCTTTTCCTTTAGGCATGTCCTAAACTAGGAACACGGGGAGGTGCTGCAGCAGTGTTGTTTTCATTTTCTTCAAACATTTTTCTTCTAGTATCTCTGCATCTTTTTCGCTCCCCTGGAGGCTATTTTCCAGTATTACCCTGGCTGAGGTGTGTGGCATCATGAACTCTCATCTAAAACTCGGAATGGAGTTTTGAAGTTGCCCCTGAATAGCTTTGCATTTCAAAATAGTTGCTCTGCCCAGAAGATGTTTTGCGTAGAAATCGTCAAAGTTACCATCTGATGCTGGTGTTGCTCAGCTGCTGACTTTTCAGAGACACCTTTGCACATCCAGCGACAGGCTGGCTATGTAGCATGCAGCTCAGAGCTCAGCTTCAAATGGAAAGTGTCTTGGTGTAGCCATGGGCCACTCCTCATCCGAGGGATGTGTAGGGAAGAGATGACAAAATAGATTCTCTCCATGCTGATAACACTGGCAAACCTTAGACTACAAGGCAGGGTTAACTTGGGGAGCATAAAGCTCTGCACTTCTGTTCAAAGACTGCAACCTTCAAGCATTTTAAGAATGAAAGACTGCATTTAATTAATTTCTGTGGCAAAACCTTGATTGTTTTTCTGCTGTGTTATGGATGGAGAAATTAAATCAGAAGCACAAAATGATTCTACAGTACCCTGTGACTTTAGGTAATCTGTGTATATGACCAAGGCATAAATGACTTAAAGCTGTTATAAATGCAGAGGCAGAGGTGAAAATAACTTTTACAAATTTATTGCAATAAGAACAAGTAAAACAAAAAGGCTCGGTGTAGGGGGAGCAGGGGGGTTTCTGCTCCGCACCGACGGACAGCAGGTGGGGCTGTGCTGCCGCCACCGCCCCCCCCCCCCTATAGTCTACCCTCATATTCACAAAATGGGCGTAATTCTTCCCAAAAAGTTTCCATCTCCTGACTGCGTAAGCACAATAGAGTTTCTCGAACCTTCCCCTGTCCGCACATGCGCAGTAGAGTCTCTCGAACTTTCCCAGGCTTTCAGGTGTTGCTAAGGGCTTCTGACAGGGGTCCCTCCAGTACTTTTCCATTGCGCAATAGCAGTCCGTAGGAGTCTGTGTTTACAGAAAAAGAACTCCGAACCATTTTAACAACAAAACTACAGTAAATCTCCTTTAACTTATGTACATGGCAAAATACCAGCAGCATACCTGCTCCTCACATTAAAGTCACTATATTTTTAACACGAATCACCACCATATTCTTCACAAAGCCCAGGTGGTTTTAAGTCATGCGGTTGAGAATGCCATATGGTCAGGGAAGGACGTACAAGGTTTGTTTCACACATCAGAGGCAGCCACGACACCTGACTCATGGCTCGGGTGACATGACTGAAACAAATGGATTTATTTTCTTGAATGCTGTATTTCTCTGCTTGAGAAAGAAGCATCAGGGGAAAAACCAACATAAATACATGGAAACTGTTTTGAGAGACTGTAAAAATTTGTAGTTTAATCCTGGAAAGAAGCTGAGAGGAGAGCTGGGAAGCTTCCTACGTAGGAGACATCTTGGCACTGTGAGTTAAACACCCTAGAATTTCATTCCTGATGTGCCCGGAGAGAAGAGACTCTGTAAATTACTTGTGAACAAACAGGTCGGGGCTGATGGCACAACATGCAGCACCCTGAGTGCTTGCTAGATCAAGAGGAAAGATTCCAGTGCCCTCAAGGCGAATCTTGTTTGATTTAAAATGGTTTGTAAGCTTGGAGGGATAGTACTGACTCATTTTACTTTTGGTCACCTTTGGCTTCCCGTATCACTATCTTTACTTGTCGGTGACCTTTCATAAAGAGGGGCATCTTGAGTGCTGTGTTATAGTGCTTCCTCTTATTTTTAGGCGTATCTCCAAACCTGCCTTGTGTTTTTATCAGACAGGTTTATTCCTTCCTTCCTGGAAGTAAGTTTTCAAGATCTGCCCTTTTTCGTGCCTCTACATGCATGTAGGACAAACAGATGGATATGTCAGGGTTCTTAATATGTGAAGTGAAATAGCCTGAAGTAATGATTTCAGACATTTATCACATTAGGCATCAATGTCAGGTTACCTGTGAAGCTACCCTGAGGTGCCTGATGCTTAAGTTAGGCAGAATGCAGCTAACAAAGCTGACGTGCTAGAAGACACCGTGGTGAAGAGATCAGCAGTAGGAGGCTAAAGAAGGGATGTGAATTTCAAGGACTAATATACGAGAGTTTGTATGGTGCATGCAGAAGGAGATCAGTAATCTTATATAGGTCATGGCCTCATCCTTTAGAGTGTTTTCTATTGTTCTTTTCTGTCACAGGTACAATAGAGACACAAAAGTATTCGTTTACAGGGGTACTCTTTCACATAAGTCTTATGCAAGAAACCAAGGAAAGGGTTTGGTTTTGTTTTCTCCCACACACTTCCTTTTAACTAATTTATTTCCTTAAATCTCACCAGCAGGTGAAAAAAATCCACCGCCAAAAAGCTGAACAGGATGTCTGGTAGCAATACCTTATTTTGTTATTTGGAGTATCAGAGACAAAGCAGAGAGGAAAGAAGCGAAAGTGCAAGGTGGGATTACAAACATTGCTAGTAGAAACTATGGCAGGACAGAGGATCTGGCAGGCAGGAGAAAGACTGGCACCTCTTGCTTGACATCCCCTTTTGCCCCATACCCTGATTCTGCCATCCCAGCTTGGAAGAAGCCTAAAGCTTGGGCCCAACTGCACCTTTATAGGTAAACTGGTGATAAAGCGGGTTGACCTGGAGCCCAGAGGGTTGAAACAAATACAGGAGGGACAAACTTAAGGCTGGGTGGACACAGAGCTTTGTCTCTTTGCCCCGTTCTGGCGTTGCCTGCAAAGCGTATCCCTTGTAACAGGGGAGTGAAACAGTTTTTAGTGCTGATCAAAAGGGTTGCTCTCACCACGTGAGGGTAGACACACAGGGATCTCTGAAGAACTAGGATTCAAGGTAGTCTTGGTTACTTCCTATTTGCCAACTTAAAGGGCAAATGAAATAATTACTGTGTGATGCAGGTTAACAGAAGTCTAATCTATGTAGACAGAAGCTAATAAACTTCTAAGCAAAATGTGCAGTAGTAACAAAAAATCCCAAACCCTTATGTACTGTAAAAACATGGCACATATGAAGCATCAAACCCGTGCAGCACGTTAACATGCTTTCTGACTGAGATTTTATATGGATTAAAAAATTAGAGGGAATTTTGAGGGTTGTGTTTCCCATGGCAACCATACCTCTGGTGCCTTGTGAAAATATATAGTATTTTCTACTTGTGATGACTCTTCTGGAAAAATACAGAGTGAAACTAAGATTGCAGTAGTAAATGTCACTCCAGATGGCCTGAGCTTGTGCACGTAGGTACTCACTCACCAAGATCACTGTCCACAAATCTTCATTAATGTAATTTTTAATGTTTATTCTCTTACATTAAGAAAAGAAAACAGAAGAAACATGAATTTTGAATAATAATCCTTCCTATAGGCGCATTACATCCTTGGATGTGTGTCTTTGGAGGGGAGGCTGCTGGTGAGATAAGTACAGGTGTGCTCATCCCAGCATGCAGGAAAGCAGACAACTGTCTCTTCTCCACAACCTTGTGCTCTAGAGAAAGAATTCCAGTGGGGCTGGATCAGAGCAGTCTGTCCTCCTGCTCCTGGAACAGATCTTTGGCTATTCTTAACCCATTTTTCCAGCTCAGCAGCTGAGTAACCCCTGTTACACGAAGGGGATGAGCAGTGGCTTCCCAGTGTGGTAATGGACAGGTTGCACAGTCTTGTCATCTAAGAGCTGCTGTGTAGAAAGGTGGAAGCTGCATTTCCAATGTTAGTGTGACCTTGTGCTGTGGCACCGTAGCAGACTTGCTGCATTTGAGAGTCACCTAATGCACAGAGAACTAATATATGTGTGTTTGTTCGGGCTTGCTCAGGACTGTGCTGCACCAGATGTAGGTTATTATTCTGTATTTTGAATGGTCTGGAAGAAGCTTTGTGGTTTGGTCTGGTTTTTTTCCTTTGGGATCCCACAGTCTAGGTGCTGGAATTAGTGTCTAATGCTTTGTCACTGAACTCAGCTGTCTACACATCAGTGTCCAGCACCATCTGAGATATCCCAGGCTATCTCCTCTGGCCTCTAGCCACTAGAGGAGGGGTCCTGGGGCTGCTGTTCCGTACCTGCCAGCCCGCTGTGCATCCCCGAAGGCACTCTGTGGCATCTCAGAGAGCACAAGGTACCTACGCCAAGAAACCAAAACAAACCCCAAGCCTTTGTGTTGTCCTGGGCAAGACGTCGGGTGTCATTAAAGTCTTCCCCTTTGATTACACATGGATAATGACACTTCCCTGCCTCTAAGGAATGTTGGGAGAGGTAATTAACAGAGTTTATGTTTGTATAGCATTTTGAAGATGAAATGTGCTGTGAAAATTATTAAGTGTTATTTCACTAGAAACTTTGTGACAGTGGCTCCCTAGTGGAAAGCCTGCGGTTCCAATTAAGTGGTAGTGGTGCTGACAACCAAAGTATTCATGTAATTAAAATAGTGTCAGATGGAAAGCCTTTACATGGAACATACAGGATTAAAAATAACATTCACTTTTAACAGCTGAACTGTTCTGCTGCAAGGCCCTCATCCTGCACTGCTTGACAAGCTGAGTAAATGTGAAACGTGAGACTCAAAGGAGAGGCTGTGTAAATGTTGATGAAGACCTTTGTACCCAGCATGGGGCTTGCAGCCACAAGTTACTACAACCTTTTGAGGGCTCTGGTGCTATTCAAGGTCTGTCCACTGATTTTTAAATTTTTCTTTTTTTGCTTTTTCGTGCAGTACCAAAGCCTGTGCATGTTATTTCAGGGTGTGTTTCTAGTGAATTCAATGGATTGTACAGATCCCCTGCTGAACCACCTACAGAGGTCGGCAGCAGGCAGTCTGTGAAAGCAGTGCAAAACCGGTGCTCAGTGTCCCCTCTCGCCCATGCACCCCTTGTACGAGCACGCTGCGAAGCAGCTGGATGGTAGGTGTCTGTGCAGGGCAGGAGCAGCCACAAGAGAGGGTGCTCCTGGCAGTGCCTGCTGCCAGGGGGATTTCAGACTGGGTTCCTAGCAGCTGTCAGTGCTGCGCTAAAATGCTGACAATTTTTTAATTATATTAGTAAGGCCATGCTATTGTATACCTCTGTCTCCCTGAAAGAGCAGAAGTAGCTTGTAAGAGAAACTGTAGCCCTCTGTTTCAGCTCAAAAGGCTGTATGACCCTTTGGCTAAAAAAAATCCCAAGAAAGCAAGGAGTTCCTGCCAGGCACAGCCGATCCGGCAGCTCCCCACTCAGAGCTCACAGGCTGGAGCTCCCGCATGCCCAGCAGCCCTTGGGTGAGTTTCCTCATCAAAACAGCCCAACAGTTTGGGAGCACGAAGCAGCTGACAGTGACTGGCAGGATTGTCATACACAAGATGGGATGGATGCACACGTGGGCTCTGGGGATTCTCTGAGGTTTGCAGAAAAAATATTTTGCTGATGGGGAACTGATGCTACAGCACAAAGTGATGACTGCAATCAAACTGAATTGTGGGGAAACCTAGCTGAAGTTTAAAATGGCTTTTAAACTATTAACTAGATTTTTCTTCTTTTTTACCGGGCTTGAATAGTTTATAACAATTTCAAAAGAATATTTTGGTTAAAATAATGCAAACCATAATTTGAGGCCTTATTCTCCTGCACGTACCTATTTTAAACTCGCATTGCTCCATCAGCCTCAGTGCAAACACTCTCCCCCTCAAGCAGTTTATTTGCTCACTTGGATCACAGGCAGAGAAGCACAACCACAACCAGCAGCCACAGAAAACGGCTGCCCCGGCGTGCACCTCACCGAGGCAATGGGCACTTCTCCTCTGGCCGTGGCAGCCTCCCGCAGCCCCCCCTCCCACAGGATTGTGTGCTGCAGCTGGATTCACTGGAGCAAAAATCAGGCCCAGAGGGTTTGGGTTTCTGCTCTCACAGTTACACGGGGCTGTTGGCATGGCTAACAACGGGCAGGCCAAAGTCCCAGGACTCCTCCACCCTGTTTCTCGCAAACAGACATCTCTTGAGGCTGTGCCAGCAGAGCTCCCTGGGGTGACGCCAGGCTCTCTGCCGGCCCCACGCCAAGCCCAGGAGCAGCGGAGGAAGAGGTGCTCGAGCTCTGGCGTAGCAGCCAATGCTTATTGGGCATTTGCACTGTCAGGAGGAAACGTGTATGCACGCCTCTGAACGTACTCGGTGGTGGCTGGCAAGGCTGCTTCTGCACGGGAGCAGACCCAGGACTGCAGAGCAAAGCACCTCTCAGGTTACAGGTGATTAAAGTTTTTGTTATGAAGAAGTGAAAACGTTAACTTGGAAACTGGTCAAAGACAGAACATTGTCCAGAAAGGTCATCTGAAATAAGCTTTTTTAATTGGAGACTGTCAAAATGTTTATGTGTTCAGGAATGTTATTTTGTCCACTGAAAGGGTCCAGGCACCTAAATGGATGCAACTAAAGCATTGTGCGTGCGTGCGTGTGTGTATAAATATATATTAGGAAAATATATTTAAAATATCAGCTAGGATAAAAATCAATAAAGTTCAAAGAAAGCCTGTATGTTCTCATGCTTTATATATGTTATATATAATGATCTCTAAGGATTTCATTCACAGCATAGAAAAAGAAAAGCTTATTCTTAGATTTTTAGCTAGGATTTTATTTGTAAAAGTCCTTGTAGTTGTAACTAAACTCTTAATGTCACTTGATTTATAAGATGCTTTGCAAGTCCCAACCCGCATAAACATACGCCAGAGGTAACTTCCCATGCAGTTTCATTTGGACATACTTTTCATCGCTCCCTGACACAAACTGTTCTGGACTCTCTCTTCAATGTTTACTGCATTTATATTTTAGTGGTACAGCAGGTGTCAGTACACCAAAGGATGAGGTGGTTTGTAATTTTTTTTTTTTGCTTAACTCAGCTGTGTTGAGTAATCCTGGAGATGCAATCATTTGATTCGGTACAAAACCACAGTGAAAATGCTAATTAATATGCAATTAGAAAATACTTAAATGATACAACAGGGTAAAGTATCCCTTTTCTGCAGCCGGAGATCAAGACTGCCAAACAGAATATATCTAGGTAGGTCTCCAGGTAGGTCTAGGTAGGTGTTTTTATTTGGATTTTTAAACATGTGATTTCTTCTCTAGGGACACTAGGTGGCTGGGGAGTGACCGAGTACTTTCATGAGCAAGAAGCAGAAGTTTGTACAGCTGTCAGTGAAACGAGGCTTCTGGGTGCTGACTTAATATAAGCAATTAGTAAGTGGGAATGCAGCTGTGAAATGCTTTAGCCAGGTATTATAATACAATTTCCACAGTCCTGCGTAATTAATATTTATGTGACCACTTGACATCTGTTAGGAAATTTTTTCCATAGGTCAGCAGACATCTCCAGCCTTGCCAAAAGGACGAAGTGCACCACAGGAGAAAGCCTGCAGACTTTGCACCCAGCGTGCATGCCAGGAGCCATCGTCCCTCTGGGTTTGTGTGATCTGGAACGCCTTCATAAAATGTGGCCAGAACAGATACGCAAGTTCCCAGTCAGGACTTGGGCACTGTGACTGTTGATTTTGGTGGACAGAAGAAAAAGTCCCCTTCCACATTCACTTGTAAGTGTCGAGAGACTTTTAAAAGCCTGCCTGTAGGTCTCTGCCTGGGCCAAGCTTTGTCGCTCTTCTGGAACAGGCTGTGGCATCCACCGAAACCTGCATCTGCGTTGAACCGCGTCCAGCCCTGTCAGCACGCTCCCCAGCTTGTCGATGCTGGGGTCTCTGAATGGGCATGTGGGCCCGCTGGGACAGACTCCAAACCTTTCCAGAACTGGAGTAATTTAAACCTCCTAACAGTTGCTGGCAGGCGGCCCACTGCGTCACATGCCTGTGAACCGCTCTGCTATGCCAGTCCCTCCACGACTGTGGAGGAAGACGAGGTAACGGCACCCAGCTGCTGGAGAGCAGCGCCGCTTCCTGACTTCATGCATTGTTATTCCCTAACCCAGTCCCGTCGCTGTGATCCAGGTTAATTTGCACACTTCCAGCAGCAGGGATTTTCTAGCTGGGATCACTCTAACATAATGTGGTTAAGGAGCAGCTCCACATGCAATTGTGCCGGAGGTCTGAGGGACAACAGCAACCTTTGCTCAGGGCAGACTGAAGGAGCAGCTCAGCATGGGTGGGTGCAATGCAGCCCCCACCGCGGAGTGCCAGATGCCTCTCCAGACCCAAACCCTCACCATGAATGTTCATTACAGCTGCAGTTGGCACCCCTCTGGTGAAAAACCAGGCCAGCCAGCTTCCACAAAGCAATTCTCATGACTTTTTTACAGTGAGTCCCAGCTGCCACCAGTGAGTGCCAGCCGCAGCACTGGGATCTGGGCACGCACCAGAGGCACTCCTTGTAGGAACGTGCTATCCTGCAGAGGGGTGATGATCAACAGCAGCCCATTTGCTTCAGGATGTGGAAGGCCACTTCCACGGCACTAGCTCTGGATGTGCAAATGTTAATTCTCCCTGGGCCCCTCTCTCATTTCAGCAATGGGTGGGCATTGCCCTGCCTCTGGCAGTGCCTGGCACCCTCTGACCAGGGTTACCACAGCTTAGAGCTGGCGAGTACCTTGAAGCAACTGCCATCAGGAGCTGTGCAAAGCTGTCTGCTGCCTGGTTTCCCCTGGGGCTGTTGGCTCTTCGTGACATCCTGAGCATTGTAGCTGTATTCTGGAGAAACAACAATCACAGCAGCTATTCCTGGATCACTGTGGGGACACTTGTCTTCACCCTGCCATCTGCGGGAGGAGCAATCACTGCCACCATGGTGGGTTTGCTCCGCTACACTGTGGGAACTTGCAGCAGAGGCAGTTCGTGCACAACCACGTCAGCTGCATCACCTGTGCGCACAATGCCCTCGTGTTTCTGATCAACATCCCTGTCGTGATCTTGGTTGCAACTGATCTCTGTGGTGGAGACAGCACCCATACAGAGTTTTCAGGTCGTATATCCCAGTTGTGCCTGGCTCTGAGTAGCTGAGGGCCTGTGGGTGGTAGCTCTGAGATGGTTTGTTGCCAGCACAGAAGACATAATTTGGATGCCCAGGACCTGCTGTATCCCTGGGGACAGCGGAGGAGCCTTTAACCTACCTGGTCAGGTCCATGTGTAGAGCATGGCCTCAGCCCACAAGAGCTCCCATCACAGAAGGGTGACCTCTGTGCTGGTCAGTGAGTCATACCCTTCATCTCCCCAGATACCATCCCTGCTTTCGTTTGACTGTGGGATCCTCAGCTCCCCTCTCTTTAAGCCACCACCCTGCTTCTTTACAGAGTTTTCTCATTGCTTTCACCTCAGCAACCTCTGCACATCAGAATCCTGCTTTGTGCCTATGAGAGCAGGCAGCAACCCGTGGCTGTCCAGGCAGCCCAGGCCAGGGCTCCTCACCCCTGTGGGGCATGAAAAAACATGAAATGTTTTCTGTCTGAAAGCAGAAGAAGAATTCCCCACACTGGACCACCTTTCTGCTTTCTTCCCTTGCTCTGAAAGCAGGGGATGGTGTCCTCTAGGGCTCTGTCCCCTGCACATACGCTTGAACGGATGCACAAACATGTCCTGGCCAGGTTTTGTGATCCTGTAGCTCTGCCTGATCTGTCTCAGCAGATGTGGGAGAGGAGCAGACCAGAGCAGGATGCAGATGGCTGTGATTTGACGTGGTGGTGGTTAGCTAATTGGGTTTTTGGAAGATGTTGCAACAGGTGCCAGGCTAATCTCTCTAGTACAAGCTGTTGCCACTACATTTTTCTCCTTGCCTCCTGCCAGCCAACACTGAATGTTTCTGTACCTCTCTGTTTCATAGGGGCTACATGAACTATGTAGGAGCACCAGTGTGTGACTCCATCACACACCATCACAGAAACAAATAAAACAAAGTCTGTTTTGCTCTGCACCCCAAATTCACTTTAATACATTTCCCCCATGGCTCTTGGCTGAAGGTGCTCACTGTAAAAGGGCAGGACAACTTATTGCATCAGGTGCATGAAGAAAGATCACATATGAACTCAGCAGCGTGTACAACATTTATGAGGATTACTTCACAGAGACTAAGCTGTAGATGATACTTTCTATAGAAAACATAGGTGGCAAAGGAAAAATGTGCTTAAAACAAGCTAGATAGAACATATGTGTGTTTTCTTACATTTTTTCAGTATAAGCCTGGGCTCTGATGGGACCAAGCACAAAAAACTGTTGTGTGAATGATTGCAAACAGCATGGAGGGAAGAGTTTAGAGTTGTTTTTTCCAGTCAATTCAGGGTTTATTAGCGATGGCGGGTGTGTTAGTGTGTGCCAGCCACTGGATGGCATTAGTGGTCCAGGTTTCGTTTGACACACTCTACCTTCCACTGTACTTCTGCTCTTCATTTGCTAAAATACTGGAAAATTTGTAGAAGCTAGAAAAAGAAGTAAGACAACCAGGCACGTTGGTTATTTTACACATACACAAGACAGTCCCTGCCGTCTCTCATGTAAATATTACCATCTTCATCCTTCTTTAGGAAACCCAGAGGTGAAAGAAGAAATTCCAGCTGCGCCTCATAAACCAGCAGAGCAGCCACCAGTTTTCCGAACCAGCCACTGACTTTCTGCAGCCCATGTCATTCCAGTTTTGGGCACCTGATTTTTAGCAGCATTGGGTTCAGGCAGGCCCTGCTCAGTTGAACCAGTAGTGTGCAAGTTGCTGGTGTCAGGCCCTGGGAAGTATTTAGCTCTTCAGAGAAAGTCCTCCGTGGGGAACATCTGCACCTGTCTGCCAGGCTTTCAGATCTAGGGACTGTGAGAAACCAAAGCCCAGCTGAGCCAGGCAAGGTTTTGTAAGTCATGCCTAATTCCCTGTTGGTGCATAGATCGGTCCATTTCAATTAAAATAAGACCTAAAAGGAACAGTTTGAGAAGACAGTCGTTGCTCCATTAAACAACAACTGTTTGGTGGATTCCTTATTGTCCTCCTCCCAGTATATCCCTTTAACCAGCCGACATGCTTCATGTCTAATCCTGTTTTATACAGATTCCAGCTTCAGACCATCCGGCAAAAGCAGGACTTGGCTAAAACCTAGCAGTCTGTTGAATATACTTGGTAACATTAATATTTATGGGTGATAGGTCTAAGGCAGCAAAGGGAAGAAATGAAGGGAATAATAGGCTTATCAGCTCAACAAAAATAAATTTGCCCTTTTAAAATTAGGTTTGTAATTTGGAAACCTTGATGAATCTTTGGCTATGTGACAGTATAAATTGTGGAAAAACAAAAATCTCCTTCCTTATCCCTCAATGCCTGGAGAGGATAGTTGATAGTTTCTGGAAGAGAGAATGTGTCTCACATGGGGTGAAATCAACTAGTCTGAAAAGAGATCAGAAAGCCTTCATGTTCATACAAATGATTGCTCTAATTCCTCTGGGGACACAGAAGAGATCTTTATATGGCATCTTACATCAGACTGTAATAAAAACAGGGGGCACAAGGACTTGCTTGTGGGGGAAAAAGACCCATCCATTACAGAACATGGAACCAGTCTGTCATGTTCACATGGTCTATCTGGGGAAAAAGGATTTTAAAGTGAATGACACAAAGATACTTTGTGAGTTTTCTAGTACTGCAGTAATCCTGTAGTGTCAACAGCTTCAGTAAAACTGGCAGGATGCAATCTTTTCCCCTTTGGACAACACATAGGACCTTGCCAGGACAAAGAAAAGTGGGGAATGTAGCAACCTCATGTAACAGAAGCCCCCTTTTGTACATGAGATGGGAATACCAATTTAGACAACACCTGGCTCCTCCAACAGCATTTCCCGATTATACAAACCACTAAACAATTCACCCTGCTTCAAAACTGAAAGCAAAATGCCGAGGACACAGACGAACTAATCTCATAACAGGGTTTAGTGACGAAAGGATGCAGGGACAGTACCGGCTCCTGCTTAACATTTCAGGGGCTGAATTTCATGAGGAGCCTCCAAGATTTTTGCCCTCTCCCCTTGGTCAGCCAAACCCTGCAAGAGCAATGCTTATGCCTGGTCATATGTACTACATTTGGCAGAGAGCTATTTTGTTCCCTCTACTTTCAGCACAGAAACAGACTGCAGTTTGGCTGTGTAGGCAGAAAACAAGTGTCCATCATGGAGAAGCCATTTGCTGGAATCAGAGGGTAGAGTGACTTATTACCCACATTAGCCTGACAAGGTTGAGTTATGGGAGGACAGGAAAGTACTTGTGTAAATAGAAATAATGGAACTAATAAACATAAATCAATAGGCACAAGCATTCAGCAACACCAAACACCCCCTGGTCTCCTCTGAAGTGGGATCTAACATCCATCACAGTAGACGAGAGCAAGATGGATGAGTATGCTCTCAGCCCAGCCAGTTCTGGACTCCTGAGCTGCCCAAGACTGCACTGGCAAATTGCCTGCATCAAGGCATCTCAGAGGTTTAAAGTCCAAGCAGAAAACTCAAAAAAGCCGGAATTCACAAAAGTCAAGGGGTGGTTTAAAACTGTCCTATCTTGACATCATTCTGGAGGACATATCTCCAGAGAAGCTAACTTGGAGTCTGGTTTCACCTGCTTTCTGCTTTTTCCCCCAAGTCTTTCAGCACATATTCTGGCTTGTGAGAGTCCTTACAGGGTAGCACTTTTGTCCCTAGCTCCTCCACAAGATGGAAGGTGTATCTACACTTGCTGAGTACAGGAGGACCAGGGAGTAAGTTCAAGCGCTGGATTCCTGATTATCTGCACTGTATAATTATTAGGTCAATATTTTAGATCATTTCATCAGCCCCTCCAAGGTACGTCTACCAACAGAGCAGGCTAGCCCATAGCCATGCACAGGGGATGTGCTGTTTGCTTAATTTGTTTATTTTAAGGAAAGGCAGTGACCCCATCAGTGGCTAGCTACAGAAGCAATGATGATAAGAGTGGCTTAAAAATTTAGATAAATTAAAAGAAAGCTCATTGAGCCATCCCTCTTGCCCCCCACTTCCTGCCAATGCCTTCCTTCCTTCCTTCCTTCCTTCCTTCCTTCCTTCCTTCCTTCCTTCCTTCCTTCCTTCCTTCCTTCCTTCCTTCCTTCCTTCCTTCCTTCCTTCCTTCCTTCCTTCCTTCCTTCCTTCCTTCCTTCCTTCCTTCCTTCCTTCCTTCCTTCCTTCCTTCCTTCCTTCCTTCCTTCCTTCCCCACTCTGCACCTATACACATGGCAACTCTGACCACTGTTTTTGCTCTCCATACTGCCATCTCCAAAGGACTAGGATGCTGGGAATGCTTCCCATTGCTTTCCTCCCCTGGGGCAAGGACGGCATGGGCAGGCCATGCTCTAATCCACTGTTAAGTAAAAGTTCACTTCTCTCTGGCTTAAATATTTTAAATTAATTATTCAGAGAGTCCACAGGCACAATCACCTCTTCATGAGCAGGTAATCAGGAAAACATTAATATTTGAAGAAGAAAAGCTCCAGGCTAATGATTTAGGCAGGACAGGCAGGGGTACTCTCTCCCCATCCATTCATAAGCAGCTTTGTGCTTCTCTACATCTCATGGTCCTGACACATTATGAGGTAAAATATGATTAATTCTCCATAAATATGCTCATGGTGTAAGTTTGCCTTAAAAAGGCAAATTGATTTGACATCACTGGGATCAGAAGGCTTGGAGGTTTGGGTGAGGCTTGCTGCAGCTGGGTCACCCCCAAGCAGCAAGGTCGCCTGCCCCTTTCTCCTGTCATTCTGTAGGCTACAAACATGTTCCTCAGGAAACATGTTCCAGGAGATGGGCCAGCAGGCAAGTCCAATGGACTCCAAAGCTACATCCGTAAGAGTTGCACTGGGAGCACGTTCCTGCAGATCTCCATGCTGCTCAGGGTCAGCTTCAGCAATCAGGAGAACAAGTTATGAAGAGCCGTGCTGAATGCTCTCTGCAGGCGAGCACCCTGCTGCTGCAGCACACGGGCTGGGGAGCACGCAGGTTGAAATCATCTCTTTGCACAGCCAGGGCTGAGGCATGCCCAGATTTTCCTGATCCACCCGGGGAAGGTAACAAGGCCAGGCATGCAGCAGCCCAGACCTCAGCACAGCAAACCATTCGAGCAAGTCACAGGGCAAGCTTAGAACGGTCAGTGCCAAAGCCAGGATCACCATGTCCCCATGGTTATCGGTGTCCAAGCTCAGCAGCTGAACACAAACGTGATGGTGTTCACCTACTGCAAGAAAGCCAACTGATGGCAACACAGCCACATGGTCACACCTCGGTCTCCCTCCTCCCATGCTCCAGGGGGAGCTTAAAGCTGTGCCCTTTCTCCCCCAGAGGTTTGTGCCTGACTAAGGCGGTGATGCGCAGTGTCTGTCTCTGCATGGTTGGTTGCTGCTTGGTTACCTCTCACCATGCTCAGCTGGAGTGGGAGCTCGTGCCAGGGAGCAAGGGTAAGATGCCTTATTCACCCACCTCTCAGGCTGTAAGGGGAAATTCAGCCCTGTATCATGAGCCAACGTTCATTTAAGTTTTACATGCATGGTATCTGTTCTCCAGATAGTAGTAGTGTGATGTACAGCCTCTGTTGAGGACTGTGTGAAACTTGTGAGCTGTATAAATCCTACACGACTGTCCAAAAGGGTTCAATGATATGTTGGCCCCTGTCAAGCCTCTACCAAGGGGCAAGTTTCACACAATGCCAGTTGTGGGACCAGCAGTCTTTCAGTCACATGAACCAAGTATTCCTCGAGTTTTTCCTGTGACTCCAGTCACTGTAAGAGGAATAACTTACCTAGAGAAGAAAAAAGAGTGGTGGGGAGAAGAAAAAGAGGCAGGGATGTTATGAGGCACTACGGTAATGGAGGATATAGAAAGGAGAGGTGCTGGAGGGGTAATTTTTCCCTGCTCCTACCACCAGATGATGCTGCAGAGCAAGCCATCAGAAGCACTGAAGGCTACCTCTGTAGGAGCCCACATACTTATAAGCTGAGTAATACCATTTTCGAGATAAAATGACTTTAAAACCCATTCTTATTACTCATACAGGTATTTCTTAGACATAATCTCTGCAGAACATCAGTGCCTCTCCTGAACTACTCAGCCGAGCTCTTCCCTAGGCCATCCGTAAGGGGTATTACGCACCCCACCAGCTGCGAAACTTGCCATCACACATCTCAGGGGAACCACCAGAGCAGTCAGGGGCACAGCACACACATGCACACCCCAGAAGGATGTCCACACCACTCGGTGCACTGCTGCCCTTGAAGAAATAACATGGGGGAACCAGGCAACCGCTGGTCACTAGAATTAACTCCTACAAACAGCCCACAGAGAAAGATGCCCCAAATTGAAAATGGGAGAGGGGGGCACTTAGCATAAAACAGACACTCAAAGGACAAAACACCTTCAAAGGGTGAGTCTGGAATTAACAAACCTACAGGCTAAAAAGACATCTCAGCTATAAAGATGATACTAACTTTTAAGATATATTATAGATGCTCCCTCCTCCTAGCACCTCAGTATGCCACAAGCAGTATTACCTACCTCTCCTACCACCTCTCCCTTCTGAGCACTTCACAAGTACTGACTAAACTTGTTCTCAAATTGTCCAGCTGATTAACATAATTCAGTTAAACCCAGAACAACTCATCTCAATCTGTTCTTAACATGAAGATTTCTGTTTCTGTTTCAAAAGTGAGGAAGGGCTTGTGTGCCTGAAAGCTGCAGTTTCTCAACAGTATTGGTGGATCTAGTGAAGAAAAGCAACCACCACCCAACACCAAACCGAAGTTCCTGCCCCTGGAAAAACCCGATTTGTGGATTTAGACTATGCTTTTCTCACCAGAAATGACATCTCGAATGTCTTCTGGCTCCTCTCTATTTTCCCCACCCTGTCCACCTCCTCTTGCTGCACCGACACCACCGTTCATGGTGCTACTTGCTGTACTCTTTACATCATAGGTAAGCCAGTATAATAGCTATTTGCTAAGGGAAGATTTTCCTTTCCTTTTTGCTTATACCAGCACCCACCTGTCCATCCTTCCAGCCTGCTCAGGGAGCTAGACCAAGAGAAAACTGACATCTTGGTTTTGGAGAGTTAATTTTTGAGTGACTTGAGCTTGCTCATTGCAGGGTCAGATTATGCAAGGCAAGCAGTGAGGGAGCGGGACAAACAGTGACCCTTTGCACTGTCATTTGCTGACAAGGGTGGCTTAGATGTAGTATCAAGCTGCACCCCAAGAGAAGTGAGATTGGTTAACCTGCCTAGAGGTGCCACAGAAATCTGTATCCTCAGCCTGTGTCTCCTGATGGCAAAGCCTGCTGTCTGTCCGGTAGGCTGTCTTTCTTGCTCTGCCATTTATAAGGAGTATGTTTCATGTAGTCACTCCCCTCATATCTAGCTTTCAAAATTTTGGTTATTTCTATCTTCTTGTAGTGCATCCTTGGCATTTTAGACAACGCTGGTGCTCCCTATGAAATTGTCGCGCTCGCACTCAACACACCAGTCTCTTGGTGTTTTATCACACACCTCTTAGTGTGTTTGCAGATGGAAGGGTAGAAGAGGAAAATGCTGCCACAAAGTGTGCCATCCCTGTCTTCTCCTCTGCTGACATTCATGGGTTCCTTGTGGTTCCTTTTACAAAGACAAAAAACAGACCAAAGCCTGCTGTGGTTTTAGTGAGGTGGTCACAAGGGTAAATGTCCCCTTTGGGATTTAGTTAAGGACAGTAAATGATTTTCTGTCTGTGACCTACATCAGGGCTGAGGCCAGGTTTCCCGTAGTAAAAGGCTAATGCAGTAACACAGATATTTGCCTAGGTTTACATGTGTGGGTTAAGCTAATCCAGCAAGAGATAAATATTTTAAATTATGGTCCTTTTATCCCCCTCCTCATATAGGCTTTTTAGTAATGTATTTGTTATCCATAAATTAATGTCAGTGATCAGCTGAAACCTGGTCTACTGGGGGCTGAGGGGGTCCATCTGTTAGAGAAGGGAAAGAGCATCTTTGGTCATAGGCTTGCCAAGCTGGTAAAGAGGGATTTAAACTAAAGTAGCCTGGAGAGGGGGACCTCCATTCATCCCACTCCTACCAGCTTGATGCCAGTGCCAGCAATAGATGCCCAGAGCCTGGAGAGGGGTCACAGGTCAGCAGGAGAGCACCTGAAGAGCAGCACAAAGGAATCCCAGCCAGAACATCAGCTTCATTGGGGGCCCAACCTAAATGCCTCTATGCAAACACACATAGCATGGGGAATAAACAAGAGGAGCTAGAGACGTGTGCATGCCTGCAGGGCTGTGGAGATGTGGTGGGATGGCTCCTAGGACTGGAGTGTTGGAATGGAAGGATACAGGCTCTTTAGGGAGGACAGACAGGGGAGATGAGGAGAGGGTGCTGCCCTCTATGTCAGTGACCAGCTGGAGTGCATGGAGCTCTGCCTGGGGATGGATGAGGAGCTGACCAAGAGTTTATGGATCAGGATTAAAGGGTGGGCAGGGACGGGAGATGTTGTAGTGGGGGTCTGCTACAGGCCACCCGACCAGGAAGACTGAGTAGATGAAGCCCTCTATAGACAGACAGGAGCAGCCTCGTATTCACAAGCCCTGGTCCTCATGGGGGACTTCAACCACCCTGATATCTGTTGGAGGGACAACACAGCAGGGCATAGGCAATCCAGGAGGTTTCTGGAATGCATTGATGATAACTTCCTTCTCCAAGTGATAGAGGAGCCAGTGAGGAGAGATGCTATGCTGGACCTTGTTCTCACCAACAAGGAGGGGCTGGTGGGGAATGTGAAGCTCAAGGGCAGCCTTGGCTGCAGGGACCATGAAATGGAGATGTTCAAGATCCTTAGTGCAGTGAGGAGGGCGCACAGCAAGCTCACTACATTTCAGGAGAGCAGACTTTGGCCTCTTCAGGGATCTGCTTGGCAGAGTAGCATGGGATAAAGCCCTGGAGGGAAGAGGGGCGGAAGCAAGGACAGGTAGCCTGAGAAGAGTATGAAGAAACTGTCTGAGCAGCCAGTGATCAGGTTGGGAAGGCCAAAGCCCTGATAGAATTAAATCTGGCCAGGGACGTCAAGGGCAACAAGAAAAGCTTCTACAGGTATGTTGGTGATAAAAGGAAGACTAGGGAAAATGTGGGCCCTCTCTGGAAGGAAACAGGAGATCCGGTTACCCAGGATATGGAGAAGTCTGAGGTACTCAACGACTTTTTTGCCTCAGTCTTCACCGGCAAGGGCTTCAGCCACACTGCCCAAGTCACAGAAGGCAAAGGCACGGACTGGGAGAATGAAGAAGCACCTACTGTAGTAGAAGATTAGGTTTGAGACCATGTAAAGAATCCAACATAAGAAGGATATGCACCTGTTGGAGCAAGTCCAGAGGATGGCCACGATCAGGGGGCTGGAGCACCTCTCCTATGAAGACAGGCTGAGAGAATTGGGGTTGTTCAGCCTGGAGAAGGCTCCAGGGAGACCTTCTAGTGGCCTTCCAGGACCTAAAGGGGGCTACAGGAAAGATGGAGAGGGACTTTTTATAAGACCATGCAGTGATAGGACAAGGGGTAATGGTTCTAAACTGAAAGAGGGTAGATTTAGATTAGATATAAGGAAGAAGTTCTTCACTATGTGGGTGGTGAGACACTGGCACAGGTTGCCCAGAGAAGCTGTGGCTGCTCCCTCCCTGGCAGTGTTCAAGAGACAGGGCTTTGAGCAACCTGGTCTAGTGGAAGGTGTCCCTGCCCATGACAGGGGGGTTGGAACTAGGTGGTCTTTGAACGTCCCTTCCAACCCAAACCATTTTATGTTTCTATGAAATTAGCAATGACATTAAAAAAAAAAACCTTTAATACCGTAAACTAACAAGAAAACAGGGACTGGAAGCAAGGGCTGTTGCCTTCCCCATATGTGTCCTTATGACATGAGCAATCATACCCCCAGGAAAATTCAGACTTTGCCATTATCCAAAGTACTCTGATTTTACGCATCACTTCATCCGCAACCAGCAGTGAACACAGATAACAGCATTTTTCAAAAGAGAGGCTAAGGTGGACAGTAATTCATCAAATGCATCCCTGCTTTTACATAATCTTAGATGTGTGAGGATGCAATCCCACTATTAGCCTTGCTGCAGCCTGAAAACTATTCAGACAGATACTGGCTGAAAAAAACAGGGAAGGCATTATTATAATTTTTGAAGCGTGCAAAGGCCTGGGAGAGCTTCTTCATGGGACTATAAGGGGTAATAGATATTTTGCACTCATGGAAGCAGACAGTCCCTGCTGAAAGGGATACTGAGCAGGGATAGTTACTTTCTATGTATGGAATTCAGGGGCTTGGTACAAGCCTGAGTTACTTCTACTTAAAAGCCAGAAAGAAACCTCCATTATTGCATTTTTGTTCCTGTTTTCAAAGAAAAAAAGAAGGCAACAACTTCTGGGTTGCGGTGAACATCTGTTTTTAAGCTATGGGCAAAACTGACAGGAAAATAAGTAGAAGGCATGAAGTTCACCAATACAGAACACGTCCCAATTCAATCCAGTTTTGACGGTCTGGTTAAGACTTCGGTGGCAAGCAATCTTTCTGCTAACTGTGTGCAGGACATAAAATGTCAGCTTACACACATGCAGCAGCACATCCTTGAAAGGATGTACTGGTAATAGTCTACAACTACTTTTCAAAGAACAATTTCCATGATTTTTTTAAACCCCTTTTCAATTATTCAACTTGAAATGTCCTCTGTCATTCCTGTCTCTCAGGAACATAAGTGCACTGATCAGGGATAAGAGCATTCCTTTGAGTAGAGGAGAAATATCAAAACATGCATTACAAAGAGAAAAGTGCTTTATTTACAGATAATTAATTTTACAAATGGACAAGGAATGTGTAGAGTAGAGACAGAACTTTGCTTTTGAGCTTTCCTCACCCATAAAAATTTTTTGATAAGCAAATGCTA